>NW_027480735.1:0-313177 GCF_051401765.1 Calliopsis andreniformis | reverse complement strand
TTGAGGGCTGAGTATTGAAGACTGAGAATTGAGGATATTCTATTGAGGATTGAAAATTGAGGATTGAGGATTGAGGATTGTGGATTGATGGCTGCAGATTGAGGATTGAAGATTAGGGATTGAGGATCGAGGATAGAGAGTTGAGGATTGAGGGTTGAGGATTGAGGATTGAGGATTGAGGATTGATGGTTGAGGATTGAGGATTGAAGATTGAGGATTGAGGATTGAAGATTGAGTGTCGTGGACTGAGGATTGAGCATTGAGGGTTGAAGATTGAGGATTGAGGACTGACGATTGAAGATTGAGGACTGTGTATTGAAAACTGAGAATTGAGGATATTCTGTAGAGGATTGAAAATTGAAGATTGAGGATTGAGGATTGAGGATTGAGGATTAAGGTTTGAGGATTGAAGGTTGAGGTTTGAGGATTGACGATTGACGATTGAGGATTGGGTATTGCGGATTGAGAATTGAAGGTTGAGGATTGAGGATTGAGGATTGAGGGTTGAGGATTGAGAATTGAGGATTGAGGATTGAGGATTGAGGATTGAGGATTGAGGGTTGAGGATTGAGGATTGAGGATTGAGGATTAACGTTTGAGGATTGAAGGCTGAGGTTTGAGGATTGAGGATTGAGGATTGAGGATTGAGGATTGATGATTGGGGATTGAGCATTGAGGATTGAGTGTTGAGGATTGAGGATTGAGGATTGAGGATTGAGGATTGAGGGTTGAGGATTGAGGATTGAGGATTGAGGATTGAGGACTGAGGGTTGAGGATTGAGGTTTGAGATTTGAGGATTGACAATTGAATATTGAGGATTGAGGCTTGAGGACTTAGGATTGAGGATTGAGGATTAAGGATTGAGGATTGAGGATAGTGGATTGAGGGTTGAGGATTGAGGATTGAGGATTGAGGATTGAGGATTGAGGATTAACGTTTGAGGATTGAAGGCTGAGGTTTGAGGATTGAGGGTTGAGGATTGAGGATTGAGGATTGATGATTGAGGATTGGCGATTGAGCATTGAGGATTGAGTGTTGAGGATTGAAGATTGAGTATTGAGGATAGAGGACTGAGGACTGAGGATTGAGGATTGAAGATTGAGGATTGAGAATTGATGACTGAGGATTGAGGATTGAGGATTGTGCATTGAATATTGAGGACCGAGGATTGAGGATTGAGGTTTGAGGATTGAGGATTGAGAATTGAGTGTTGAGTATTGAAGATTGAGCATTGAGGATTGAGGGTTGAGGATTGAAGATTGAGGATTGGGGATTGAGGATTGAGGATTCAGGATTGAGGGTTGAGGATTGAGGACTGAGGATTGAGGATTGAGGATTGAGGATTGAGGATTGAGGATTGAGGATTGAGGGTTGAGGATTGAGTGCAGTGAATTGAGGATTGGTAATTGAATATTGGGTGTTGAGCCTTGAGGACTGAGGATTGAGGGTTGAGGATTCAGGATTGAGGATTGAGGATTGAGGATTGATGATTGAGGATTGAGCATTGAGGATTGAGTGTTGAGGATTGAAGATTGAGTATTGAGGATAGAGGATTGAGGACTGAGGATTGAGGATTGAAGGTTGGGGATTGAGAATTGATGACTGAGGATTGAGGATTGAGGATTGTGTATTGAATATTGAGGACCGAGGATTGAGGATTGAGGTTTGAGGATTGAGGATTGAGAATTAATTGTTGAGTATTGATGATTGAGTATTGAGGATTGAGGGTTGAGGATTGAGGATTGAGGATTGGGGATTGAGGATTGAGGATTGAGGATTGAGGGTTGAGGATTGAGGACTGAGGATTGAGCATTGAGGATTGATGGTTGAGGATTGAGAACTGATGATTGAGGATTGAAGATTGAGGGCTGAGTATTGAAGACTGAGAATTGAGGATATTCTATTGAGGATTGAAAATTGAGGATTGAGGATTGAGGATTGTGGATTGATGGCTGCAGATTGAGGATTGAAGATTAGGGATTGAGGATCGAGGATAGAGAGTTGAGGATTGAGGGTTGAGGATTGAGGATTGAGGATTGAGGATTGATGGTTGAGGATTGAGGATTGAAGATTGAGGATTGAGGATTGAAGATTGAGTGTCGTGGACTGAGGATTGAGCATTGAGGGTTGAAGATTGAGGATTGAGGACTGACGATTGAAGATTGAGGACTGTGTATTGAAAACTGAGAATTGAGGATATTCTGTAGAGGATTGAAAATTGAAGATTGAGGATTGAGGATTGAGGATTGAGGATTAAGGTTTGAGGATTGAAGGTTGAGGTTTGAGGATTGACGATTGACGATTGAGGATTGGGTATTGCGGATTGAGAATTGAAGGTTGAGGATTGAAGATTGAGGACAGAGTATTGAAATCTGAGAATTGAGGATATTCTATTGAGGATTGAGAATTGAGGAATGATGATTGAGGATTGAGGATTAAGGGTAGAGGATTGAAGGTTGAGGTTTGCGGATTGACGATTGAGGATTGATGATTGGGGATTGATGGTTGAGGATTGAGGATTGAGGATTGAGGATTGAGGACTGAGGGTTGAGGATTGAGGATTGAGGATTGAGGATTAAGGATAGTGGATCGAAGGTTGAGGTTTGAGGATTGACGATTGAGTATTGAGGATTGAGGATTGAGGTTTCAGGATTGAGGATTGTGCATTGAATATTGAGGATTGAGGTTTGAGGACAGAGGATTGAGGATTGAGGATTGAGGATTGAGGTTTGAGGACTGAGGATTGAGAATTGAGTGTTGAGTATTGAGGATTGAGCATTGAGGATTGAGGGTTGGGGATTGAGGATTGAGGACTGAGGATTGAGGATTGAGGATTGAGGATTGAGAATTGAGTGTTGAGTATTGAGGATTGAGCATTGAGGCTTGAGGGTTGAGGATTGAGGATTGAGGATTGGTGATTGAGGATTGAGGATTGAGGGTTGAGGATTGAGGACTGAGGATTGAGCATTGAGGATTGAGTATTGACGATTGAGGACTGAGGACTGAGGATTGAGGTTTGAGAATTGAGGATTGACAACTGAATATTGAGGATTGAGGCTTGAGGACTGATGATTGCGGATTGAGGAATGAGGATTGAGGATTGACGATTGAGGATTGAAGATTAGGGATTGAGGATCGGGGATAGAGAGTTGAGGATTGAGGGTTGAGGATTGAGGATTGGGGATTGAGGATTGAAGGTTGAGGTTTGAGGATTGACGATTGAGGATTGAGGATTGGGTATTGCGGATTGAGAATTGATGGTTGAGGATTGAAGATTGAGGACTGAGTATTGAAAACTGAGAATTAAGGATATTCTGCTGAGGATTGAGGATTGAGGAATTAGGATTGAGGATTGAGGATTAAGGGTTGAGTTTTGAAGGTTGAGGTTTGAGGATTGACGATTGAGAATTGATGCTTGGGGATTGAGGATTGAGGATCGAGGATTGAGAATTTATGACTGAGGATTGAGGATTGAGGATTGTGCATTGAATACTGAGGATTGAGGTTTGTGGATGGAGGATTGAGGATTGAGGATTGAGGATTGAGGTTTGATGATTGAGGATTGAGAATTGAGTAATGAGTATTGAGGATTGAGCATTGAGGATTGAGGATTGAGGATTGAGGATTGAGGATTGAGGATTAAGGTTTGAGGATTGAAGGTTGAGGTTTGAGGATTGACGATTGACGATTGAGGATTGGGTATTGCGGATTGAGAATTGAAGGTTGAGGATTGAGGATTGAGGATTGAGGGTTGAGGATTGAGAATTGAGGATTGAGGATTGAGGATTGAGGATAGTGGATTGAGGGTTGAGGATTGAGGATTGAGGATTGAGGATTGAGGATTGAGGATTAACGTTTGAGGATTGAAGGCTGAGGTTTGAGGATTGAGGGTTGAGGATTGAGGATTGAGGATTGATGATTGAGGATTGGCGATTGAGCATTGAGGATTGAGTGTTGAGGATTGAAGATTGAGTATTGAGGATAGAGGACTGAGGACTGAGGATTGAGGATTGAAGATTGAGGATTGAGAATTGATGACTGAGGATTGAGGATTGAGGATTGTGCATTGAATATTGAGGACCGAGGATTGAGGATTGAGGTTTGAGGATTGAGGATTGAGAATTGAGTGTTGAGTATTGAGGATTGAGCATTGAGGATTGAGGGTTGAGGATTGAAGATTGAGGATTGGGGATTGAGGATTGAGGATTCAGGATTGAGGGTTGAGGATTGAGGACTGAGGATTGAGGATTGAGGATTGAGGATTGAGGATTGAGGATTGAGGACGGAGGAATTGGGAATTGAGGATTGAGGATTGAGGATTGAGGATTGAGGATTGAGGATTGGGGATTGAAGATTGAGCATTGAGGACTGAGGATTGAATATGGAGGATTGAGGATTGAGAACGGAATATTGAGGATTGAGGTTTGAGGACGGAGGAATTGAGAATTGAGGATTGAGGATTGAGGATTGAGGTTTGAGGATTGAGGATTGAGGATTGAGGATTGAGGGTTGAGGATTGAGTGCAGTGAATTGAGATTTGACAATTGAATATTGGGTGTTGAGCCTTGAGGACTGAGGATTCAGGGTTGAGGATCGAGGATTGAGGATTGAGGATTGAGGATTGAGGACTGAGGATTGAGGATTGAGGATTGAGGTTTGAGGGTTGATTACTTAGGGATGAGGGTTGAGGATTGCGGATTGGGGATTGAGGATTGAAGATTGAGGATTGAGGATCGAGTATTGAAGACTGAGGGCAGAGGGTTGAGGTTTGAGTATTGAGGATTGAGGACTGAGGATTGATGACTGGTGGTTGAGAATTGAGCATTGAAGATTGAGGATTCAGGATTGAGGATTGAGTATTGTGTTCTGATAGTTGAGGATTGAGTGTTGTGAATTGAGGATTGAGCATTGAATATTGAGGATTGAAATTGGAGGAATGAGGATTAAGGATTGAAGATTGAGGGTTGTGGACTGTGGGTTGAGGATTGTGGTCTGAGAATTGAGGATTGACAATTGAATATTGAGGAGTGAGGCTTGAGGACTGAGGATTGAGGATTGAGGATTGAGGATTGAGGTTTGAGGATTGAGGATTGATGGTTGTGGCTTGAGGATTGAGGATTGAGGGTTGAGGATTGAGGATTTAGAACCGATGATTGAGGATTGGGGTCTGAGGGTTGAGGATTGTGTATCGAGGATTGAGGATTGAAGATTGAGGATTGAGGATTGAGGATTGAAAATTGAGGATGAGGATTGAGGATTGAGGATTGAGGGTTGAGGATTGAGGGTTGAAGATTGAGGATTGAGGACTGATGATTGAGGTTTGGGGACTGAGGTTTGAGGATTGAGGATTGAGGATTGAGTATTGAGGATTGAGGATTGAGGATTGAGGATTGAGGATTGTGGATTGAGGATTGAGGATTGAAAACTGAGGATGAGGATTGAGGATCGAGGATTGAGGATCGAAGTTTGAGGATAGATTATTGCTGTTTGAGGATTGATGACCGAGGGTTGAAGTTTGAGGATTGAGGGTTGAGAATTGAGGATCGAGGATTGAGGATTTTCAATTGAGGATTGAAAATTGAGGATTGAGGATTGAGGACTAAGGGTTGAGGATTGAATTTTGAGGTTTTGAGGATTGACGATTGAGGATTGAAGATTGTGGACTGAAGATTGAGGACTGAGAGGTGAGAATTGAGTGCAGTGAATTTAATATTGACAATTGAATAATGAGTGTTGAGGCTTGAGGTCTGAGGATTGAGGATCGAGTATTGAGGATTGATGATGGACGATTGAGGATTGAGGATTGAGGTTTAGGGGTTGAGGATTGAGTGCAGTGAATTGAGGATTGACAATTGAATATTGGGTGTTGAGCCCTGAGGACTGAGGGTTGAGGGTTGAGGATTGAGGATTGAGGATTGAGGATTGAGGATTGAGGATTGAGGACTGAGGATTGAGGATTGATTACTGAGGGTTGTGTATTGATGATTGAGGATTGAAGATTGAGCATTGAGGATTGAGGATTGAATGTTGAGGATTGAGGATTGAGCATTGAATATTGAGGACTGAGGTTAGAGGACGGAGGAATTGAAAATTCAGGATTGAGGATTGAGGATTGAGGATTGAGGACTGAGGATTGACGATTGAGGATTGAGGATTGAGTGTTGAGGATTGAGTGCAGTGAATTGAGGATTGACAATTGAATATTAGGTGTTGAGGCTTGAGGACTGAGGATTGAGGGTTGAGGATTGAGGATTGAGGATTGAGGATTGAGGATTGAGGACTGAGGATTGAGGATTGAGGATTGAGGATTGAGGATTGAGGATTGAGGATTGAGGATTGAGGATTGAGTATTGAGGATTGAGTGTTGAGGATTGAAGATTGAGAATTGTGTGTTGATCTTTTAAGATTGAGGATTGAAGGTGAAGTTTGGGGATTGAGGATTGATAATTGAGGATTGACGATTGAGTACTGAGGACTGAAGATTGAAGATTGAGGACTGTGGACTGAGGGTTGAGGATTGAGGTTTGAGAATAGAGGATTCAGGCTTGCGTATTGAGGATTGAGGATTGAGGATTGAAGGTCGAGGATTGAGGATTGAAGATTGAGGATTGAGGATTGATGATTGAAGATTGAGGACTGAGAGTTGAGGATAGAGTGTTGAGAGTTGATGTTTGAGGATTGAGATTTGAAGATTGAAGATTGTGGATTCAGTATTGAAAACTGAGTATTGATGATATTCTACTGAGGTTTGAGGATTGAGGATTGAGGATTGAGGATTGAGGATTGATCGTGGAGACTGTGGGTTGAGGATTGAGAGTTGAGGATTCAGGACTGAAGATTGAGGATTGAGGATTGATGTTGAAGATTGAGGTTTGAGAATTGAGGATGGAGGATTGAGGTCTGAGGTTTGAGAATTGAAGATGGACAATTGAATTTTGGGGATTGAGGATTGAGGATTGAGTGTTGAGGATTGAGGATTGAGGACTGAGTATTGAAAACTGAGAATTGAGGATATTCTATTGAGGATTGAAAATTGAGGATTGAGGATGCAGGATTGAGGATTAAGGGTTGAGGATTGAAGGCTGAGTCTTGAGGATTGACGATTGAGGATTGAGGACTGGGGATTGAGGATTGAGGACTGGGGATTGAGGATTGAGGATTAATGGTTGAAGATTGAGCATTGACGATTGAGGATTGAGGAATGAGGATTGACGATTGAGGATTGAGGATTGAGGACTGAGGGTTGAGGATTGAGGATTGAGTATTCAGGATTGACAATTGAATATTTAGGATTGAGGCTTGTGGACTGAGGATTGAGGATTGTGGATTGAGGATTGAGGATTGAGGATTGAGGATTGAGTGCAGTGAATTGAGGTTTGACAATTGAATATTGGGTGTTGAGGCTTGAGGATTGAGGATTGAGGATTGAGGATTGAGGATTGAGGATTGAGGGTTGAGGGTTGAGGATTGAGTGCAGTGAATTGAGGATTGGTAACTGAATATTGGGTGTTGAGCCTTGAGGACTGAGGATTGAGGGTTGAGGATTCAGGATTGAGGATTGAGGATTGAGGATTGAGGACCGAGGATTGAGGATTGATTACTGAGGGTTGAGTATTGAGGATTGGGGATTGAAGATTGAGCATTGAGGATTGAGGATTGAATATGGAGGATTGAGGATTGAGAATGGAATATTGAGGATTGAGGTTTGAGGACGGAGGAATTGAGAATTGAGGATTGAGGATTGAGGATTGAGGATTGAGGATTGAGGATTGAGGATTGAGGATTGAGGGTTGAGGATTGAGTGCAGTGAATTGAGATTTGACAATTGAATATTGGGTGTTGAGCCTTGAGGACTGAGGATTGAGTGTTGAGTATTGACGATTGAGGATTGAGGATTGAGGGTTGAGGATTGAGTGCAGTGAATTGAGGATTGACAATTGAATATTGGGTGTTGAGGGTTGAGGACTGAGGATTCAGGGTTGAGGATTGAGGATTGAGGTTTGAGGATTGAGGATTGAGGACTGAGGATTGAGGATTGAGGATTGAGGTTTGAGGGTTGATTACTGAGGGATGAGGGTTGAGGATTGCGGATTGGGGATTGAGGATTGAAGATTGAGGATTGAGGATCGAGTATTGAAGACTGAGGGCAGAGGGTTGAGGTTTGAGTATTGAGGATTGAGGACTGAGGATTGATGATTGGTGGTTGAGAATTGAGCATTGAAGATTGAGGATTCAGGATTGAGGATTGAGTATTGTGTTCTGATAGTTGAGGATTGAGTGTTGTGAATTGAGGATTGAGCATTGAATATTGAGGATTGAAATTGGAGGAATGAGGACTAAGGATTGAGGATTGAGGGTTGTGGACTGTGGGTTGAGGATTGAGGTCTGAGAATTGAGGATTGACAATTGAATATTGAGGATTGAGGCTTGAGGACTGAGGATTGAGGATTGAGGATTGAGGATTGAGGTTTGAGGATTGAGGATTGATGGTTGTGGCTTGACGATTGAGGATTGAGGATTGAGGATTCAGGATTGAGGGTTGAGGATTGTGGGTTGAAGATTGAGGATTGAGGACTGATGATTGAGGTTTGGGGACTGAGGTTTGAGGATTGAGGATTGAGGATTGAGTATTGAGGATTGAGGATTGAAGATTGAGGATTGAGGATTGAAGATTGAGGTTTGAGGATTGTGGATTGAGGATTGAGGATTGAAAATTGAGGATGAGGATTGAGGATCGAGGATTGAGGATCGAAGTTTGAGGATAGATTATTACTGTTTGAGGATTGATGACCGAGGGTTGAAGTTTGAGGATTGAGGGTTGAGAATTGAGGATCGAGGATTGAGGATTTTCAATTGAGGATTGAAAATTGAGGATTGAGGATTGAGAACTAAGGGTTGAGGATTGGATTTTGAGGTTTGAGGATTGACGATTGAGGATTGAAGATTGCGGACTGAAGATTGAGGACTGAGAGGTGAGAATTGAGTGCAGTGAATTTAATATTGACAATTGAATAATGAGTGTTGAGGCTTGAGGTCTGAGGATTGAGGATCGAGTATTGAGGATTGAGGATGGACGATTGAGGATTGAGGATTGAGGTTTAGGGGTTGAGGATTGAGTGCAGTGAATTGAGGATTGACAATTGAATATTGGGTGTTGAGCCTTGAGGACTGAGGATTGAGGGTTGAGGATTGAGGATTGAGCATTGAATATTGAGGATTGAGGTTTGAGGACGGAGGAATTGAGAATTGAGGATTGAGGATTGTGGACCGAGAATTGAGGATTGAGGATTGAGGATTGGGGATTGAGGGTTGAGGATTGAGTGCAGTGAATTGAGGTTTGACAATTGAATATTGGGTGTTGAGCCTTGAGGACTGAGGGTTGAGGGTTGAGGATTGACGATTGGGTATTGAGTATTGAGGGTTGAGGATTGAGTGCAGTGAATTGAGGATTGACAATTGAATATTGTGTGTTGAGGCTTGAGGACTGAGGATTGAGGGTTGAGGATTGAGGATTGAGGATTGAGGATTGAGGATTGAGGACTGAGGATTGAGGATTGAGGATTGAGGATTGAGCATTGAGGATTGAGGATTGAGGATTGAGGGTTGAGGATTGAGAGCAGTGAATTGAGAATTGGCAATTGAATATTGGGTGTTGAGCCTTGAGGACTGATTATTGAGGGTTGAGGATTGAGGATTGGGGATTGAGGATTGAGGATTGAGGATTGATTACTGAGTGTTGAGTATTGAGGATTGAGGATTGAAGATTGAGCATTGAGGATTGAGGATTGAATGTTGAGGATTGAGGATTGAGCATTGAATATTGAGGATTGAGGTTTGAGGACGGAGGAATTGAGAATTGTGGATTGAGGATTGTGGACTGAGAATTGAGGATTGAGGATTGAGGATTGAGGATTGAGGGTTGAGGATTGAGTGCAGTGAATTGAGGTTTGACAATTGAATATTGGGTGTTGAGCCTTGAGGACTGAGGGTTGAGGGTTGAGGATTGACGATTGGGTATTGAGTATTGAGGGTTGAGGATTGAGTGCAGTGAATTGAGGATTGACAATTGATTATTGTGCGTTGAGGCTTGAGGACTGAGGATTGAGGGTTGGGGATTGAGGATTGAGGATTGAGGATTGAGGATTGAGGACTGAGGATTGAGGATAGAGGATTGAGTTCAGTGAATTGAGGATTGACAATTGAATATTAGGTGTTGAGGCATGAGGTCTGAGGATTGAGGGTTGAGGATTGAGGATTGAGGATTGAGGATTGAGGATTGAGGATTGAGGTCTGAGGATTGAGGATTTAGGATTGAGCTTTGAGGGTTGATTACTGAGGGATGAGGGTTGAGGATTGAGGATTGAGGATTGAGGATTGAGGATTGAGGATTGATGGCTGAGGATTCAGCATTGAAGGCTGAGGGTTCAGGATTGAGGATTGAGCATTGTGTACTGATAGTTGAGGATTGAGTGTTGTGAATTGAGGATTGAGCATTGAATATTGAGGTTTGAAATTGGAGGAATGAGGATTGAGGATTGAGGATTGAGGGTTGTGGACTGTGGGTTGAGGATTGAGGTTTGAGTATTGAGGATTGACAATTGAATATTGAGGACTGAGGCTTGAGGACTGAGGATTGAGGGTTGAGGAGTGAGGATTGAGGATTGAGGAATGAGGATTGAGGATTGAGGGTTGAGGATTGAGTGCAGTGAATTGAGGTTTGACAATTGAATATTGGGTGTTGAGCCTTGTGGACTGAGGGTTGAGGGTTGAGGATTGACGATTGGGGATTGAGTATTGAGGGTTGAGGATTGAGTGCAGTGAATTGAGGATTGACAATTGAATATTGTGTGTTGAGGCTTGAGCACTGAGGATTGAGGTTTGAGGATTGAGGATTGAGGATTGAGGATTGAGGATTGAGGATTGAGGACTGAGGATTGAGGATTGAGGATTGAGGATTGAAAATTGAGGATTGAGGATCGAGTATTGAAGACTGTGGGCAGAGGGTTGAGGTTTGAGTATTGAGGATTGAGGATTGAGGATTGATGATTGATGGTTGAGAAGTGAGCATTGAAGATTGAGGATTCAGGATTGAGGATTGAAATTTGAGGATGAGGATTGAGGATTGAGGATTGAGGGTTGAGGATTGAGGGTTGAAGATTGAGGATTGAGGACTGATGATTGAGGTTTGGGGACTGAGGTTTGAGGATTGAGGACTGAGGATTGAGTATTGAGGATTGAGGCTTGAGGACTGACGATTGAAGATTGAGGACTGAGTATTGAAAACTGAGAATTGAGGATATTCTATTGAGGATTGAAAATTGAGGATTGAGGATGGAGGATTGAGGATTAAGGGTTGAGCATTGAAGGCTGAGGTTTGAGGATTGACGATTGAGGATTGAGGACTGGGGATTGAGGATTGATGATTGATGGTTGAGGATTGAGCATTGACGATTGAGGATTGAGGATTGAGGATTGAGGATTGAGGATTGAGGATTGAGGATTGAGGATTGAGCATTAAGGATTGAGTGTTGAGGATTGAAGATTGAGAATTGTGTATTGATCTTTTAAGATTGAGGATTGAGGTTGATGTTTGGGGATTGAGGATTGATAATTGAGGATTGGCGATTGAGTACTGAGGACTGAAGATTGAAGATTGAGGATTGAGGATTGAGGATTGAGGATTGAGGATTGATTACTGAGTGTTGAGTATTGAGGATTGAGGATTGAAGATTGAGCATTGAGGATTGAGGATTGAATGTTGAGGATTGAGGATTGAGCATTGAATATTGAGGATTGAGGTTTGAGGACGGAGGAATTGAGAATTGTGGATTGAGGATTGTGGACTGAGAATTGAGGATTGAGGATTGAGGATTGAGGATTGAGGGTTGAGGATTGAGTGCAGTGAATTGAGGTTTGACAATTGAATATTGGGTGTTGAGCCTTGAGGACTGAGGGTTGAGGGTTGAGGATTGACGATTGGGTATTGAGTATTGAGGGTTGAGGATTGAGTGCAGTGAATTGAGGATTGACAATTGATTATTGTTCGTTGAGGCTTGAGGACTGAGGATTGAGGGTTGGGGATTGAGGATTGAGGATTGAGGATTGAGGATTGAGGACTGAGGATTGAGGATAGAGGATTGAGTTCAGTGAATTGAGGATTGACAATTGAATATTAGGTGTTGAGGCATGAGGTCTGAGGATTGAGGGTTGAGGATTGAGGATTGAGGATTGAGGATTGAGGATTGAGGATTGAGGTCTGAGGATTGAGGATTTAGGATTGAGCTTTGAGGGTTGATTACTGAGGGATGAGGGTTGAGGATTGAGGATTGAGGATTGAGGATTGAGGATTGAGGATTGATGGCTGAGGATTCAGCATTGAAGGCTGAGGGTTCAGGATTGAGGATTGAGCATTGTGTACTGATAGTTGAGGATTGAGTGTTGTGAATTGAGGATTGAGCATTGAATATTGAGGTTTGAAATTGGAGGAATGAGGATTGAGGATTGAGGATTGAGGGTTGTGGACTGTGGGTTGAGGATTGAGGTTTGAGTATTGAGGATTGACAATTGAATATTGAGGACTGAGGCTTGAGGACTGAGGATTGAGGGTTGAGGAGTGAGGATTGAGGATTGAGGAATGAGGATTGAGGATTGAGGGTTGAGGATTGAGTGCAGTGAATTGAGGTTTGACAATTGAATATTGGGTGTTGAGCCTTGTGGACTGAGGGTTGAGGGTTGAGGATTGACGATTGGGGATTGAGTATTGAGGGTTGAGGATTGAGTGCAGTGAATTGAGGATTGACAATTGAATATTGTGTGTTGAGGCTTGAGCACTGAGGATTGAGGTTTGAGGATTGAGGATTGAGGATTGAGGATTGAGGATTGAGGATTGAGGACTGAGGATTGAGGATTGAGGATTGAGGATTGAAAATTGAGGATTGAGGATCGAGTATTGAAGACTGTGGGCAGAGGGTTGAGGTTTGAGTATTGAGGATTGAGGATTGAGGATTGATGATTGATGGTTGAGAAGTGAGCATTGAAGATTGAGGATTCAGGATTGAGGATTGAAATTTGAGGATGAGGATTGAGGATTGAGGATTGAGGGTTGAGGATTGAGGGTTGAAGATTGAGGATTGAGGACTGATGATTGAGGTTTGGGGACTGAGGTTTGAGGATTGAGGACTGAGGATTGAGTATTGAGGATTGAGGCTTGAGGACTGACGATTGAAGATTGAGGACTGAGTATTGAAAACTGAGAATTGAGGATATTCTATTGAGGATTGAAAATTGAGGATTGAGGATGGAGGATTGAGGATTAAGGGTTGAGCATTGAAGGCTGAGGTTTGAGGATTGACGATTGAGGATTGAGGACTGGGGATTGAGGATTGATGATTGATGGTTGAGGATTGAGCATTGACGATTGAGGATTGAGGATTGAGGATTGAGGATTGAGGATTGAGGATTGAGGATTGAGGATTGAGGATTGAGCATTAAGGATTGAGTGTTGAGGATTGAAGATTGAGAATTGTGTATTGATCTTTTAAGATTGAGGATTGAGGTTGATGTTTGGGGATTGAGGATTGATAATTGAGGATTGGCGATTGAGTACTGAGGACTGAAGATTGAAGATTGAGGACTGTGGACTGAGGATTGAGGATTGAGGATTGAGGATTGAGGATTGAGGATTGAGGATTGAGGATTGAGGATTGAGCGTTGAGGATTGAGGATTGAAGATTGAGGATTGAGGATTGAGGATTGAGGATGGAGGATTGAGGACTGAGAGTTGTGGATTGAGGATTGAGTATTCAGGATTGACAATTGAATATTTAGGATTGAGGCTTGTGGACTGAGGATTGAGGATTGTGGATTGAGGATTGAGGATTGGGGATTGAGGATTGAGGGTTGAGTACTGACGGTTGAGGATTGAGGGTTGAGGATTGAGGATTGAAGATTGAGGATTGATGATTGATGATTGAAGATTGAGTATTGAGGATTGAGGATTGTGGATTGAGTATTGAGGACTGAGGATTGAGGATTGATGGTTGAGGATTGAGGGTTGAGGATTGAGGATTGAAGAGTGAGTATTGAGGATTGAGGATTAAGGGTTGAGGACTGAAGGTTGAGGTTTGAGGATTGACGATTGAGGATTGGGTATTCGGGATTGGGGATTGAGGATTGATGGTTGAGGATTGAGTGCAGTGAATTGAGGATTGACAATTGAATATTGTGTGTTGAGGCTTGAGGACTGAGGATTGCGGGTTGAGGATTGAGGATTGAGGATTGAGGATTGAGGATTGAGGACTGAGGATTGAGGATTGAGGATTGAGGATTGAAAATTGAGGATTGAGGATTGAGGACTGAGGATTGAGTGCAGTGAATTGAGGATTGACAATTGAATATTGTGTGTTGAGGCTTGAGGACTGAGGATTGAGGGTTGAGGATTGAGGATTGAGGATTGAGGATTGAGGTTTGAGGACTGAGGATTGAGGATTGAGGATTGAGGATTGAAAATTGAGGATTGAGGATCGAGTATTGAAGACTGTGGGCAGAGGGTTGAGGTTTGAGTATTGAGGATTGAGGATTGAGGATTGATGATTGATGGTTGAGAAGTGAGCATTGAAGATTGAGGATTCAGGATTGAGGATTGAAATTTGAGGATGAGGATTGGGAATTGAGGATTGAGGGTTGAGGATTGAGGGTTGAAGATTGAGGATTGAGGACTGATGATTGAGGTTTGGGGACTGAGGTTTGAGGATTGAGGACTGAGGATTGAGTATTGAGGATTGAGGCTTGAGGACTGACGATTGAAGATTGAGGACTGAGTATTGAAAACTGAGAATTGAGGATATTCTATTGAGGATTGAAAATTGAGGATTGAGGATGGAGGATTGAGGATTAAGGGTTGAGCATTGAAGGCTGAGGTTTGAGGATTGACGATTGAGGATTGAGGACTGGGGATTGAGGATTGAGGATTGATGGTTGAGGATTGAGCATTGACGATTGAGGACTGAGGATTGAGGATTGAGGATTGAGGATTGAGGATTGAGGATTGAGGATTGAGCATTGAGGATTGAGGATTGAGGATTGAGGGTTGAGGATTGAGAGCAGTGAATTGAGAATTGGCAATTGAATATTGGGTGTTGAGCCTTGAGGACTGATTATTGAGGGTTGAGGATTGAGGACTGAGGATTGAGGATTGAGGATTGAGGATTGATTACTGAGGGTTGAGTATTGAGGATTGAGGATTGAAGATTGAGCATTGAAGATTGAGGATTGAATGTTGAGGATTGAGGATTGAGCATTGAATATTGAGGATTGAGGTTTGAGGACGGAGGAATTGAGAATTGAGGATTGAGGATTGTGGACCGAGAATTGAGGATTGAGGATTGAGGATTGGGGATTGAGGGTTGAGGATTGAGTGCAGTGAATTGAGGTTTGACAATTGAATATTGGGTGTTGAGCCTTGAGGACTGAGGGTTGAGGGTTGAGGATTGACGATTGGGTATTGAGTATTGAGGGTTGAGGATTGAGTGCAGTGAATTGAGGATTGACAATTGAATATTGTGTGTTGAGACTTGAGGACTGAGGATTGAGGGTTGAGGATTGAGGATTGAGGATTGAGGATTGAGGATTGAGGACTGAGGATTGAGGATTGAGGATTGAGGATTGAAAATTGAGGATTGAGGATCGAGTATTGAAGACTGTGGGCAGAGGGTTGAGGTTTGAGTATTGAGGATTGAGGATTGAGGATTGATGATTGATGGTTGAGAAGTGAGCATTGAAGATTGAGGATTCAGGATTGAGGATTGAAATTTGAGGATGAGGATTGAGGATTGAGGATTGAGGGTTGAGGATTGAGGGTTGAAGATTGAGGATTGAGGACTGATGATTGAGGTTTGGGGACTGAGGTTTGAGGATTGAGGACTGAGGATTGAGTATTGAGGATTGAGGATTGAGGACTGACGATTGAAGATTGAGGACTGAGTATTGAAAACTGAGAATTGAGGATATTCTATTGAGGATTGAAAATTGAGGATTGAGGATGGAGGATTGAGGATTAAGGGTTGAGCATTGAAGGCTGAGGTTTGAGGATTGACGATTGAGGATTGAGGACTGGGGATTGAGGATTGAGGATTGATGGTTGAGGATTGAGCATTGACGATTGAGGATTGAGGATTGAGGATTGAGGATTGAGGATTGAGGATTGAGGATTGAGAATTGAGCATTGAGGATTGAGGATTGAGGATTGAGGGTTGAGGATTGAGAGCAGTGAATTGAGAATTGGCAATTGAATATTGGGTGTTGAGCCTTGAGGACTGATTATTGAGGGTTGAGGATTGAGGATTGAGGATTGAGGATTGAGGATTGAGGATTGATTACTGAGTGTTGAGTATTGAGGATTGAGGATTGAAGATTGAGCATTGAGGATTGAGGATTGAATGTTGAGGATTGAGGATTGAGCATTGAATATTGAGGATTGAGGTTTGAGGACGGAGGAATTGAGAATTGAGGATTGAGGATTGTGGACTGAGAATTGAGGATTGAGGATTTAGGATTGAGGATTGAGGGTTGAGGATTGAGTGCAGTGAATTGAGGTTTGACAATTGAATATTGGGTGTTGAGCCTTGAGGACTGAGGGTTGAGGGTTGAGGATTGACGATTGGGTATTGAGTATTGAGGGTTGAGGATTGAGTGCAGTGAATTGAGGATTGACAATTGAATATTGTGTGTTGAGGCTTGAGGACTGAGGATTGAGGGTTGAGGATTGAGGATTGAGGATTGAGGATTGAGGATTGAGGACTGAGGATTGAGGATTTAGGATTGAGGATTGAAAATTGAGGA
This sequence comes from Calliopsis andreniformis, assembly GCF_051401765.1. Classification (NCBI taxonomy): domain Eukaryota; kingdom Metazoa; phylum Arthropoda; class Insecta; order Hymenoptera; family Andrenidae; genus Calliopsis; species Calliopsis andreniformis. The sequence goes on along the minus strand of NW_027480735.1, from coordinate 296,337 downwards.
TTGAGGATCGAGTATTGAAGACTGTGGGCAGAGGGTTGAGGTTTGAGTATTGAGGATTGAGGATTGAGGATTTATGATTGATGGTTGAGAAGTGAGCATTGAAGATTGTGGATTCAGGATTGAGGATTGAAATTTGAGGATGAGGATTGAGGATTGAGGATTGAGGGTTGAGGATTGAGGTTTGAAGATTGAGGATTGAGGACTGATGATTGAGGTTTGGGGACTGAGGTTTGAGGATTGAGGACTGAGGATTGAGTATTGAGGATTGAGGATTGAGGACTGACGATTGAAGATTGAGGACTGAGTATTGAAAACTGAGAATTGAGGATATTCTATTGAGGATTGAAAATTGAGGATTGAGGATGGAGGATTGAGGATTAAGGGTTGAGCATTGAAGGCTGAGGTTTGAGGATTGACGATTGAGGATTGAGGACTGGGGATTGAGGATTGAGGATTGATGGTTGAGGATTGAGCATTGACGATTGAGGATTGAGGATTGAGGATTGAGGATTGAGGATTGAGGATTGAGGATTGAGGATTGAGCATTGAGGATTGAGTGTTGAGGATTGAAGATTGAGAATTGTGTATTGATCTTTTAAGATTGAGGATTGAGGTTGATGTTTGGGGATTGAGGATTGATAATTGAGGATTGGCGATTGAGTACTGAGGACTGAAATTGAAGATTGAGGACTGTGGACTGAGGATTGAGGATTGAGGATTGAGGATTGAGGATTGAGGAATGAGGATTGAGGATTGAGCGTTGAGGATTGAAGATTGAAGATTGAGGATTGAGCATTGAGGATTGAGGATTGAGGATTGAGGGTTGAGGATTGAGAGCAGTGAATTGAGGATTGAGGATTGAGGATTGAGGGTTGAGGATTGAGAGCAGTGAATTGAGAATTGGCAATTGAATATTGGGTGTTGAGCCTTGAGGACTGATTATTGAGGGTTGAGGACTGAGGATTGAGGATTGAGGATTGAGGATTGAGGATCGATTACTGAGGGTTGAGTATTGAGGATTGAGGATTGAAGATTGAGCATTGAGGATTGAGGATTGAATGTTGAGGATTGAGGATTGAGCATTGAATATTGAGGATTGAGGTTTGAGGACTGAGGAATTGAGAATTGAAGATTGAGGATTGAGGACTGAGAATTGAGGATTGAGGATTGAGGATTGAGGATTGAGGGTTGAGGATTGAGTGCAGTGAATTGAGGTTTGACAATTGAATATTGGGTGTTGAGCCTTGAGGATTGAGGATTAAGGGTTGAGCATTGAAGGCTGAGGTTTGAGGATTGACGATTGAGGATTGAGGACTGGGGATTGAGGATTGAGGATTGATGGTTGAGGATTGAGCATTGACGATTGAGGATTGAGGATTGAGGATTGAGGATTGAGGATTGAGGATTGAGGATTGAGGATTGAGCATTGAGGATTGAGTGTTGAGGATTGAAGATTGAGAATTGTGTATTGATCTTTTAAGATTGAGGATTGAGGTTGATGTTTGGGGATTGAGGATTGATAATTGAGGATTGGCGATTGAGTACTGAGGACTGAAGATTGAAGATTGAGGACTGTGGACTGAGGATTGAGGATTGAGGATTGAGGATTGAGGATTGAGGATTGAGGAATGAGGATTGAGGATTGAGCGTTGAGGATTGAGGATTGAAGATTGAGGATTGAGGATTGAGGATTGAGGATCGAGGATTGAGGACTGAGGTTTAAGAATTGAGGATTGACAATTGAACTCTGGGGATTGAGGATTGAGTATTGAAGATCGAGTATTCAGGATTGAGCATTGAGTATTGTGTAATAATAGTTGAGGATTGAGTGGTGTGAATTGAGGATTGAGCATTGAATATTGAGGATTGAAGTTTGAGGAATGAGGATTGAGGATTGAGGATTGAGGATTGAGGATTGAGGACTGAGAGTTGAGGATTGAGGATTGAGTATTCAGGATTGACAATTGAATATTTAGGCTTGAGGCTTGTGGACTGAAGATTGAGGATTGTGGATTGAGGATTGAGGATTGGGGATTGAGGATTGAGGGTTGAGTAGTGACGGTTGAGGATTGAGGGTTGAGGATTGAGGATTGAAGTTTGATGATTGATGATTGATGATTGAAGATTGAGGATTGAGGATTGAGGATTGTGGATTGAGTATTGAGGACTGAGGATTGAGGATTGATGGTTGAGGATTGAGGGTTGAGGATTGAGGATTGAAGAGTGAGGATTGAGGATTGAGGATTAAGGGTTGAGGACTGAAGGTTGAGGTTTGAGGATTGACGATTGAGTATTGGGTATTCGGGATTGGGGATTGAGGATTGATGGTTGAGGATTGAGTGCAGTGAATTGAGGATTGACAATTGAATATTGTGTGTTGAGGCTTGAGGACTGAGGATTGAGGGTTGAGGATTGAGGATTGAGGATTGAGGATTGAGGATTGAGGACTGAGGATTGAGGATTGAGGATTGAGAATTGAAAATTGAGGATTGAGGATTGAGGACTGAGGATTGAGTGCAGTGAATTGAGGATTGACAATTGAATATTGTGTGTTGAGGCTTGAGGACTGAGGATTGAGGGTTGAGGATTGAGGATTGAGGATTGAGGATTGAGGATTGAGGGTTGAGGATTGAGAGCAGTGAATTGAGAATTGGCAATTGAATATTGTGTGTTGAGCCTTGAGGACTGATTATTGAGGGTTGAGGATTGAGGATTGAGGATTGAGGATTGAGGATTGAGGATTGATTACTGAGGGTTGAGTATTGAGGATTGAGGATTGAAGATTGAGCATTGAGGATTGAGGATTGAATGTTGAGGGTTGAGGATTGAGCATTGACTATTGAGGATTGAGGTTTGAGGACGGAGGAATTGAGAATTGAGGATTGAGGATTGAGGACTTAGAATTGAGGATTGAGGATTGAGGATTGAGGATTGAGGGTTGAGGATTGAGTGCAGTGAATTGAGGTTTGACAATTGAATATTGGGTGTTGAGCCTTGAGGACTGAGGGTTGAGGGTTGAGGATTGACGATTGGGGATTGAGTATTGAGGGTTGAGGATTGAGTGCAGTGAATTGAGAATTGACAATTGAATATTGTGTGTTGAGGCTTGAGGACTGAGGATTGAGGGTTGAGGATTGAGGATTGAGGATTGAGGATTGAGGATTGAGGATTGAGGATTGAGGATTGAGCATTGAGGATTGAGTGTTGAGGATTGAAGATTGAGAATTGTGTATTGATCTTTTAAGATTGAGGATTGAGGTTGATGTTTGGGGATTGAGGATTGATAATTGAGGATTGGCGATTGAGTACTGAGGACTGAAGATTGAAGATTGAGGACTGTGAACTGAGGATTGAGGATTGAGGATTGAGGATTGAGGATTGAGGATTGAGGATTGAGGATTGAGAATTGAGGATTGAGCGTTGAGGATTGAGGATTGAAGATTGAGGATTGAGGATTGAGGATTGAGGATGGAGGATTGAGGACTGAGGTTTAAGAATTGAGGATTGACAATTGAACTCTGGGGATTGAGGATTGAGTATTGAAGATCGTGTATTCAGGATTGAGCATTGAGTATTGTGTAATAATAGATGAGGATTGAGTGGTGTGAATTGAGGATCGAGCATTGAATATTGAGGATTGACGTTTGAGGAATGAGGATTGAGGATTGAGGATTGAGGATTGAGGACTGAGAGTTGAGGATTGAGGATTGAGTATTCAGGATTGACAATTGAATATTTAGGATTGAGGCTTGTGGACTGAGGGTTGAGGATTGTGGATTGAGGATTGAGGATTGGGGATTGAGGATTGAGGGTTGAGTACTGACGGTTGAGGATTGAGGGTTGAGGATTGAGGATTGAAGATTGAGGATTGATGATTGATGATTGAAGATTGAGGATTGAGGATTGAGGATTGTGGATTGAGTATTGAGGACTGAGGATTGAGGATTGATGGTTGAGGATTGAGGGTTGAGGATTGAGGATTGAAGAGTGAGGATTGAGGATTGAGGATTAAGGGTTGAGGACTGAAGGTTGGGGTTTGAGGATTGACGATTGAGGATTGGGTATTCGGGATTGGGGATTGAGGATTGATGGTTGAGGATTGAGGGTTGAAGTTTGAGGATTGAGGACTGATGATTGAGGTTTGGGGACTGAGGTTTGAGGATTGAGGATTGAGGATTGAGTGTTGAGGATTGAGGATTTAAGATTGAGGATTGAGGATTGAGGATTGAGGATTGAGGATTGAAAATTGAGGATGAGGATTGAGGATCGAGGATTGAGGATCGAAGTTTGAGGATAGATTATTGCTGTTTGGGGATTGATGACCGAGGGTTCAAGTTTGAGGATTGAGGGTTGAGAATTGAGGATCGAGGATTGAGGATTTTCTATTGAGGATCGAAAAGTGAGGAATGAGGATTGAGGACTAAGGGTTGAGGATTGAATTTTGAGGTTTGAGCATTGACGATTGAGGATTGAAGATTGTGGACTGAAGATTGAGGACTGAGAAGTGAGAATTGAGTGCAGTGAATTTAATATTGACAATTGAATAATGAGTGTTGAGGCTTGTGGTCTGAGGATTGAGGATTGAGGATTGAGGATTGAGGTTTGAGGATTGAGCATTGAGGGTTGAGGATTGAGGATTGAGGATTGAGGGTTGAGGATTGAGGATTTAGAACCGATGATTGAGGATTGGGGTCTGAGGGTTGAGGATTGTGTATCGAGGATTGAGGATTGAAGATTGAGGATTGAGTATTGAGGATTGAAAATTCAGGATGAGGATTGAGGATTGAGGATTGAGGGTTGAGGATTGAGGGTTGAAGATTGAGGATTGAGGACTGATGATTGAGGTTTGGGGACTGAGGTTTGAGGATTGAGGATTGAGGATTGAGTATTGAGGATTGAGGATTGAAGATTGAGGATTGAGGATTGAGGATTGAGGATTGAGGATTGAAAATTGAGGATGAGGATTGAGGATCGAGGATTAAGGATCGAAGTTTGAGGATAGATTATTGCTGTTTGAGGATTGATGACCGAGAGTTGAAGTTTGAGGATTGAGGGTTGAGAATTGAGGATCGAGGATTGAGGATATTCTATTGAGGATTGAAAATTGAGGATTGAGTATTGAGGACTAAGGGTTGACGATTGAATTTTGAGGTTTGAGGATTGACGATTGAGGATTGAAGATTGTGGACTGAAGATTGAGGACTGAGAGGTGAGAATTGAGTGCAGTGAATTTAATATTCACAACTGAATAATGAGCGTTGAGGCTTGAGATCTGAGGATTGAGGATCGAGTATTGAGGATTGAGGATTGAGGATTGAGGATTGAGGATTGAGGATTGAAGGTCGAGGATTGAGGATTGAAGGTTGAGGATTGAGGATTGATGATTGAAGATTGAGGACTGAGAGTTGAGGATAGAGTGTTGAGAATTGATGTTTGAGGTTTGAGGTTTGAAGATTGAAGATTGTGGATTCAGTATTGAAAACTGAGTATTGAGGATATTCTACTGAGGATTGAGGATTGAGGATTGAGGATTGAGGATTGAGGATTGATCGTTGAGACTGTGGGTTGAGGATTGAGAGTTGAGGATTGAGGACTGAAGATTGAGGATTGAGGATTGATGCTGAAGATTGAGGTTTGAGAATTGAGGATGGAGGATTGAGGTCTGAGGTTTGAGAATTGAGGATGGACAATTGAATTTTGGGGATTGAGGATTGAGGATTGAGGATTGAGGATTGAGGATTGAGGATTGAGGATTGAGGATTGAGGATTGAGCGTTGAGGATTGAGGATTGAAGATTGAGGATTGAGGATTGAGGATTGAGGATGGAGGATTGAGGACTGAGGTTTAAGAATTGAGGATTGACAATTGAACTCTGGGGATTGAGGATTGAGTATGGAAGATCGAGTATTCAGGATTGAGCATTGAGTATTGTGTAATAATAGTTGAGGATTGAGTGGTGTGAATTGAGGATTGAACATTGAATATTGAGGAGTGAAGTTTGAGGAATGAAGATTGAGGATTGAGGATTGAGGATTGAGGGTTGAGGACTGAGGACTGACGATTGAAGATTGAGGACTGAGTATTGAAAACTGAGAATTGAGGATATTCTATTGAGGATTGAAAATTGAGGATTGAGGATGGAGGATTGAGGATTAAGGGTTGAGCATTGAAGGCTGAGGTTTGAGGATTGACGATTGAGGATTGAGGACTGGGGATTGAGGATTGAGGATTGATGGTTGAGGATTGAGCATTGACGATTGAGGATTGAGGATTGAGGATTGAGGATTGAGGATTGAGGATTGAGGATTGAGGATTGAGCATTGAGGATTGAGTGTTGAGGATTGAAGATTGAGAATTGTGTATTGATCTTTTAAGATTGAGGATTGAGGTTGATGTTTGGGGATTGAGGATTGATAATTGAGGATTGGCGATTGAGTACTGAGGACTGAAGATTGAAGATTGAGGACTGTGTACTGAGGGTTGAGGATTGAGGTTTGAGAATTGAGGATTCAGGCTTGCATATTGAGGATTGAGGATTGAGGATTGAAGGTCGAGGATTGAGGATTGAAGATTGAGGATTGAGGATTGATGATTGAAGATTGAGGACTGAGAGTTGAGGATAGAGTGTTGAGAATTGATGTTTGAGGTTTGAGATTTGAAGATTGAAGATTGTGGATTCAGTATTGAAAACTGAGTATTGAGGATATTCTACTGAGGATTGAGGATTGAGGATTGAGGATTGAGGATTGAGGATTGATCGTTGAGACTGTGGGTTGAGGATTGAGAGTTGAGGATTGAGGACTGAAGATTGAGGATTGAGGATTGATGTTGAAGATTGAGGTTTGAGAATTGAGGATGGAGGATTGAGGTCTGAGGTTAGAGAATTGAGGATGGACAATTGAATTTTGGGGATTGAGGATTGAGGATTGAGGATTGAGGATTGAGGATTGAGAATTGAGGATTGAGGATTGAGGATTGAGGATTGAGCGTTGAGGATTGAGGGTTGAAGATTGAGTGCAGTGAATTGAGGTTTGACAATTGAATATTGGGTGTTGAGCCTTGAGGACTGAGGGTTGAGGGTTGAGGATTGACGATTGGGTATTGAGTATTGAGGGTTGAGGGTTGAGTGCAGTGAATTGAGGATTGACAATTGAATATTGTGTGTTGAGGCTTGAGGACTGAAGATTGAGGGTTGAGGATTGAGGATTGAGGATTGAGGATTGAGGATTGAGGGTTGAGGATTGAGAGCAGTGAATTGAGAATTGGCAATTGAATATTGGGTGTTGAGCCTTGAGGACTGATTATTGAGGGTTGAGGATTGAGGATTGAGGATTGAGGATTGAGCATTGAGGATTGTGGATTGAGTATTGAGGACTGAGGATTGAGGATTGATGGTTGAGGATTGAGGGTTGAGGATTGAGGATTGAAGAGTGAGGATTGAGGATTGAGGATTAAGGGTTGAGGACTGAAGGTTGAGGTTTGAGGATTGACGATTGAGGATCGGGTATTCGGGATTGGGGATTGAGGATTGATGGTTGAGGATTGAGTGCAGTGAATTGAGGATTGACAATTGAATATTGTGTGTTGAGGCTTGAGGACTGAGGATTGAGTGTTGAGGATTGAGGATTGAGGATTGAGGATTGAGGATTGAGGACTGAGGATTGAGGATTGAGGATTGAAAATTGAGGATTGAGGATTGAGGACTGAGGATTGAGTGCAGTGAATTGAGGATTGACAATTGAATATTGTGTGTTGAGGCTTGAGGACTGAGGATTGAGGGTTGAGGATTGAGGATTGAGGATTGGGGATTCAGGATTGAGGGTTGAGGATTGAGAGCAGTGAATTGAGAATTGGCAATTGAATATTGGGTGTTGAGCCTTGAGGACTGATTATTGAGGGTTGAGGATTGAGGATTGAGGATTGAGGATTGAGGATTGAGGATTGATTACTGAGGGTTGAGTATTGAGGATTGAGGATTGAAGATTGAGCATTGAGGATTGAGGATTGAATGTTGAGGGTTGAGGATTGAGCATTGAATATTGAGGATTGAGGTTTGAGGACGGAGGAATTGAGAATTGAGGATTGAGGATTGAGGACTTAGAATTGAGGATTGAGGATTGAGGATTGAGGATTGAGGGTTGAGGATTGAGTGCAGAGAATTGAGGTTTGACAATTGAATATTGGGTGTTGAGCCTTGAGGACTGCGGGTTGAGGGTAGAGGATTGACGATTGGGGATTGAGTATTGAGGGTTGAGGATTGAGTGCAGTGAATTGAGGATTGACAATTGAATATTGTGTGTTGAGGCTTGAGGACTGAGGATTGAGGGTTGAGGATTGAGGATTGAGGATTGAGGATTGAGGATTGAGGACTGAGGATTGAGGATTTAGGATTGAGGATTGAAAATTGAGGATTGAGGATCGAGTATTGAAGACTGTGGGCAGAGGGTTGAGGTTTGAGTATTGAGGATTGAGGATTGAGGATTGATGATTGATGGTTGAGAAGTGAGCATTGAAGATTGTGGATTCAGGATTGAGGATTGAAATTTGAGGATGAGGATTGAGGATTGAGGATTGAGGGTTGAGGATTGAGGGTTGAAGATTGAGGATTGAGGACTGATGATTGAGGTCTGGGGACTGAGGTTTGAGGATTGAGGACTGAGGATTGAGTATTGAGGATTGAGGATTGAGGACTGACGATTGAAGATTGAGGACTGAGTATTGAAAACTGAGAATTGAGGATATTCTATTGAGGATTGAAAATTGAGGATTGAGGATGGAGGATTGAGGATTAAGGGTTGAGCATTGAAGGCTGAGGTTTGAGGATTGACGATTGAGGATTGAGGACTGGCGATTGAGGATTGAGGATTGATGGTTGAGGATTGAGCATTGACGATTGAGGATTGAGGATTGAGGATTGAGGATTGAGGATTGAGGATTGAGGATTGAGGATTGAGCATTGAGGATTGAGTGTTGAGGATTGAAGATTGAGAATTGTGTATTGATCTTTTAAGATTGAGGATTGAGGTTGATGTTTGGGGATTGAGGATTGATAATTGAGGATTGGCGATTGAGTACTGAGGACTGAAGATTGAAGATTGAGGACTGTGGACTGAGGATTGAGGATTGAGGATTGAGGATTGAGGATTGAGGATTGAGGAATGAGGATTGAGGATTGAGCGTTGAGGATTGAGGATTGAAGATTGAGGATTGAGGATTGAGGATTGAGGATCGAGGATTGAGGACTGAGGTTTAAGAATTGAGGATTGACAATTGAACTCTGGGGATTGAGGATTGAGTATTGAAGATCGAGTATTCAGGATTGAGCATTGAGTATTGTGTAATAATAGTTGAGGATTGAGTGGTGTGAATTGAGGATTGAGCATTGAATATTGAGGATTGAAGTTTGAGGAATGAGGATTGAGGATTGAGGATTGAGGATTGAGGATTGAGGACTGAGAGTTGAGGATTGAGGATTGAGTATTCAGGATTGACAATTGAATATTTAGGCTTGAGGCTTGTGGACTGAAGATTGAGGATTGTGGATTGAGGATTGAGGATTGGGGATTGAGGATTGAGGGTTGAGTACTGACGGTTGAGGATTGAGGGTTGAGGATTGAGGATTGAAGATTGAGGATTGATGATTGATGATTGAAGATTGAGGATTGAGGATTGAGGATTGTGGATTGAGTATTGAGGACTGAGGATTGAGGATTGATGGTTGAGGATTGAGGGTTGAGGATTGAGGATTGAAGAGTGAGGATTGAGGATTGAGGATTAAGGGTTGAGGACTGAAGGTTGAGGTTTGAGGATTGACGATTGAGTATTGGGTATTCGGGATTGGGGATTGAGGATTGATGGTTGAGGATTGAGTGCAGTGAATTGAGGATTGACAATTGAATATTGTGTGTTGAGGCTTGAGGACTGAGGATTGAGGGTTGAGGATTGAGGATTGAGGATTGAGGATTGAGGATTGAGGACTGAGGATTGAGGATTGAGGATTGAGAATTGAAAATTGAGGATTGAGGATTGAGGACTGAGGATTGAGTGCAGTGAATTGAGGATTGACAATTGAATATTGTGTGTTGAGGCTTGAGGACTGAGGATTGAGGGTTGAGGATTGAGGATTGAGGATTGAGGATTGAGGATTGATGGTTGAGGATTGAGAGCAGTGAATTGAGAATTGGCAATTGAATATTGGGTGTTGAGCCTTGAGGACTGATTATTGAGGGTTGAGGATTGAGGATTGAGGATTGAGGATTGAGCATTGAGGATTGTGGATTGAGTATTGAGGACTGAGGATTGAGGATTGAGGATTGAGGATTGAGGATTGAGGATTGAGGAATGAGGATTGAGGATTGAGCGTTGAGGATTGAGGATTGAAGATTGAGGATTGAGGATTGAGGATTGAGGATCGAGGATTGAGGACTGAGGTTTAAGAATTGAGGATTGACAATTGAACTCTGGGGATTGAGGATTGAGTATTGAAGATCGAGTATTCAGGATTGAGCATTGAGTATTGTGTAATAATAGTTGAGGATTGAGTGGTGTGAATTGAGGATTGAGCATTGAATATTGAGGATTGAAGTTTGAGGAATGAGGATTGAGGATTGAGGATTGAGGATTGAGGATTGAGGATTGAGGATTGAGGACTGAGGATTGAGGATTGAGGATTGAGAATTGAAAATTGAGGATTGAGGATTGAGGACTGAGGATTGAGTGCAGTGAATTGAGGATTGACAATTGAATATTGTGTGTTGAGGCTTGAGGACTGAGGATTGAGGGTTGAGGATTGAGGATTGAGGATTGAGGATTGAGGATTGAGGGTTGAGGATTGAGAGCAGTGAATTGAGAATTGGCAATTGAATATTGGGTGTTGAGCCTTGAGGACTGATTATTGAGGGTTGAGGATTGAGGATTGAGGATTGATTACTGAGGGTTGAGTATTGAGGATTGAGGATTGAAGATTGAGCATTGAGGATTGAGGATTGAATGTTGAGGGTTGAGGATTGAGCATTGACTATTGAGGATTGAGGTTTGAGGACGGAGGAATTGAGAATTGAGGATTGAGGATTGAGGACTTAGAATTGAGGATTGAGGATTGAGGATTGAGGATTGAGGGTTGAGGATTGAGTGCAGTGAATTGAGGTTTGACAATTGAATATTGGGTGTTGAGCCTTGAGGACTGAGGGTTGAGGGTTGAGGATTGACGATTGGGGATTGAGTATTGAGGGTTGAGGATTGAGTGCAGTGAATTGAGAATTGACAATTGAATATTGTGTGTTGAGGCTTGAGGACTGAGGATTGAGGGTTGAGGATTGAGGATTGAGGATTGAGGATTGAGGATTGAGGATTGAGGATTGAGGATTGAGCATTGAGGATTGAGTGTTGAGGATTGAAGATTGAGAATTGTGTATTGATCTTTTAAGATTGAGGATTGAGGTTGATGTTTGGGGATTGAGGATTGATAATTGAGGATTGGCGATTGAGTACTGAGGACTGAAGATTGAAGATTGAGGACTGTGGACTGAGGATTGAGGATTGAGGATTGAGGATTGAGGATTGAGGATTGAGGATTGAGGATTGAGAATTGAGGATTGAGCGTTGAGGATTGAGGATTGAAGATTGAGGATTGAGGATTGAGGATTGAGGATGGAGGATTGAGGACTGAGGTTTAAGAATTGAGGATTGACAATTGAACTCTGGGGATTGAGGATTGAGTATTGAAGATCGTGTATTCAGGATTGAGCATTGAGTATTGTGTAATAATAGATGAGGATTGAGTGGTGTGAATTGAGGATCGAGCATTGAATATTGAGGATTGACGTTTGAGGAATGAAGATTGAGGATTGAGGATTGAGGATTGAGGACTGAGAGTTGAGGATTGAGGATTGAGTATTCAGGATTGACAATTGAATATTTAGGATTGAGGCTTGTGGACTGAGGGTTGAGGATTGTGGATTGAGGATTGAGGATTGGGGATTGAGGATTGAGGGTTGAGTACTGACGGTTGAGGATTGAGGGTTGAGGATTGAGGATTGAGGATTGAGAATTGAGGGTTGAAGATTGTGGATTGAGGATTGAGGATTGAAGATTGAGGATTGAGGGTAGGGTATTGACAATTGAAGGTTGAGGTCTGAGGATTGATGATCGAAGAATGAGGACTGCGTGTTGAGGATAGAGTGTTGAGAATTGATGTTTGGGAACTGAGATTTGGAGATTGTAGTTTGAGGATTTGGTATTGAAAACTGAGAATTGAGGATTTTCTATTGAGGGCTGAGAATTGAGGATTGAGGATTGAGGATTGAGGATTGAGGATTGAGGATTGAGGATTGAAGGTTGATGTTTGAGTATTGATGATTGATGGTTGAGGATTGAGGATTGACGATTGAGGATCGAGGATTGAAGATTGAGTGTCGTGGACTGAGGATTGAGGACTGAGGGTTGAAGATTGAGGATTGAGGACTGGCAACTGAAGATTGAGGACTGAGTATTGAGAACTGAGAATTGAGGATATTCTATTGAGGATTGAAAATTGAGGATTGATGATTGAGTATTGAGGATTAAGGGTTGAGGATTGAAGGTTGAGGTTTGAGGATTGACGATTGACGATTGGGGACTGAGGGTTTAAGTTCGAGGATTGAGGATTGAGGATTGAGGTTCGAGGATTGAGGACTGAGAATTGAGGATTGATGAGGATTGAGGATTGAGGATTGAGGACTGCGGATTGAAGATTTAGGATTGAAGATTGAGGATTGAGGATTGAGGATTGAGGATTGACGATAGAGGATTGAGAATGGAGCATTGAGGATTGAATGTTGAGGATTGAAGATTGAGGATTGAGGATTGAAGATTGAGGATTGAAGATTAAGGATTGAGGATTGTGGGTTGAGGATTGAGGATTGGGGATTCAGGATTGAGGATTGAGGATTGAGGATTGAGGATTGATGATTGATGACTGAATATTGAAGATTGAGGATTGAGGATTGAGGATTGATGGTTGAGACTGTGGGTTGAGAATTGAGCGCTGAGGATTGAGGATTGAAGATTGGGGATTGAGGATTGATGGTCGAAGATTGAGGATTGAGGATTGAGGATTGAGGATTGAGAATTAAGGATTGAGGATTGAGGATTGAGGATCGAGAATTGATGATTGAGGATAGGGGATTGAGAATTGAGGACTGAAAATTGAGGATTGAGTATTGAAGGTTGAGGATTGACGATTGAGGATTGAGGATTGAGGATTGACGATTGAGGATTGAGGATTGAGGACTGGGGATATAGGATTGAGGGTTGAGTATTGAGGATTGAGCTTCGAGGATTGAGGGTTGAGTATTGAGAACGGAGTGTTGAGGATTGCGGATTGAGGATTGAGAATTGAGGGTTGAGGATTGAGGATTGAGGATTGAGGATTGAAGATTGAGGATTGAGGGTAGGGTATTGACGATTGAAGGTTGAGGTCTGAGGATTGATGATCGAAGAATGAGGACTGCGTGTTGAGGATAGAGTGTTGAGAATTGATGTTTGGGAACTGAGATTTGGAGATTGTAGTTTGAGGATTTGGTATTGAAAACTGAGAATTGAGGATTTTCTATTGAGGGCTGAGAATTGAGGATTGAGGATTGAGGATTGAGGATTGAGGATTGAGGATTGAGGATTGAAGGTTGATGTTTGAGTATTGATGATTGATGGTTGAGGATTGAGGATTGGCGATTGAGGATCGAGGATTGAAGATTGAGTGTCGTGGACTGAGGATTGAGGATTGAGGGTTGAAGATTGAGGATTGAGGACTGACAACTGAAGATTGAGGACTGAGTATTGAAAACTGAGAATTGAGGATATTCTATTGAGGATTGAAAATTGAGGATTGATGATTGAGTATTGAGGATTAAGGGTTGAGGATTGAAGGTTGAGGTTTGAGGATTGACGATTGAGGATTGGGGACTGAGGGTTGAAGATTGAGTATTGAGGATTGAGGATTAAAGATTGAGGATTGGCAACTGAGGATTGAAAATTGAGGATGAGGATCGAGGGTCGAGGATTGAGGTTCGAAGATTGAGGATAGAGGATTGCGGTTTGAAGATTGATGACCGAGGGTTGAAGTTTGAGGAATGAGTCGTTGCGGATTGAGGACCGAGGATTGAGGATTGAGAGTTGAGGATTGAAGAGTGAGGATTGAGAGTTGATGATTGAGGATTGAGGATTGAGTATCGAGGTTTGATTACTGAGGGTAGAGGATTGAGCGTTGAGGATTGAGTATTGACGATTGAAGATTGAGGATTGACGATAGATGATTGAAGATTGAGGATTCAGGATTGAGGATTGAGGATTGAGGATTGATGGTTCAGTCTGTGGGTTGAGAATTGAGCGTTGAGGATTGAGGATCGAAGATTGAGGATTGAGGATTGATGTAGATGATAGAGGTTTGAGAATTGTTGGTGGAGGATTGAGGTCTGAGGTTTGAGAATTTAAGATTGGCAATTGAATTTTGGGGATTGAGGATTGAGGATTCATAATTGAGGATTGAGGATTGAGGATTGTGGGTTGAGGATTGAGGATTGAGTATTGAGGATTGAGGATTGATGATTGATGACTGAAGATTGAGGATTGAGGATTGAGGATTAAGGATTGAGGGTTGAGGATTGATGATAGAGTATTGAGGATTGATGGTTGAGCATTGAGGATTGACGGTTGAGGATTGAGGATTGATGATTGAGTGTCGTGGACTGAGTATTGAGGATTGAGGTTTGAAGATTGAGGATTGAGTACTGACGATTGAAGATTGAGGACTGAGTATTGAAAACTGAGAGTTGAGGATATTTTAGTGAGGATTGAAAATTGAGGATTGAGGATTGAGGATTGAGGATTAAGGGTTGAGGATTTAAGGTTGATGTTTGGGGATTGACGATTGAGGATTGAGGATTCGGGATTGAGGATTGAGGATTGATGGTTGAGGATTGAGGATTGACGATTGAGGATTGAGGACTGAGTATTGAGGATTGAGGATTGAGGATAGATGATTGAGGATTG
Organism: Calliopsis andreniformis; assembly: GCF_051401765.1. Taxonomy (NCBI): domain Eukaryota; kingdom Metazoa; phylum Arthropoda; class Insecta; order Hymenoptera; family Andrenidae; genus Calliopsis; species Calliopsis andreniformis. The sequence continues at coordinate 281,310 of NW_027480735.1, read as the reverse complement.
AGCATTAAGGATTGAGTGTTGAGGATTGAAGATTAAGTATTGAGAATTGATGATTGAGGATTGAGGATTGAGGGTTGATTACAGAGGGTTGAGGATTGAGGGTTGAGGATTGAGGGTTGCCGATTGAGGATTGAGGATAGATGATTGAGGATTGAGGATTGAGGATTGAGAATTAAGGATTGAGGATTGAGGATTGAGGATCGGGAATTGATGATTGAGGATAGAGGATTGAGAATTGAGTACTGAAGATTGACGATTGAGAATTGAAGGTTGAGGATTGAAGTTTGAGGATTGAGAGTTGATGATTGAGGATTGAGGATTGAGTATCGAGGTTTGATTACTGAGGGTAGAGGATTGAGCGTTGAGGATTGAGGATTGAGGATTGAGGATTGAAGATTGAGGATTGAGGAATGAGAATTGATGATTGAGGACAGAGGATTGAGGATTGAGGATTGATGATTGAGGATTGATTATTGAAGATTGAGGATTGAAGATTGGGGAAGAGGTTTGAGGATCGAGGATTGAGGATCGAAGGTTGAGGATAGAGGATTGCGGTTTGAAGATTGATGACCGAGGGTTGAAGTTCGAGGATTGGAGATTGAGGACTGAGGTTCGAGGATTGAGGTCTGAGAATTGAGGATTGTTGAGTATTGAGGATTGAGGATTGAGGACTGCGGATTGAAGATTTAGGATTGAAGATTGAGGATTGAGGATTGAGGATTGAGGATTGACGATAGAGGTTTGAGAATGGAGCATTGAGGATTGAATGTTGAGGATTGAAGATTGAGGATTGAGGACTGAGGATTGATGGTTGAGACTGTGGGTTGAGAATTGAGCGTTGAGGGTTGAGGATCGAAGATTGAGGATTGAGGATTGATGTAGAAGATTGAGGTTTGAGAATTGTTGGTGGATGATTGAGGTCTGAGGTTTGAGGATTGAGGATTGAGGACTGCGGATTGAAGATTTAGGATTGAAGATTGAGGATTGAGGATTGAGGATTGAGGATTGACGATAGAGGATTGAGAATGGAGCATTGAGGATTGAATGTTGAGGATTGAAGATTGAGGATTGAGGATTGAGGGTTGAGGATGGAGCATTGAGGATTGAGTGTTGAGGACTGAAGATTGAGTACTGATAATTGATGATTGAGGATTGAGGATTGAGGTTTGAGGGTCGATTACTGAGATTTGAAGATTGAATATTGTGGATTGAGTATTGAAAACTGAGAATTGAGTATATTATACTGAGGATTGAGGATTGAGGATTGAGGATTGAGGATTGATGGTTGAGACTGTGGGTTTAGAATTGAGCGTTGAGGATTGAGGATCGAAGGTTGAGGATTGAGGATTGATGTAGAAGATTGAGGTTTGAGAATAGTTGGTGGAGGATTGCGGTCTGAGGTCTGAGAATTGAGGATTGGCAATTGAATTTTGGGGATTTGGGATTGAGGATTGAGGATTAAGGATTGAGGATTGAAGATTGAGGGTTGAAGATTAAGTATTGAGGATTGAGGGTTGAGGACTGAGGATTGAGGATTGAGGATTGAGGATTGAGGATTGACGATTGAGGATTGATGATTGATGACAGAAGATTGAAGATTGAGCATTGAGGATTGAGGATTGATGGTTGAGACTGTGGGTTGAGAATTGAGCGCTGAGGATTGAGGATTGAAGATTGGGGATTGAGGATTGATGGTCGAAGATTGAGGATTGAGGATTGAGGATCGAGGATAGAGGATTGAGGATTGATGATTGAGTATTGAGGATTGATGGTTGAGTATTGAGGATTGGCGATTGAGGATTGAGGATTGAAGATTGAGTGTCGTGGACTGAGGATTGAGGACTGAGGCTCGAAGATTGAGGATTGAGCACTGACGATTGAAGATAGAGGACTGAGTATTGAAAACAGGGAATTGAGGATATTCTATTGAGTATTGAACTTTGAGGATTGAGGATTGAGGATTGAAGATTAAGGGTAGAGGATTGAAGGTTGAGGTTTGAGGATTGACGATTGAGGATTGAGGATTGATGATTGGTGATTGAAAATTGAGGGTTGAGTATTGAGGATTGATAGTTGAGGATTGAGGATTGACGATTCAGGATCGAGGATTGAAGATTGAGTGTCGTGATCTGAGGATTGAGGACTGAGGGTTGAAGATTGAGGATTGAGGACTGACGACTGAAGATTGAGGATTGAGTATTGAAAACTGAGAATTGAGGATATTCTATTGAGGATATACTATTGAGGATTGATGATTGAGTATTGAGGATTAAGGGTTGAGGATTGAAGGTTGAGGTTTGAGGTTTGACGATTGAGGATTGGGGATTGAGGATTGAGGATTGATAGTTGAGGATTGAGGATTGACGATTCAGGATCGAGGATTGAAGATTGAGTGTCGTGGACTGAGGATTGAGTATTGAGGGTTGAAGATTGATGATTGACGACTGACGATTGAAGATTGAGGACTGAGTATTGAAAAATGAGAATTGAGGATATTCTATTGAGTATTGAAAATTGAGGATTGAGGATTGACGATTGAGGATTAAGGGTTGAGGATTGATGGTTGAGGTATGAGGATTGACGATTGAGGATTGAGGATTGGGGATTGAGGGTTGAGGATTGATGGTTGAGCGTTGAGGAGTGAGGATTGATGTTTGAGGATTGAGGAATGAAAATTGAGGATTGAGGATGGAGAATTGATGATTGAGGACAGAGGAATGAGGATTGAGGATTGAAGATTGAGGATTGAGAATTGAGGTTTGAGGATTGAGGATTGAGGATTCAGGATTGAGGATTGAGGGTTGAGTATTGAGAATTGAAGTTTGAGGACTGAGGATTGATGATTGAAGACTGAGGACTGAGTGTTGAGGATAGAGTGTTGAGAATTGGTGTTTGGGAACTGAGATTTGGAGATTGTAGATTGAGGATTGAATATTGAAAACTGAGAATTGAGGATTTTCTATTGAGGGCTGAGAATTGAGGATTGAGGATTGAGGACTGAGGATTGAGGATTGAGGATTAAGGGTTGAGGATTGATGGTTGAGGTATGAGGATTGACGATTGAGGATTGAGGATTGGGGATTGAGGGTTGAGGATTGATGGTTGAGCATTGAGGAGTGAGGATTGTGGTTTGAGGATTTAGGAATGAAAATTGAGGATTGAGGATTGAGAATTGATGATTGAGGACAGAGGATTGAGGATTGAGGATTGAAGATTGAGGATTGAGAATTGAGGTTTGAGGATTGAGGATTGAGGATTCAGGATTGAGGATTGAGGGTTGAGTATTGAGAATTGAAGTTTGAGGACTGAGGATTGATGATTGAAGATTGAGGACTGAGTATTGAAAACTGAGAATTGAGGATATTTTATTGAGGATTAAAAAATTGAGGATTGAGGATTGAGAATTGTTGGTGGAGGATTGAGGTCTGAGGTTTGAGAATTGAGGATTGGCAATTGAATTTTGGGGATTGAGGATTGAGGATTGAGGATTGAGGATTGGTGATTGATGACTGAAAATTGAGAGTTGAGTATTTAGGATTGATGGTTGAGGATTGAGGATTGACGATTGACGATCGAGGATTGAAGATTGAGTGTTGTGGACTGAGGATTGAGGATTGAGGGTTGAAGATTGAGGATTGAGGACTGACAACTGAAGATTGAGGACTGAGTATTGAAAACTGAGAATTGAGGATATTCTATTGAGGATTGAAAATTGAGGATTGATGATTGAGTATTGAGGATTAAGGGTTGAGGATTGAAGGTTGAGGTTTGAGGATTGACGATTGAGGATTGGGGACTGAGGGTTGAAGATTGAGTATTGAGGATTGAGGATTAAAGATTGAGGATTGACAACTGAGGATTGAAAATTGAGGATGAGGATCGAGGGTCGAGGATTGAGGTTCGAAGGTTGAGGATAGAGGATTGCGGTTTGAAGATTGATGACCGAGGGTTGAAGTTTGAGGAATGAGTCGTTGAGGATTGAGGACCGAGGATTGAGGATTGAGAGTTGAGGATTGATGATTGAGGATTAGAGTTGATGATTGAGGATTGAGGATTCAGTATCGAGGGTTGATTACTGAGGGTAGAGGATTGAGGGTTGAGGATTGAGGATTGACGATTGAAGATTGAGGATTGACGATAGATGATTGAAGATTGAGGATTGAGGATTGAGGATTGAGGATTGAGGATTCATAATTGAGGATTGAGGATTGAGGATTGAGGATTGTGGGTTGAGGATTGAGGATTGAGTAGTGAGGATTGAGGATTGATGATTGATGACTGAAGATTGAGGATTGAGGATTGAGGATTAAGGATTGAGGGTTGAGGATTGAGGATTGATGATAGAGTATAGAGGATTGATGGTTGAGTATTGAGGATTGACGGTTGAGGATTGAGGATTGAAGATTGAGTGTCGTGGACTGAGTATTGAGGATTGAGGTTTGAAGATTGAGGATTGAGTACTGACGATTGAAGATTGAGGACTGAGTATTGAAAACTGAGAGTTGAGGATATTTTAGTGAGGATTCAAAATTGAGGATTGAGGATTGAGGATTGAGGATTAAGGGTTGAGGATTTAAGGTTGATGTTTGAGGATTGACGATTGAGGATTGAGGATCCGGGATTGAGGATTGAGGATTGATGGTTGAGGATTGAGGATTGACGATTGAGGATTGAGGACTGAGTATTGAGGATTGAGGATTGAGGATAGAGGATTGAGGACTGAGCATTAAGGATTGAGTGTTGAGGATTGAAGATTAAGTATTGAGAATTGATGATTGAGGATTGAGGATTGAGGGTTGATTACAGAGGGTTGAGGATTGAGGGTTGAGGATTGAGGGTTGACGATTGAGGATTGGGGATAGATGATTGAGGATTGAGGATTGAGGATTGAGAATTAAGGATTGAGGATTGAGGATTGAGGATCGAGAATTGATGATTGAGGATAGAGGATTGAGAATTGAGTACTGAAGATTGAGGATTGAGTATTGAAGGTTGAGGATTGACGATTGAGGATTCAGGATTCAGGATTGACGATTGAGGATTGAGGATTGAGGATTGAGGATTGAAGATTGAGGATTGAGGAATGAGAATTGATGATTGAGGACAGAGGATTGAGGATTGAGGATTGATGATTGAGGATTGATTGTTGAAGATTGAGGATTGAAGATTGAGGATGAGGATTGATGACCGAGGGTTGAAGTTCGAGGATTGGAGATTGAGGATTGAGGTTCGAGGATTGAGGACTGAGAATTGAGGATTGTTGAGTATTGAGGATTGAGGATTGAGGACTGCGGATTGAAGATTTAGGATTGAAGATTGTGGATTGAGGATTGAGGATTGAGGATTGATCACTGAGGGTTGAGGATTGAGGGTTGAGGATTGAGGATTGAGGATTGAAGATTGAGGATTGACGATAGATGATTGAAGATTGAGGATTGAGGATTGAGGATTGAGGACTGAGGATTGATGACTCCGGATTGAAGATTGAGTATTGAGGATTGAGAATTGAAGATTGAGGAGAGAGGATTGGGGATTGAGGACTGAAGATTGAGGTTTGAGTATTGAAGACTGATGATTGACGTTTGAGGTTTGAGGATTGAGGATTGAGGATTGAGGATTGAGGATTGAGGATTGAGGAATGAAGATTGAGGATTGAGGATTGTGAATTGACGATTGAGGACAGAGGATTGAGGATTGAGGATTGAGGGTTGAGTATTGAGGATTGAATGTTGAGGACTGAGGATTGATGATTGAGAATTGAGGATTGAGGATTGAGGACTGAGGATTGAAGATTGAGGATTGAGGATTGAGAATTGAGGATCGAGGATTGAGGATTGAGGATTGATGGTTGAGGATTGAAGATTGACGATTGAGTATTGAGGATTGAAGATTGAGTGTCGTGGACTGAGGATTGAGGATTGAGGGTTGAAGATTGAGGATTGAGGACTGACAACTGAAGATTGAGGACTGAGTATTGAAAACTGAGAATTGAGGATATTCTATTGAGGATTGAAAATTGAGGATTAATGATTGAGTATTGAGGATTAAGGGTTGAGGATTGAAGGTTGAGGTTTGAGGATTGACGATTGAGGATTGGGGACTGAGGGTTGAAGATTGAGTATTGAGGATTGAGGATTAAAGATTGAGGATTGACAACTGAGGATTGAAAATTGAGGATGAGGATCGAGGGTCGAGGATTGAGGTTCGAAGATTGAGGATAGAGGATTGCGATTTGAAGATAGATGACCGAGGGTTGAAGTTTGAGGAATGAGTCGTTGAGGATTGAGGACCGAGGATTGAGGATTGAGAGTTGAGGATTGAAGATTGAGGATTGAGTGTTGATGATTGAGGATTGAGGATTGAGTATCGAGGGTTGATTACTGAGGGTAGAGGATTGAGGGTTGAGGATTGAGGATTGACGATTGAAGATTGAGGATTGACGATAGATGATTGAAGATTGAGGATTCAGGTTTGAGGATTGAGGATTGAGGATTGATGGTTGAGTCTGTGGGTTGAGAATTGAGCGTTGAGGATTGAGGATCGAAGATTGAGGATTGAGGATTGATGTAGAAGATAGAGGTTTGAGAATTGTTGGTGGAGGATTGAGGTCTGAGGTTTGAGAATTTAGGATTGGCAAATGAATTTTGGGGTTGAGGATTGAGGATTGAGGATTGAGGATTGAGGATTCATAATTGAGGATTGAGGATTGAGGATTGTGGGTTGAGGATTGAGGATTGAGTATTGAGGATTGAGGATTGATGATTGATGACTGAAGATTGAGGATTGAGGATTGAGGATTAAGGATTGAGTGTTGAGGATTGAGGATTGATGATAGAGTATTGAGGATTGATGGTTGAGAATTGAGGATTGACGGTTGAGGATTGAGGATTGAAGATTGAGTGTCGTGGACTGAGTATTGAGGATTGAGGTTTGAAGATTGAGGATTGAGTACTGACGATTGAAGATTGAGGACTGAGTATTGAAAACTGAGAGTTGAGGATATTTTAGTGAGGATTGAAAATTGAGGATTGAGGATTGCGGATTGAGGATTAAGGGTTGAGGATTTAAGGTTGATGTTTGAGGATTGACGATTGAGGATTGAGGATTCGGGATTGAGGATTGAGGATTGATGGTTGAGGATTGAGGATTGACGATTGAGGATTGAGGACTGAGTATTGAGGATTGAGGATTGAGGATAGAGGATTGAGGATTGAGCATTAAGGATTGAGTGTTGAGGATTGAAGATTAAGTATTGAGAATTGATGATTGAGGATTGAGGATTGAGGGTTGATTACAGTGGGTTGAGGATTGAGGGTTGAGGATTGAGGGTTGACGATTGAGGATTGAGGATAGATGATTGAGGATTGAGAATTAAGGATTGAGGATTGAGGATTGAGGGTTGAGGATTGAGGATCGAGAATTGATGATTGAGGATAGAGGATTGAGAATTGAGGACTGAAGATTGAGGATTGAGTATTGAAGGTTGAGGATTGACGATTGAGGATCGAGGATTGAGGATTGAGGATTGACGATTGAGGATTGAGGATTGAGGATTGAGGATTGAAGATTGAGGATTGAGGAATGAGAATTGATGATTGAGGACAGAGGATTGAGGATTGAGGATTGATGATTGAGGATTGATTATTGAAGATTGAGGATTGAAGATTGAGGATGAGGATTGAGGATCGAGGATTGAGGATCGAAGGTTGAGGATAGAGGATTGCGGTTTGAAGATTGATGACCGAGGGTTGAAGTTCGAGGATTGGAGATTGAGGATTGAGGTTCGAGGATTGAGGACTGAGAATTGAGGATTGTTGAGTATTGAGGATTGAGGATTGAGGACTGCGGATTGAAGATTTAGGATTGAAGATTGAGGATTGAGGATTGAGGATTGAGGATTGAGGATTGAGGATCGTGCACTGAATATTGAGGATTGAGGTTTGTCGACTGTGGGTTGATCATTGAGGATAGAGGATTGGGGACTGAGTGTTGAAGATTGAGTATTGAGGATTGAGGATTGAAGATTGAGGATTGAGGATTCAGGATTGAAAATTGAGGATGAGGATCGATGGTCGAGGAGTGAGGTTCGAAGATTGAGGATAGAGGATTGCGGTTTGAAGATTGATGCCCGAGGGTTGAAGTTTGAGGATTGAGGGTTGAGGATTGAGGACCGAGGATGGAGGATTGAGAATTGAGGATTGAAGATTGAGGATTGAGAGTTGATGATTGAGGTTTGAGGATTGAGTATCGAGGGTTGATCACTGAGGGTTGAGGATTGAGGGTTGAGGATTGAGGATTGAGGATTGAAGATTGAGGATTGACGATAGATGATTGAAGATTGAGGATTGAGGATTGAGGATTGAGGACTGAGGATTGATGGTTGAGACTGTGGGTTGAGAATTGAGCGTTGAGGGTTGAGGATCGAAGATTGAGGATTGAGGATTGAGGGTTGAGGATGGAGCATTGAGGATTGAGTGTTGAGGACTGAAGATTGAGGATTGAGAATTGATGATTGAGGATTGAGGATTGAGGTTTGAGGGTCGATTACTGAGATTTGAAGATTGAAGATTGTGGATTGAGTATTGAAAACTGAGAATTGAGTATATTATACTGAGGATTGAGGATTGAGGATTGAGGATTGAGGATTGATGGTTGAGACTGTGGGTTGAGAATTGAGCGTTGAGGATTGAGGGTCGAAGGTTGAGGATTGAGGATTGATGTAGAAGATTGAGGTTTGAGAATAGTTGGTGGAGGATTGCGGTCTGAGGTCTGAGAATTGAGGATTGGCAATTGAATTTTGGGGATTTGGGGTTGAGGATTGAGGATTGAGGATTGAGGATTGAAGATTGAGGATTGAAGATTAAGGATTGAGGATTGTGGGTTGAGAATTGAGGATTGAGGATTGAGGATTGAGGATTGAGGATTGAGGATTGAGGATTGATGATTGATGACTGAATATTGAAGATTGAGGATTGAGGATTGAGGATAGATGGTTGAGACTGTGGGTTGAGAATTGAGCGCTGAGGATTGAGAATTGAAGATTGGGGATTGAGGATTGATGGTCGAAGATTGAGGATTAAGGATTGAGGATTGAGGATTGAGAATTAAGGATTGAGGATTGAGGATTGAGGATCGAGAATTGATGATTGAGGATAGAGCATTGAGAATTGAGGACTGAAGATTGAGGATTGAGTATTGAAGGTTGAGGATTGACGATTGAGGATTGAGGATTGAGGATTGACGATTGAGGGTTGAGGATTGAGGATTGGGGATATAGGATTGAGGGTTGAGTATTGAGGATTGAGCTTCGAGGATTGAGGGTTGAGTATTGAGAACGGAGTGTTGAGGATTGCGGATTGAGGATTGAGAATTAAGGGTTGAAGATTGAGGATTGAGGATTGAGGATAGAGGATTGCGGTTTGAAGATTGATGACCGAGGGTTGAAGTTTGAGGAATGAGTCGTTGAGGATTGAGGACCGAGGATTGAGGATTGAGAGTTGAGGATTGAAGATTGAGGATTGAGAGTGGATGATTGAGGATTGAGGATTGAGTATCGAGGGTTGATTACTGAGGGTAGAGGATTGAGGGTTGAGGATTGAGGATTGACGATTGAAGATTGAGGATTGACGATAGATGATTGAAGATTGAGGATTCAGGATTGAGGATTGAGGATTGAGGATTGATGGTTCAGTCTGTGGGTTGAGAATTGAGCGTTGAGGATTGAGGATCGAAGATTGAGGATTGAGGATTGATGTAGAAGATAGAGGTTTGAGAATTGTTGGTGGAGGATTGAGGTCTGAGGTTTGAGAATTTAGGATTGGCAATTGAATTTTGGGGATTGAGGATTGAGGATTGAGGATTGAGGATTGAGGATTGTGGGTTGAGGATTGAGGATTGAGTATTGAGGATTGAGGATTGATGATTGATGACTGAAGATTGAGGATTGAGGATTGAGTATTAAGGATTGAGGGTTGAGGATTGAGGATTGATGATAGAGTATTGATGATTGATGGTTGAGTATTGAGGATTGACGGTTGAGGATTGAGGATTGAAGATTGAGCGTCGTGGACAGAGTATTGAGGATTGAGGTTTGAAGATTGAGGATTGAGTACTGACGATTGAAGATTGAGGACTGAGTATTGAAAACTGAGAGTTGAGGATATTTTAGTGAGGATTGAAAATTGAGGATTGAGGATTGACGATTGAGGATTGATGATTGATGACAGAAGATTGAAGATTGAGCATTGAGGATTGAGGATTGATGGTTGAGACTGTGGGTTGAGAATTGAGCGCTGAGGATTGAGGATTGAAGATTGGGGATTGAGGATTCATGGTCGAAGATTGAGGATTGAGGATTGAGGATCGAGGATAGAGGATTGAGTATTGATGATTGAGTATTGAGGATTGATGGTTGAGTATTGAGGGTTGGCGATTGAGGATTGAGGATTGAAGATTGAGTGTCGTGGACTGAGGATTGAGGACTGAGGCTCGAAGATTGAGGATTGAGGACTGACGATTGAAGATAGAGGACTGAGTATTGAAAACAGGGAATTGAGGATATTCTATTGAGTATTGAAAATTGAGGATTGAGGATTGAGGATTGAAGATTAAGGGTAGAGGATTGAAGGTTGAGGTTTGAGGATTGACGATTGAGGATTGAGGATTGATGATTGATGATTGAAAATTGAGGGTTGAGTATTGAGGATTGATAGTTGAGGATTGAGGATTGACGATTCAGGATCGAGGATTGAAGATTGAGTGTCGTGATCTGAGGATTGAGGACTGAGGGTTGAAGATTGAGGATTGAGGACTGACGACTGAAGATTGAGGATTGAGGATTGAAAACTGAGAATTGAGGATATTCTATTGAGGATATACTATTGAGGATTGATGATTGAGTATTGAGGATTAAGGGTTGAGGATTGAAGGTTGAGGTTTGAGGTTTGACGATTGAGCATTGGGGATTGAGGATTGAGGATTGATAGTTGAGGATTGAGGATTGACGATTCAGGATCGAGGATTGAAGATTGAGTGTCGTGGACTGAGGATTGAGTATTGAGGGTTGAAGATTGATGATTGACGACTGACGATTGAAGATTGAGGACTGAGTATTGAAAAATGAGAATTGAGGATATTCTATTGAGGATTGAAGATTGAGGATTGATGATTGAGTATTGAGGATTAAGGGTTGAGGATTGAAGGTTGAGGTTTGAGGATTGACGATTGAGGATTGGGGACTGAGGGTTGAAGATTGAGTATTGAGGATTGAGGATTAAAGATTGAGGATTGACAACTGAGGATTGAAAATTGAGGATGAGGATCGAGGGTCGAGGATTGAGGTTCGAAGGTTGAGGATAGAGGATTGCGGTTTGAAGATTGATGACCGAGGGTTGAAGTTTGAGGAATGAGTCGTTGAGGATTGAGGACCGAGGATTGAGGATTGAGAGTTGAGGATTGATGATTGAGGATTGAGAGTTGATGATTGAGGATTGAGGATTGAGTATCGAGGGTTGATCACTGAGGGTTGAAGATTGAGGGTTGAGGATTGAGGATTGACGATTGAAGATTGAGGATTGAGGATTGAGGATTGATGGTTGAGTCTGTGGGTTGAGAATTGAGCGTTGAGGATTGAGGATCGAAGATTGAGGTTTGAGGATTGATGTAGAAGATAGAGGTTTGAGAATTGTTGGTGGAGGATTGAGGTCTGAGGTTTGAGAATTTAGGATTGGCAATTGAATTTTGGGGATTGAGGATTGAAGATTGAGGATTGAGGGTTGATTACAGTGGGTTGAGGATTGAGGGTTGAGGATTGAGGGTTGACGATTGAGGATTGAGGATAGATGATTGAGGATTGAGAATTAAGGATTGAGGATTGAGGATTGAGGATTGAGGATTGAGGATCGAGAATTGATGATTGAGGATAGAGGATTGAGAATTGAGGACTGAAGATTGAGGATTGAGTATTGAAGGTTGAGGATTGACGATTGAGGATCGAGGATTGAGGATTGAGGATTGACGATTGAGGATTGAGGATTGAGGATTGAGGATTGAAGATTGAGGATTGAGGAATGAGAATTGATGATTGAGGACAGAGGATTGAGGATTGAGGATTGATGATTGAGGATTGATTATTGAGGATTGAGGATTGAGAATTAAGGATTGAGTATTGAGGATTGAGGATCGGGAATTGATGATTGAGGATAGAGGATTGAGAATTGAGTACTGAAGATTGACGATTGAGAATTGAAGGTTGAGGATTGACGATTGAGGATCGAGGATTGAGGATTGACGATTGAGTATTGAGGATTGAGGATTGAGGATTGAAGATTGAGGATTGAGGAATGAGAATTGATGATTGAGGACAGAGGATTGAGGATTGAGGATTGATGATTGAGGATTGATTATTGAAGATTGAGGATTGAAGATTGAGGAAGAGGATTGAGGATCGAGGATTGAGGATCGAAGGTTGAGGAAAGAGGATTGCGGTTTGAAGATTGATGACCGAGGGTTGAAGTTCGAGGATTGGAGATTGAGGACTGAGGTTCGAGGATTGAGGACTGAGAATTGAGGATTGTTGAGTATTGAGGATTGAGGATTGAGGACTGCGGATTGAAGATTTAGGATTGAAGATTGAGGATTGAGGATTGAGGATTGAGGATTGACGATAGAGGATTGAGAATGGAGCATTGAGGATTGAATGTTGAGGATTGAAGATTGAGGATTGAGGACTGAGGATTGATGGTTGAGACTGTGGGTTGAGAATTGAGCGTTGAGGGTTGAGGATCGAAGATTGAGGATTGAGGATTGATGTAGAAGATTGAGGTTTGAGAATTGTTGGTGGAGGATTGAGGTCTGAGGTTTGAGGATTGAGGATTCAGGATTGAGGACAGAGGATTGAGGATTGAGGATTGAAGATTGAGTATTGAGTATTGAAGATTGAGGATTCAGGATTGAAGATTGAGGGTGAGGATTGAGGATCGAGGATTGAGGATCGAAGGTTGAGGATAGAGGATTGCGGTTTGAAGATTGATGACCGAGGGTTGAAGTTCGAGGATTGAGGATTGAGGATTGAGGTTCGAGGATTGAGGACTGAGAATTGAGGATTGTTGAGGATTGAGGATTGAGGATTGAGGACTGCGGATTGAAGATTTAGGATTGAAGATTGAGGATTGAGGATTGAGGATTGAGGATTGACGATAGAGGATTGAGAATGGAGCATTGAGGATTGAATGTTGAGGATTGAAGATTGAGGATTGAGGATTGAGGGTTGAGGATGGAGCATTGAGGATTGAGTGTTGAGGACTGAAGATTGAGTACTGATAATTGATGATTGAGGATTGAGGATTGAGGTCTGAGGGTCGATTACTGAGATTTGAAGATTGAAGATTGTGGATTGAGTATTGAAAACTGAGAATTGAGTATATTATACTGAGGATTGAGGATTGAGGATTGAGGATTGAGGATTGATGGTTGAGACTGTGGGTTGAGAATTGAGCGTTGAGGATTGAGGATCGAAGGTTGAGGATTGAGGATTGATGTAGAAGATTGAGGTTTGAGAATAGTTGGTGGAGGATTGCGGTCTGAGGTCTGAGCATTGAGGATTGGCAATTGAATTTTGGGGATTTGGGATTGAGGATTGAGGATTAAGGATTGAGGATTGAAGATTGAGGATTGAAGATTAAGTATTGAGGATTGTGGGTTGAGGATTGAGGATTGAGGATTGAGGATTGAGGATTGAGGATTGACGATTGAGGATTGATGATTGATGACAGAAGATTGAAGATTGAGCATTGAGGATTGAGGATTGATGGTTGAGACTGTGGGTTGAGAATTGAGCGCTGAGGATTGAGGATTGAAGATTGGGGATTGAGGATTCATGGTCGAAGATTGAGGATTGAGGATTGAGGATCGAGGATAGAGGATTGAGTATTGATGATTGAGTATTGAGGATTGATGGTTGAGTATTGAGGGTTGGCGATTGAGGATTGAGGATTGAAGATTGAGTGTCGTGGACTGAGGATTGAGGACTGAGGCTCGAAGATTGAGGATTGAGGACTGACGATTGAAGATAGAGGACTGAGTATTGAAAACAGGGAATTGAGGATATTCTATTGAGTATTGAAAATTGAGGATTGAGGATTGAGGATTGAAGATTAAGGGTAGAGGATTGAAGGTTGAGGTTTGAGGATTGACGATTGAGGATTGAGGATTGATGATTGATGATTGAAAATTGAGGGTTGAGTATTGAGGATTGATAGTTGAGGATTGAGGATTGACGATTCAGGATCGAGGATTGAAGATTGAGTGTCGTGATCTGAGGATTGAGGACTGAGGGTTGAAGATTGAGGATTGAGGACTGACGACTGAAGATTGAGGATTGAGGATTGAAAACTGAGAATTGAGGATATTCTATTGAGGATATACTATTGAGGATTGATGATTGAGTATTGAGGATTAAGGGTTGAGGATTGAAGGTTGAGGTTTGAGGTTTGACGATTGAGCATTGGGGATTGAGGATTGAGGATTGATAGTTGAGGATTGAGGATTGACGATTCAGGATCGAGGATTGAAGATTGAGTGTCGTGGACTGAGGATTGAGTATTGAGGGTTGAAGATTGATGATTGACGACTGACGATTGAAGATTGAGGACTGAGTATTGAAAAATGAGAATTGAGGATATTCTATTGAGGATTGAAAATTGAGGATTGATGATTGAGTATTGAGGATTAAGGGTTGAGGATTGAAGGTTGAGGTTTGAGGATTGACGATTGAGGATTGGGGACTGAGGGTTGAAGATTGAGTATTGAGGATTGAGGATTAAAGATTGAGGATTGACAACTGAGGATTGAAAATTGAGGATGAGGATCGAGGGTCGAGGATTGAGGTTCGAAGGTTGAGGATAGAGGATTGCGGTTTGAAGATTGATGACCGAGGGTTGAAGTTTGAGGAATGAGTCGTTGAGGATTGAGGACCGAGGATTGAGGATTGAGAGTTGAGGATTGATGATTGAGGATTGAGAGTTGATGATTGAGGATTGAGGATTGAGTATCGAGGGTTGATCACTGAGGGTTGAGGATTGAGGGTTGAGGATTGAGGATTGACGATTGAAGATTGAGGATTGAGGATTGAGGATTGATGGTTGAGTCTGTGGGTTGAGAATTGAGCGTTGAGGATTGAGGATCGAAGATTGAGGTTTGAGGATTGATGTAGAAGATAGAGGTTTGAGAATTGTTGGTGGAGGATTGAGGTCTGAGGTTTGAGAATTTAGGATTGGCAATTGAATTTTGGGGATTGAGGATTGAAGATTGAGGATTGAGGGTTGATTACAGTGGGTTGAGGATTGAGGGTTGAGGATTGAGGGTTGACGATTGAGGATTGAGGATAGATGATTGAGGATTGAGAATTAAGGATTGAGGATTGAGGATTGAGGATTGAGGATTGAGGATCGAGAATTGATGATTGAGGATAGAGGATTGAGAATTGAGGACTGAAGATTGAGGATTGAGTATTGAAGGTTGAGGATTGACGATTGAGGATCGAGGATTGAGGATTGAGGATTGACGATTGAGGATTGAGGATTGAGGATTGAGGATTGAAGATTGAGGATTGAGGAATGAGAATTGATGATTGAGGACAGAGGATTGAGGATTGAGGATTGATGATTGAGGATTGATTATTGAAGATTGAGGATTGAAGATTGAGGATGAGGATTGAGGATCGAGGATTGAGGATCGAAGGTTGAGGATAGAGGATTGCGGTTTGAAGACTTAGGATTGAAGATTGAGGATTGAGGATTGAGGATTGAGGATTGAGGATTGAGCATCGTGCACTGAATATTGAGGATTGAGGTTTGTCGACTGTGGGTTGATCATTGAGGATAGAGGATTGGGGACTGAGTGTTGAAGATTAAGTATTGAGGATTGAGGATTGAAGATTGAGGATTGAGGATTGAGGATTGAAAATTGAGGATGAGGATCGAGGGTCGAGGATTGAGGTTCGAAGATTGAGGATAGAGGATTGCGGTTTGAAGATTGATGCCCGAGGGTTGAAGTTTGAGGATTGAGGGTTGAGGATTGAGGACCGAGGATGGAGGACTGACAATTGAGGATTGAAGATTGAGGATTGAGAGTTGATGATTGAGGATTGAGGATTGAGTATCGAGGGTTGATCACTGAGGGTTGAGGATTGAGGGTTGAGGATTGAGGATTGAGGATTGAAGATTGAGGATTGACGATAGATGATTGAAGATTGAGGATTGAGGATTGAGGATTGAGGACTGAGGATTGATGGTTGAGACTGTGGGTAGAGAATTGAGCGTTGAGGGTTGAGGATCGAAGATTGAGGATTGCGGATTGAGGGTTGAGGATGGTGCATTGAGGATTGAGTGTTGAGGACTGAAGATTGAGGATTGAGAATTGATGATTGAGGATTGAGGATTGAGGTTTGAGGGTCGATTACTGAGATTTGAAGATTGAAGATTGTGGATTGAGTATTGAAAACTGAGAATTGAGTATATTATACTGAGGATTGAGGATTGAGGATTGAGGATTGAGGATTGATGGTTGAGACTGTGGGTTGAGAATTGAGCGTTGAGGATTGAGGATCGAAGGTTGAGGATTGAGGATTGATGTAGAAGATTGAGGTTTGAGAATAGTTGGTGGAGGATTGCGGTCTGAGGTCTGAGAATTGAGGATTGGCAATTGAATTTTGGGGATTTGGGGTTGAGGATTGAGGATTGAGGATTGAGGATTGAAGATTGAGGATTGAAGATTAAGGATTGAGGATTGTGGGTTGAGGATTGAGGATTGAGGATTGAGGATTGAGGATTGAGGATTGAGGATTGAGGATTGATGATTGATGACTGAATATTGAAGATTGAGGATTGAGGATTGAGGATAGATGGTTGAGACTGTGGGTTGAGAATTGAGCGCTGAGGATTGAGAATTGAAGATTGGGGATTGAGGATTGATGGTCGAAGATTGAGGATTGAGGATTGAGGATTGAGGATTGAGAATTAAGGATTGAGGATTGAGGATTGAGGATCGAGAATTGATGATTGAGGATAGAAGATTGAGAATTGAGGACTGAAGATTGAGGATTGAGTATTGAAGGTTGAGGATTGACGATTGAGGATTGAGGATTGAGGATTGACGATTGAGGATTGAGGATTGAGGATTGGGGATATAGGATTGAGGGTTGAGTATTGAGGATTGAGCTTCGAGGATTGAGGGTTGAGTATTGAGAACGGAGTGTTGAGGATTGCGGATTGAGGATTGAGAATTAAGGGTTGAAGATTGAGGATTGAGGATTGAGGATTGAAGATTGAGGATTGAGGGTAGGGTATTGACGATTGAAGGTTGAGGTCTGAGGATTGATGATCGAAGAATGAGGACTGCGTGTTGAGGATAGAGTGTTGAGAATTGATGTTTGGGAACAGAGATTTGGAGATTGTAGTTTGAGGATTTAGTATTGAAAACTGAGAATTGAGGATTTTCTATTGAGGGCTGAGAATTGAGGATTGAGGATTGAGGATTGAGGATTGAGGATTGAGGATTGAGGATTGAAGGTTGATGTTTGAGTATTGATGATTGATGGTTGAGGATTGAGGATTGACGATTGAGGATCGAGGATTGAAGATTGAGTGTCGTGGACTGAGGATTGAGGATTATGGGTTGAAGATTGAGGATTGAGGACTGACAACTGAAGATTGAGGACTGAGTATTGAAAAATGAGAATTGAGGATATTCTATTGAGGATTGAAAATTGAGGATTGATGATTGAGTATTGAGGATTAAGGATTGAGGATTGAAGGTTGAGGTTTGAGGATTGACGATTGAGGATTGGGGACTGAGGGTTGAAGATTGAGTATTGAGGATTGAGGATTAAACATTGAGGATTGACAACTGAGGATTGAAAATTGAGGATGAGGATCGAGGGCCGAGGATTGAGGTTCGAAGGTTGAGGATAGAGGATTGCGGTTTGAAGATTGATGACCGAGGGTTGAAGTTTGAGGAATGAGTCGTTGAGGATTGAGGACCGAGGATTGAGGATTGAGAGTTGAGGATTGATGATTGAGGATTGAGAGTTGATGATTGAGGATTGAGGATTGAGTATCGAGGGTTGATTACTGAGGGTAGAGGATTGAGTGTTGAGGATTGAGGATTGACGATTGAAGATTGAGGATTGAGGATTGAGGATTGATGGTTGAGTCTGTGGGTTGAGAATTGAGCGTTGAGGATTGAGGATCGAAGATTGAGGATTGAGGATTGATGTAGAAGATAGAGGTTTGTGAATTGTTGGTGGAGGATTGAGGTCTGATGTTTGAGAATTTAGGATTGGCAATTGAATTTTGGGGATTGAGGATTGAAGATTGAGGATTGAGGATTGAGGATTCATAATTGAGGATTGAGGATTGAGGATTGAGGATTGTGGGTTGAGGATTGAGGATTGAACATTGAGGATTGAGGATTGAGGATTGAGGATTAAGGATTGAGGGTTGAGGATTGAGGATTGATGATAGAGTATTGAGGATTGATGGTTGAGTATTGAGGATTGACGGTTGAGGATTGAGGATTGAAGATTGAGTGTCGTGGACAGAGTATTCAGGATTGAGGTTTGAAGATTGAGGATTGAGTACTGACGATAGAAGATTGAGGACTGAGTATTGAAAACTGAGAGTTGAGGATATTTTAGTGAGGATTGAAAATTGAGGATTGAGGATTGAGGATTGAGAATTAAGGATTGAGGATTGAGGATTGAGGATCGAGAATTGATGATTGAGGATAGAGGATTGAGAATTGAGGACTGAAGATTGAGGATTGAGTATTGAAGGTTGAGGATTGACGATTGAGGATTGAGGATTGAGGATTGACGATTGAGGATTGAGGATTGATGATTGAGGATTGATTATTGAAGATTGAGGATTGAAGATTGAGGATGAGGATTGAGGATCGAGGATTGAGGATCGAAGGTTGAGGATAGAGGATTGAGGTTTGAAGACTGATGACCGAGGGTTGAAGATCGAGGATTGGAGATTGAGGATTGAGGTTCGAGGATTGAGGACTGAGAATTGAGGATTGTTGAGTATTGAGGATTGAGGATTGAGGACTGCGTATTGAAGATTTAGGATTGAAGATTGAGGATTGAGGATTGAGGATTGAGGATTGAGGATTGATAACTGAGGGTTGAGGATTGAGGGTTGAGGATTGAGGATTGAGGATTGAGGATTGAAGATTGAGGATTGACGATAGATGATTGAGGATTGATAAATGAGAATTGATGATTGAGGACAGAGGATTGAGGATTGAGGATTGAAGATTGAGTATTGAGTATTGAAGATTGAGGATTGAGGATTGAAGATTGAGGGTGAGGATTGAGGATCGAGGATTGAGGATCGAAGGTTGAGGATACAGGATTGCGGTTTGAAGACTGATGACCGAGGGTTGAAGTTCGAGGATTGAGGATCGAGGATTGAGGTTCGAGGATTGAGGACTGAGAATTGAGGATTGTTGAGGATTGAGGATTGAGGATTGAGGACTGCGGATTGAAGATTTAGGATTGAAGATTGAGGATTGAGGATTGAGGATTGAGGATTGACGATAGAGGATTGAGAATGGAGCATTGAGGATTGACGATTGAGGATTGAGGATTGATGATTGATGATTGAAAATTGAGGGTTGAGTATTGAGGATTGATAGTTGAGGATTGAGGATTGACGATTCAGGATCGAGGATTGAAGATTGAGTGTCGTGATCTGAGGATTGAGGACTGAGGGTTGAAGATTGAGGATTGAGGACTGACGACTGAAGATTGAGGATTGAGGATTGAAAACTGAGAATTGAGGATATTCTATTGAGGATATACTATTGAGGATTGATGATTGAGTATTGAGGATTAAGGGTTGAGGATTGAAGGTTGAGGTTTGAGGTTTGACGATTGAGGATTGGGGATTGAGGATTGAGGATTGATAGTTGAGGATTGAGGATTGACGATTCAGGATCGAGGATTGAAGATTGAGTGTCGTGGACTGAGGATTGAGTATTGAGGGTTGAAGATTGATGATTGACGACTGACGATTGAAGATTGAGGACTGAGTATTGAAAAATGAGAATTGAGGATATTCTATTGAGGATTGAAAATTGAAGATTGATGATTGAGTATTGAGGATTAAGGGTTGAGGATTGAAGGTTGAGGTTTGAGGATTGACGATTGAGGATTGGGGACTGAGGGTTGAAGATTGAGTATTGAGGATTGAGGATTAAAGATTGAGGATTGACAACTGAGGATTGAAAATTGAGGATGAGGATCGAGGGTCGAGGATTGAGGTTCGAAGGTTGAGGATAGAGGATTGCGGTTTGAAGATTGATGACCGAGGGTTGAAGTTTGAGGAATGAGTCGTTGAGGATTGAGGACCGAGGATTGAGGATTGAGAGTTGAGGATTGATGATTGAGGATTGAGAGTTGATGATTGAGGATTGAGGATTGAGTATCGAGGGTTGATTACTGAGGGTAGAGGATTGAGGGTTGAGGATTGAGGATTGACGATTGAAGATTGAGGATTGAGGATTGAGGATTGATGGTTGAGTCTGTGGGTTGAGAATTGAGCGTTGAGGATTGAGGATCGAAGATTGAGGATTGAGGATTGATGTAGAAGATAGAGGTTTGAGAATTGTTGGTGGAGGATTGAGGTCTGAGGTTTGAGAATTTAGGATTGGCAATTGAATTTTGGGGATTGAGGATTGAAGATTGAGGATTGAGGGTTGATTACAGTGGGTTGAGGATTGAGGGTTGAGGATTGAGGGTTGACGATTGAGGATTGAGGATAGATGATTGAGGATTGAGAATTAAGGATTGAGGATTGAGGATTGAGGATTGAGGATTGAGGATCGAGAATTGATGATTGAGGATAGAGGATTGAGAATTGAGGACTGAAGATTGAGGATTGAGTATTGAAGGTTGAGGATGGACGATTGAGGATCGAGGATTGAGGATTGAGGATTGACGATTGAGGATTGAGGATTGAGGATTGAGGATTGAAGATTGAGGATTGAGGAATGAGAATTGATGATTGAGGACAGAGGATTGAGGATTGAGGATTAATGATTGAGGATTGATTATTGAAGATTGAGGATTGAAGATTGAGGATGAGGATTCAGGATCGAGGATTGAGGATCGAAGGTTGAGGATAGAGGATTGCGGTTTGAAGATTGATGACCGAGGGTTGAAGTTCGATGATTGGAGATTGAGGATTGAGGTTCGAGGATTGAGGACTGAGAATTGAGGATTGTTGAGTATTGAGGATTGAGGATTGAGGACTGCGGATTGAAGATTTAGGATTGAAGATTGAGGATTGAGGATTGAGGATTGAGGATTGAGGATTGAGCATCGTGCACTGAATATTGAGGATTGAGGTTTGTCGACTGTGGGTTGATCATTGAGGATAGAGGATTGGGGACTGAGTGTTGAAGATTGAGTATTGAGGATTGAGGATTGAAGATTGAGGATTGAGGATTGAGGATTGAAAATTGAGGATGAGGATCGAGGGTCGAGGATTGAGGTTCGAAGATTGAGGATAGAGGATTGCGGTTTGAAGATTGATGCCCGAGGGTTGAAGTTTGAGGATTGAGGGTTGAGGATTGAGGACCGAGGATGGAGGACTGAGAATTGAGGATTGAAGATTGAGGATTGAGAGTTGATGATTGAGTATTGAGGATTGAGTATCGAGGGTTGATCACTGAGGGTTGAGAATTGAGCGTTGAGGGTTGAGGATCGAAGATTGAGGATTGAGGATTGAGGGTTGAGGATGGTGCATTGAGGATTGAGTGTTGAGGACTGAAGATTGAGGATTGAGAATTGATGATTGAGGATTGAGGATTGAGGTTTGAGGGTCGATTACTGAGATTTGAAGATTGAAGATGTGGATTGAGTATTGAAAACTGAGAATTGAGTATATTATACTGAGGATTGAGGATTGAGGATTGAGGATTGAGGATTGATGGTTGAGACTGTGGGTTGAGAATTGAGCGTTGAGGATTGAGGATCGAAGGTTGAGGATTGAGGATTGATGTAGAAGATTGAGGTTTGAGAATAGTTGGTGGAGGATTGCGGTCTGAGGTCTGAGAATTGAGGATTGGCAATTGAATTTTGGGGATTTGGGGTTGAGGATTGAGGATTGAGGATTGAGGATTGAAGATTGAGGATTGAAGATTAAGGATTGAGGATTGTGGGTTGAGGATTGAGGATTGAGGATTGAGGATTGAGGATTGAGGATTGAGGATTGAGGATTGATGATTGATGACTGAATATTGAAGATTGAGGATTGAGGATTGAGGATAGATTGTTGAGACTGTGGGTTGAGAATTGAGCGCTGAGGATTGAGAATTGATGATTGGGGATTGAGGATTGATGGTCGAAGATTGAGGATTGAGGATTGAGGATTGAGGATTGAGAATTAAGGATTGAGGATTGAGGATTGAGGATCGAGAATTGATGATTGAGGATAGAAGATTGAGAATTGAGGACTGAAGATTGAGGATTGAGTATTGAAGGTTGAGGATTGACGATTGAGGATTGAGGATTGAGCTTCGAGGATTGAGGGTTGAGTATTGAGAACGGAGTGTTGAGGATTGCGGATTGAGGATTGAGAATTAAGGGTTGAAGATTGAGGATTGAGGATGGAGGATTGAAGATTGAGGATTGAGGGTAGGGTATTGACGATTGAAGGTTGAGGTCTGAGGATTGATGATCGAAGAATGAGGACTGCGTGTTGAGGATAGAGTGTTGAGAATTGATGTTTGGGAACAGAGATTTGGAGATTGTAGTTTGAGGATTTAGTATTGAAAACTGAGAATTGAGGATTTTCTATTGAGGGCTGAGAATTGAGGATTGAGGATTGAGGACTGAGGATTGAGGATTGAGGATTGAGGATTGAAGGTTGATGTTTGAGTATTGATGATTGATGGTTGAGGATTGAGGATTGACGATTGAGGATCGAGGATTGAAGATTGAGTGTCGTGGACTGAGGATTGAGGATTGAGGGTTGAAGATTGAGGATTGAGGACTGACAACTGAAGATTGAGGACTGAGTATTGAAAACTGAGAATTGAGGATATTCTATTGAGGATTGAAAATTGAGGATTGATGGTTGAGTATTGAGGATTAAGGGTTGAGGATTGAAGGTTGAGGTTTGAGGATTGACGATTGAGGATTGGGGACTGAGGGTTGAAGATTGAGTATTGAGGATTGAGGATTAAAGATTGAGGATTGACAACTGAGGATTGAAAATTGAGGATGAGGATCGAGGGTCGAGGATTGAGGTTCGAAGATTGAGGATAGAGGATTGCGGTTTGAAGATTGATGACCGAGGGTTGAAGTTTGAGGAATGAGTCGTTGAGGATTGAGGACCGAGGATTGAGGATTGAGAGTTGAGGATTGAAGATTGAGGATTGAGACTTGATGATTGAGGATTGAGGATTGAGGATTGAGTGTTGATGATTGATGACTGAAGATTGAAGATTGAGCATTGAGGATTGAGGATTGATGGTTGAGACTGTGGGTTGAGAATTGAGCGCTGAGGATTGAGGATTGAAGATTGGGGATTGAGGATTGATGGTCGAAGATTGAGGATTGAGGATTGAGGATTGAGGATTGAGAATAGAGGACTGAAGATTGAGGATTGAGTATTGAAAGTTGAGGATTGACGATTGAGGATTGAGGATTGAGGATTGAGGATTGAGGATTGAGGATTGAGGATTGACGATTGAGGATCGAGGATTGAAGATTGAGTGTCGTGGACTGAGGATTGAGGGTTGAGGGTTGAAGATTGAGGATTGAGGACTGACGACTGAAGATTGAGGATTGAGTATTGAAAACTGAGAATTGAGGATATTCTATTGAGGATATACTACTGAGGATTGATGATTGAGTATTGAGGATTAAGGGTTGAGGATTGAAGGTTGAGGTTTGAGGATTGACGATTGAGGATTGGGGATTGAGGATTGAGGATTGATGGTTGAGGATTGACGATTGATTATTGAGGATTTATGATTGAGGATTGGGGATTGAGTATTGAGGATCAAGGGTTGAGGATTGAAGGTTGAGGGTTGAGGATTGACGATTGAGGATTGAGGATTGGGGATCGTGCACTGAATATTGAAGGATTGAGGTTTGCCGGCTGTGGGTTGATCATTGAGGATAGAGGATTGGGGACTGAGGGTTGAGGATTGAGTGTTGAGAATGGAGGATTGAAGATTGAGGATTGACGATTGAGGATTGAGGATTGAGGATTGAGGATTGAGGATTGAGGATAGAGGATTGAGGATTCAGCATTGAGGATTGAGTGTTGAGGATTGAAGATTGAGGATTGAGAATTGATGATTGAGGATTGAGGATTGAGGATTGAGGGTTGATTACTGAGGTTTGAGCATTGTGGGTTGAGGATTGAGGATTGAGGATTGACGATTGGGTATTGATGTTTGATGATTGAAGATTGAGGATTGAGGATTGGGGATTGATGGTTGAGGATTGAGGATTGACGATTGAGGATTGAGGATTGAAGATTGAGTGTCGTGGACAGAGGATTGAGGATTGAGGGTTGAAGATTGAGGATTGACGACTGACGATTGAAGATTGAGGACTGAGTATTGAAAACTGAGAATTGAGGATATTCTATTGAAGATTGAAAACTGAGGATTGAGGATTGAGGATTGAGGATTAGGGGTTGAGGATTGAAGGTTGAGGTATGAGGATTGACGATTGATGATTGAGGATTGGGGATTGAGGATTGAGGTTTGATGGTTGAGGGTTGAGGATTGACGATTGAGGATTGAGGATTGAGGATTGAGGATTGAAGATTGAGGACTGAGCATTGAAAACTGAGAATTGAGGATATTCTACTGAGGATTGAAAATTGAGAATTGAGGATTGAGGATTGAATATTAGGGGTTGAGGATTGAAGGCTGAGGTTTAAGGATTGATGATTGAGGATTGAGAATTGGGGATTGTGCATTGGGGATTGATGGTTGAGGATTGAGTATTCACGATCGAGGATTGAGGATTGGGGATTGAAGATTGAGGGTTGATGATTGATGATTGAAGATTGAGGAATGAGGATTGAGGACTGAGGATTGAGGATTGATGATTGAGTACTGAGGATTGATGGTTGAGGATTCAGGATTGACGATTGAGTATTGAGGATTGAAGATTGAGCGTCGTGGACTTAGGATTGAGGACTGGGGGTCGAAGATTGAGGATTGAGGACTGACGATTGAAGATAGAGGACTGAGTATTGAAAACAGGGAATAGAGGATATTCTATTGAGGATTGAAAATTGAGGATTGAGGTTTGAGCATTGAAGATTAAGGGTTGAGGATTGAAGGTTGAGGATTGAAGATTGACGATTGAGTATTGAGGATTAAAGATTGAGTGTCGTGGACTGAGGATTGAGGGTTGAGTGTTGAAGATTGAGGATTGAGTACTGACGATTGAAGATTGAGGACTGAGTAATGAAAACTGAGAATTGAGGATATTCTATTGAGGATTGAAAATTGAGGATTGAGGGTTGAGGATTGAGGACCAAGGGTTGAGGATTGATGGTTGATGTTTGAGGATTGACGATTGAGGATTGAGGATTCGGGATTGAGGATTGAGGACTGATGGTTGAGGATTGAGGACTTCCGATTGAGCATTGAGGATTGAGTGTTTAGGATTGAAGATCAAGGATTGAGAATTGATGATTGTGAATTAAGGATTGAGGGTTGATTACTGATGGTTAAGGATTGAGGGTTGAGGATTGAGGATTGACGATTGAGGATTGAGGATTGATGGTTGAGGATTGAAGATTGACGATTGAGTATTGAGGATTGAAGATTGAGTGTCGTGGAGTGAGGATTGAGGACTGAGGGTTGAAGATTGAGGATTGAGTACTGACGATTGAAGATTGAGGACTGAGTATTGAAAACTGAGAATTGACGATATTTTATTGAGGATTGAAAATTGAGGATTGAGGATTGAGGATTGAGGATTAAGGGTTGAGGATTGAATGTTGATGTTTGAGGATTGACGATTGACGATTGAGGATTCGGGATTGAGGATTGAGGATTGATGGTTGAGGATTGAGGATTGAGGATTGAGAATTAAGGATTGAGGATTGAGGATTGAGGATCGAGAATTGATGATTGAGGATAGAGGATTGAGAATTGAGGACTGAAGATTGAGGATTGAGTATTGAAGGTTGAGGATTGACGATTGAGGATTGAGGATTGAGGATTGACGATTGAGGATTGAGGATTGATGATTGAGGATTGATTATTGAAGATTGAGGATTGAAGATTGAGGATGAGGATTGAGGATCGAGGATTGAGGATCGAAGGTTGAGGATAGAGGATTGAGGTTTGAAGACTGATGACCGAGGGTTGAAGATCGAGGATTGGAGATTGAGGATTGAGGTTCGAGGATTGAGGACTGAGAATTGAGGATTGTTGAGTATTGAGGATTGAGGATTGAGGACTGCGTATTGAAGATTTAGGATTGAAGATTGAGGATTGAGGATTGAGGATTGAGGATTGAGGATTGATAACTGAGGGTTGAGGATTGAGGGTTGAGGATTGAGGATTGAGGATTGAGGATTGAAGATTGAGGATTGACGATAGATGATTGAGGATTGATAAATGAGAATTGATGATTGAGGACAGAGGATTGAGGATTGAGGATTGAAGATTGAGTATTGAGTATTGAAGATTGAGGATTGAGGATTGAAGATTGAGGGTGAGGATTGAGGATCGAGGATTGAGGATCGAAGGTTGAGGATACAGGATTGCGGTTTGAAGACTGATGACCGAGGGTTGAAGTTCGAGGATTGAGGATCGAGGATTGAGGTTCGAGGATTGAGGACTGAGAATTGAGGATTGTTGAGGATTGAGGATTGAGGATTGAGGACTGCGGATTGAAGATTTAGGATTGAAGATTGAGGATTGAGGATTGAGGATTGAGGATTGACGATAGAGGATTGAGAATGGAGCATTGAGGATTGACGATTGAGGATTGAGGATTGATGATTGATGATTGAAAATTGAGGGTTGAGTATTGAGGATTGATAGTTGAGGATTGAGGATTGACGATTCAGGATCGAGGATTGAAGATTGAGTGTCGTGATCTGAGGATTGAGGACTGAGGGTTGAAGATTGAGGATTGAGGACTGACGACTGAAGATTGAGGATTGAGGATTGAAAACTGAGAATTGAGGATATTCTATTGAGGATATACTATTGAGGATTGATGATTGAGTATTGAGGATTAAGGGTTGAGGATTGAAGGTTGAGGTTTGAGGTTTGACGATTGAGGATTGGGGATTGAGGATTGAGGATTGATAGTTGAGGATTGAGGATTGACGATTCAGGATCGAGGATTGAAGATTGAGTGTCGTGGACTGAGGATTGAGTATTGAGGGTTGAAGATTGATGATTGACGACTGACGATTGAAGATTGAGGACTGAGTATTGAAAAATGAGAATTGAGGATATTCTATTGAGGATTGAAAATTGAAGATTGATGATTGAGTATTGAGGATTAAGGGTTGAGGATTGAAGGTTGAGGTTTGAGGATTGACGATTGAGGATTGGGGACTGAGGGTTGAAGATTGAGTATTGAGGATTGAGGATTAAAGATTGAGGATTGACAACTGAGGATTGAAAATTGAGGATGAGGATCGAGGGTCGAGGA
The DNA here is from genome assembly GCF_051401765.1 of Calliopsis andreniformis. NCBI lineage: Eukaryota > Metazoa > Arthropoda > Insecta > Hymenoptera > Andrenidae > Calliopsis > Calliopsis andreniformis. The sequence continues at coordinate 253,592 of NW_027480735.1, read as the reverse complement.
TTGAGGTTCGAAGGTTGAGGATAGAGGATTGCGGTTTGAAGATTGATGACCGAGGGTTGAAGTTTGAGGAATGAGTCGTTGAGGATTGAGGACCGAGGATTGAGGATTGAGAGTTGAGGATTGATGATTGAGGATTGAGAGTTGATGATTGAGGATTGAGGATTGAGTATCGAGGGTTGATTACTGAGGGTAGAGGATTGAGGGTTGAGGATTGAGGATTGACGATTGAAGATTGAGGATTGAGGATTGAGGATTGATGGTTGAGTCTGTGGGTTGAGAATTGAGCGTTGAGGATTGAGGATCGAAGATTGAGGATTGAGGATTGATGTAGAAGATAGAGGTTTGAGAATTGTTGGTGGAGGATTGAGGTCTGAGGTTTGAGAATTTAGGATTGGCAATTGAATTTTGGGGATTGAGGATTGAAGATTGAGGATTGAGGGTTGATTACAGTGGGTTGAGGATTGAGGGTTGAGGATTGAGGGTTGACGATTGAGGATTGAGGATAGATGATTGAGGATTGAGAATTAAGGATTGAGGATTGAGGATTGAGGATTGAGGATTGAGGATCGAGAATTGATGATTGAGGATAGAGGATTGAGAATTGAGGACTGAAGATTGAGGATTGAGTATTGAAGGTTGAGGATGGACGATTGAGGATCGAGGATTGAGGATTGAGGATTGACGATTGAGGATTGAGGATTGAGGATTGAGGATTGAAGATTGAGGATTGAGGAATGAGAATTGATGATTGAGGACAGAGGATTGAGGATTGAGGATTAATGATTGAGGATTGATTATTGAAGATTGAGGATTGAAGATTGAGGATGAGGATTCAGGATCGAGGATTGAGGATCGAAGGTTGAGGATAGAGGATTGCGGTTTGAAGATTGATGACCGAGGGTTGAAGTTCGATGATTGGAGATTGAGGATTGAGGTTCGAGGATTGAGGACTGAGAATTGAGGATTGTTGAGTATTGAGGATTGAGGATTGAGGACTGCGGATTGAAGATTTAGGATTGAAGATTGAGGATTGAGGATTGAGGATTGAGGATTGAGGATTGAGCATCGTGCACTGAATATTGAGGATTGAGGTTTGTCGACTGTGGGTTGATCATTGAGGATAGAGGATTGGGGACTGAGTGTTGAAGATTGAGTATTGAGGATTGAGGATTGAAGATTGAGGATTGAGGATTGAGGATTGAAAATTGAGGATGAGGATCGAGGGTCGAGGATTGAGGTTCGAAGATTGAGGATAGAGGATTGCGGTTTGAAGATTGATGCCCGAGGGTTGAAGTTTGAGGATTGAGGGTTGAGGATTGAGGACCGAGGATGGAGGACTGAGAATTGAGGATTGAAGATTGAGGATTGAGAGTTGATGATTGAGTATTGAGGATTGAGTATCGAGGGTTGATCACTGAGGGTTGAGAATTGAGCGTTGAGGGTTGAGGATCGAAGATTGAGGATTGAGGATTGAGGGTTGAGGATGGTGCATTGAGGATTGAGTGTTGAGGACTGAAGATTGAGGATTGAGAATTGATGATTGAGGATTGAGGATTGAGGTTTGAGGGTCGATTACTGAGATTTGAAGATTGAAGATGTGGATTGAGTATTGAAAACTGAGAATTGAGTATATTATACTGAGGATTGAGGATTGAGGATTGAGGATTGAGGATTGATGGTTGAGACTGTGGGTTGAGAATTGAGCGTTGAGGATTGAGGATCGAAGGTTGAGGATTGAGGATTGATGTAGAAGATTGAGGTTTGAGAATAGTTGGTGGAGGATTGCGGTCTGAGGTCTGAGAATTGAGGATTGGCAATTGAATTTTGGGGATTTGGGGTTGAGGATTGAGGATTGAGGATTGAGGATTGAAGATTGAGGATTGAAGATTAAGGATTGAGGATTGTGGGTTGAGGATTGAGGATTGAGGATTGAGGATTGAGGATTGAGGATTGAGGATTGAGGATTGATGATTGATGACTGAATATTGAAGATTGAGGATTGAGGATTGAGGATAGATTGTTGAGACTGTGGGTTGAGAATTGAGCGCTGAGGATTGAGAATTGATGATTGGGGATTGAGGATTGATGGTCGAAGATTGAGGATTGAGGATTGAGGATTGAGGATTGAGAATTAAGGATTGAGGATTGAGGATTGAGGATCGAGAATTGATGATTGAGGATAGAAGATTGAGAATTGAGGACTGAAGATTGAGGATTGAGTATTGAAGGTTGAGGATTGACGATTGAGGATTGAGGATTGAGCTTCGAGGATTGAGGGTTGAGTATTGAGAACGGAGTGTTGAGGATTGCGGATTGAGGATTGAGAATTAAGGGTTGAAGATTGAGGATTGAGGATGGAGGATTGAAGATTGAGGATTGAGGGTAGGGTATTGACGATTGAAGGTTGAGGTCTGAGGATTGATGATCGAAGAATGAGGACTGCGTGTTGAGGATAGAGTGTTGAGAATTGATGTTTGGGAACAGAGATTTGGAGATTGTAGTTTGAGGATTTAGTATTGAAAACTGAGAATTGAGGATTTTCTATTGAGGGCTGAGAATTGAGGATTGAGGATTGAGGACTGAGGATTGAGGATTGAGGATTGAGGATTGAAGGTTGATGTTTGAGTATTGATGATTGATGGTTGAGGATTGAGGATTGACGATTGAGGATCGAGGATTGAAGATTGAGTGTCGTGGACTGAGGATTGAGGATTGAGGGTTGAAGATTGAGGATTGAGGACTGACAACTGAAGATTGAGGACTGAGTATTGAAAACTGAGAATTGAGGATATTCTATTGAGGATTGAAAATTGAGGATTGATGGTTGAGTATTGAGGATTAAGGGTTGAGGATTGAAGGTTGAGGTTTGAGGATTGACGATTGAGGATTGGGGACTGAGGGTTGAAGATTGAGTATTGAGGATTGAGGATTAAAGATTGAGGATTGACAACTGAGGATTGAAAATTGAGGATGAGGATCGAGGGTCGAGGATTGAGGTTCGAAGATTGAGGATAGAGGATTGCGGTTTGAAGATTGATGACCGAGGGTTGAAGTTTGAGGAATGAGTCGTTGAGGATTGAGGACCGAGGATTGAGGATTGAGAGTTGAGGATTGAAGATTGAGGATTGAGACTTGATGATTGAGGATTGAGGATTGAGGATTGAGTGTTGATGATTGATGACTGAAGATTGAAGATTGAGCATTGAGGATTGAGGATTGATGGTTGAGACTGTGGGTTGAGAATTGAGCGCTGAGGATTGAGGATTGAAGATTGGGGATTGAGGATTGATGGTCGAAGATTGAGGATTGAGGATTGAGGATTGAGGATTGAGAATAGAGGACTGAAGATTGAGGATTGAGTATTGAAAGTTGAGGATTGACGATTGAGGATTGAGGATTGAGGATTGAGGATTGAGGATTGAGGATTGAGGATTGACGATTGAGGATCGAGGATTGAAGATTGAGTGTCGTGGACTGAGGATTGAGGGTTGAGGGTTGAAGATTGAGGATTGAGGACTGACGACTGAAGATTGAGGATTGAGTATTGAAAACTGAGAATTGAGGATATTCTATTGAGGATATACTACTGAGGATTGATGATTGAGTATTGAGGATTAAGGGTTGAGGATTGAAGGTTGAGGTTTGAGGATTGACGATTGAGGATTGGGGATTGAGGATTGAGGATTGATGGTTGAGGATTGACGATTGATTATTGAGGATTTATGATTGAGGATTGGGGATTGAGTATTGAGGATCAAGGGTTGAGGATTGAAGGTTGAGGGTTGAGGATTGACGATTGAGGATTGAGGATTGGGGATCGTGCACTGAATATTGAAGGATTGAGGTTTGCCGGCTGTGGGTTGATCATTGAGGATAGAGGATTGGGGACTGAGGGTTGAGGATTGAGTGTTGAGAATGGAGGATTGAAGATTGAGGATTGACGATTGAGGATTGAGGATTGAGGATTGAGGATTGAGGATTGAGGATAGAGGATTGAGGATTCAGCATTGAGGATTGAGTGTTGAGGATTGAAGATTGAGGATTGAGAATTGATGATTGAGGATTGAGGATTGAGGATTGAGGGTTGATTACTGAGGTTTGAGCATTGTGGGTTGAGGATTGAGGATTGAGGATTGACGATTGGGTATTGATGTTTGATGATTGAAGATTGAGGATTGAGGATTGGGGATTGATGGTTGAGGATTGAGGATTGACGATTGAGGATTGAGGATTGAAGATTGAGTGTCGTGGACAGAGGATTGAGGATTGAGGGTTGAAGATTGAGGATTGACGACTGACGATTGAAGATTGAGGACTGAGTATTGAAAACTGAGAATTGAGGATATTCTATTGAAGATTGAAAACTGAGGATTGAGGATTGAGGATTGAGGATTAGGGGTTGAGGATTGAAGGTTGAGGTATGAGGATTGACGATTGATGATTGAGGATTGGGGATTGAGGATTGAGGTTTGATGGTTGAGGGTTGAGGATTGACGATTGAGGATTGAGGATTGAGGATTGAGGATTGAAGATTGAGGACTGAGCATTGAAAACTGAGAATTGAGGATATTCTACTGAGGATTGAAAATTGAGAATTGAGGATTGAGGATTGAATATTAGGGGTTGAGGATTGAAGGCTGAGGTTTAAGGATTGATGATTGAGGATTGAGAATTGGGGATTGTGCATTGGGGATTGATGGTTGAGGATTGAGTATTCACGATCGAGGATTGAGGATTGGGGATTGAAGATTGAGGGTTGATGATTGATGATTGAAGATTGAGGAATGAGGATTGAGGACTGAGGATTGAGGATTGATGATTGAGTACTGAGGATTGATGGTTGAGGATTCAGGATTGACGATTGAGTATTGAGGATTGAAGATTGAGCGTCGTGGACTTAGGATTGAGGACTGGGGGTCGAAGATTGAGGATTGAGGACTGACGATTGAAGATAGAGGACTGAGTATTGAAAACAGGGAATAGAGGATATTCTATTGAGGATTGAAAATTGAGGATTGAGGTTTGAGCATTGAAGATTAAGGGTTGAGGATTGAAGGTTGAGGATTGAAGATTGACGATTGAGTATTGAGGATTAAAGATTGAGTGTCGTGGACTGAGGATTGAGGGTTGAGTGTTGAAGATTGAGGATTGAGTACTGACGATTGAAGATTGAGGACTGAGTAATGAAAACTGAGAATTGAGGATATTCTATTGAGGATTGAAAATTGAGGATTGAGGGTTGAGGATTGAGGACCAAGGGTTGAGGATTGATGGTTGATGTTTGAGGATTGACGATTGAGGATTGAGGATTCGGGATTGAGGATTGAGGACTGATGGTTGAGGATTGAGGACTTCCGATTGAGCATTGAGGATTGAGTGTTTAGGATTGAAGATCAAGGATTGAGAATTGATGATTGTGAATTAAGGATTGAGGGTTGATTACTGATGGTTAAGGATTGAGGGTTGAGGATTGAGGATTGACGATTGAGGATTGAGGATTGATGGTTGAGGATTGAAGATTGACGATTGAGTATTGAGGATTGAAGATTGAGTGTCGTGGAGTGAGGATTGAGGACTGAGGGTTGAAGATTGAGGATTGAGTACTGACGATTGAAGATTGAGGACTGAGTATTGAAAACTGAGAATTGACGATATTTTATTGAGGATTGAAAATTGAGGATTGAGGATTGAGGATTGAGGATTAAGGGTTGAGGATTGAATGTTGATGTTTGAGGATTGACGATTGACGATTGAGGATTCGGGATTGAGGATTGAGGATTGATGGTTGAGGATTGAGGATTGACGATTGAGGATTGAGGATTGAGGTTTGAGTATTGAGGATTGAGGATTGCGGATTGAGGATTGAGTATTGAGGATTGAGGGTCGAGGTTTGAAGATTGAAGATTGAGGCTTGGGGATTGTTGATTGAATATTGAGGACTGAGTGTTGAGGATAGAGTATTGAGAATTGATGTTTGGGAACTGAGATTTGGTGATTGCAGAATGACGACTGAGTGTTGAGGATAGAGTGTTGAGAATTGTTGTTTGGGAACTGAGAGTTGAAAATTGAAGATTGAGGATTGAGTATTGAAAACTGAGAATTGAGTATTTTCCCTTGAGGTCTGAGAATAGACGATTGAGTATTGATGATTGAGGATTGAGGATCGAGGATTGAGGATCGAAGGTTGAGGATAGAGGATTGCGGTTTGAAGATTGATGACCGAGGGTTGAAGTTCGAGGATTGAGGATTGAGGATTGAGGTTTGAGGATTGACGATTGAGGAATGAGGATTGAGGATTGAGGGTTGATTACTGAGGGTTGAGCATTGAGGGTTGCTCATTGAGGATTGAGTGTTGAGGATTGAAGATTAAGGATTGAGAATTGATGATTGAGGATTGAGGATTGAGGGTTGATTACTGAGGGTTGAGGATTGAGGGTTGAGTACTGAGGATTGACGATTGAGGATTGAGGATTGATGATTGGGGATTGAGGATTGAGGATTGAGGATTGTGGATTGAAAACTGAGAATTGAGGATTTTCTATTGAGGGCTGAGAATTGAGGATTGAGGATTGAGTGTTGTGGACTGAGGATTGAGGATTGAGGGTTGAAGATTGAGGATTGAGGACTGACAACTGAAGATTGAGGACTGAGTATTGAAAACTGAGAATTGAGGATATTCTATTGAGGATTGAAAATTGAGGATTGATGATTGAGTATTGAGGATTAAGGGTTGAGGATTGAAGGTTGAGTTTTGAGGATTGACGATTGAGGATTGGGGACTGAGGGTTGAAGATTGAGTATTGAGGATTGAGGATTAAAGATTGAGCATTGACAACTGAGGATTGAAAATTGAGGATGAGGATCGAGGGTCGAGGATTGAGGTTCGAAGATCGAGGACCGAGGATTGAGGATTGAGAGTTGAGGATTGAAGATTGAGGATTGAGAGTTGATGATTCAGAATTGAGGATTGAGTATCGAGGGTTGATTACTGAGGGTAGAGGATTGAGGGTTGAGGATTGAGGATTGACGATTGAAGATTGAGGATTGACGATAGATGATTGAAGATTGAGGATTCAGGATTGAGGATTGAGGATTGAGGATTGATGGTTGAGACTGTGGGTTGAGAATTGAGCGTTGAGGATTGAGGATCGAACATTGAGGATTGTGGATTGATGTAGAAGATTGAGGTTTGAGAATTGTTGGTGGAGGGTTGAGGTCTGAGGTTTGAGAATTGAGGATTGGCAATTGAATTTTGGGGATTGAGGATTGAGGATAAAGGATTGAGGGTTGAGGATTGAAGATTGAGGATTGAAGATTAAGGATTGAGGATTGTGGGTTGAGGATTGCAGATTGAGGGTTGAGGATTGAGGATTGATGATTGATGACTGAAGATTGAGGATTGAGGATTGAGGACTGAGGATTGATGGTTGAGACTGTGGTTTGAGAATTAAGCGCTGAGGATTGAGGATTGAAGACTGAGGATTGAGGATTGATGTAGAAGATTGAGGTTTGGGAATTGTTGGTGGAGGATTGAGGACTGAGATTTGAGAATTGAGGATTGGCAATTGAATTTTGGGGTTTGAGGATTGAGGATTGATGATTGAGGATTGAGGATTGTGGACTGGCGATTGAAGATACAGGACTGAGTATTGAAAACAGGGAATTGAGGATACTCTATTGAGGATTGAAAATTGAGGATTGAGGTTTGAGGATTGAAGATTAAGGGTTGAGGATTGAAGGTTGATGTTTGAGGATTGACGATTGAGGATTGAGAATTGGGGATTGAGGATTGAGGATTGATGGTTGAGGATTGAGGATCGACGATTGACGATTGAGGATTGAGGATTGAGGATTGAGGATTGAGGATTGTGGATAGAGGATTGAGCATTGAGCATTGAGTATTGACTGTTGAGAATTGAAGATTGAGGATTGAGAATTGATGATTGAGGTTTGAGGATTGAGGGTTGAGGATTGAGGATTGAACATTGAGGATTTAGGATTGAGAATTGATGATTGAGGATAGAGGATTGAGGATTGAGGATTGAAGATTGAGGATTGAGTATTGAAGATTGAGGATTGAAGATTGAGGATGAGGATTGAGGATCGAGGATTGAGGATCGAAGATTGAGGATAGAGGATTGCGGTTTGAAGATTGCTGACCGAGGGTAGAAGTTCGAGGATTGAGGATTGAGGAATGAAGTTCGAGGATTGAGGATTGAGGATTGAGGATTGAGGGTCGATTATTGAGATTTGAAGATTGAAGATTGTGGATTGAGTATTGAAAACTGAGAATTGAGGATATTCTACTGAGGATTGAGGATTGAGGATTGACGATTGAGGATTGAGGATTGAAGATTGAGTGTCGTGGACAGAGGATTGAGGATTGAGGGATGAAGATTGAGGATTGAGTACTGACGATTGAAGATTGAGGACTGAGTATTGAAAACTGAGAAATGAGGATATTCTATTGAGTATTGAAGATTGAGGATTGAGGATTGAGGAATGAGGATTAAGGGTTGAGGATTGAAGGTTGAGGTATGAGGATTGACGATTGAGGATTGTGGATTGGGGATTGAGGATTGAGGATTGATGGTTGAGGATTGAGGATTGACGATTGACGACTGAGGATTGAGGATTGAGGATTGAGGACTGAGGATTGAGGGTTGAGGATTGAGGATTGAGGATTGAGGGTTGAGTATTGAGGATTGAAGTTTGAGGACTGAGGATTGATGATTGAAGACTGAGGACTGAGTGTTGAGGGTAGAGTGTTGAGAATTGGTGTTTGGGAACTGAGATTTGGAGATTGTAGATTGAGGATTGAGTATTGAAAACTGAGAATTGAGGATTTTCTATTGAGGGCTGAGAATTGAGGATTGAGGATTGAGGATTGAGGACTGAGGATTGAGGATTGAGGATTGATGGTTGAGGATTGAAGACTGACGATTGAGTATTGAGGATTGAGGATTGAGTGTCGTGGACTGAGGATTGAGGATTGAGTATTGAGGAATGAAGATTGAGGATAGATGGATGAGTATTGAGCATTGACGATTGAGGATTGAGTATTGCGGATTGATGATTGAAGATTGAGGATTGACGATTGAGGATTGAGGATTGAGGACTGAGGATTGAAGATTGAGGATTGAGGATTGAGGATCGAAGATTGAGGATTGAGGATTGATGTAGAAGATTGAGGTTTGAGAATTGTTGGTGGAGGATTGAGGTCTGAGGTTTGAGAATTGAGGATTGTCAATTGAATTTTGGGGATTGAGGATTGAGGATTGAGTATTGAGGATTGAGGATTGAAGATTGAGGATTGAAGATTAAGGATTGAGGATTGTGGTTTGAGGATTGAGGATTGAGGATTGAGGATTGAGGATTGATGATTGATGACTGAAGATTGAGGATTGAGGATTGAGGATTGAGGATTGAGGATTGAGGATCGATGGTTGAGACTGTGGGTTGAGAATTGAGCGTTGAGGATTGAGGATTGAAGATTGAGGATTGAGGGTTTATGTAGAGGATTGAGGTTTGAGAATTGTTGGTGGAGGATTGAGGACTGAGGTTTGATAATTGAGGATTGGCAATTGAATTTTGGGGTATGAGGATTGAGGATTGAGGATTGGGTATTGAGGATTGTGGGTTGAGGATTGAGGATTGACGATTGAGGATTGAGGATTGAGGATTGAGGATTGAGTATTGAGGATTGAGGATTGAGGATTGAAGAATGAGGATTGAGGATTGAGAATTGATGATTGAGGACAGAGGATTGAGGATTGCGGATTGAAGATTGAGGATTGAGTATTGAAGATTGAGGATTGAGAATTGAGGATTGAGTATTGAGTATCGAGGATTGAGGATTGAGGATTGATGGTGAGTATTGAGGATTGAATGTTGAGGACTGAGGATTGATGATTGAGGATTGAGGATTGAGGATTGAGGATTGAGGATTGAGGATTGAAGATTGAGGATTGAGGATTGAGAATTGATGATTGAGGACAGAGGATTGAGGATTGAGTATTGAAGATTGAGGATTGAGGATTGACGATTGAGGATTTATGATTGAGGATTGAGGATTGAGGATCGAGGATTGAGGGTTGAGTATTGAGGATTGAGCATTGAGGATTGAGGGTTGAGTGTTGAGTACGTAGGGTTGAGGATTCTGGGTTGAGGATTGAGAATTGAGGATTGAGGATTGAAGATTGAGGATAAAGGATTGAGGATTGAGGTTTGAGTATTGAGGATTGAAGGTTGAGGACTGAGGATTGATGATTGAAGATTGAGGACTGAGTGTTGAGGATAGAGTGTTGAGAATTGGTCTTTGGGAACTGAGATTTGGAGATTGTTGATTGAGGATTGAGTATTGAAAACTGAGAATCGAGGATTTTCTATTGAGGGCTGAGAATTGAGGATTGAGTATTGAGGATTGAGGATTGAGGATCGAGGATTGAGAATTGAGGATTGATGGTTGAGGATGGAAGATTGACGATTGAGTATTGAGGATTGAAGATTGAGTGTCGTGGTCTGAGGATTGAGGATTGAGGGTTGAAGATTGAGGATTGAGTACTGACGATTGAAGATTGAGGACTGAGTATTGAAAACTGAGAATTGAGGATATTTTATTGAGAATTGAAAATTGAGGATTGAGGATCAAGGGTTGAGGATTGAAGGTTGATGTTTGAGGATTGACGATTGAGGATTTAGGATTCGGGATTGTGGACTGAGGATTGATTGTTGAGGATTGAGGATTGACGATTGAGGATTGAGGATTCAGTATTGAGGAATTAAGATTGAGGATCGAGGATTGAGGATTGAGCATTGAGGATTGAGTGTTGAGGATTGAAGATTAAGGATTGAGAATTGATGATTGAGGATTGAGGATTGAGGGTTGATTACTGAGGGTTGAGTATTGAGGGTTGAGGATTGACGATTGACGATTGAGGATTGAGGATCGAGGATTCAGGATCGAAGGTTGAGGATAGAGGATTGCGGTTTGAAGATTGATGACCGAGGGTTGAAGTTCGAGGATTGGAGATTGAGGATTGAGGTTCGAGGATTGAGGACTGAGAATTGAGGATTGTTGAGTATTGAGGATTGAGGATTGAGGACTGCGGATTGAAGATTTAGGATGGAAGATTGAGGATCGAGGATTGAGGATTGAGGATTGATCACTGAGGGTTGAGGATTGAGGGTTGAGGATTGAGGATTGAGGATTGAAGATTGAGGATTGACGATAGATGATTGAAGATTGAGGATTGAGGATTGAGTATTGACGATTGAGGATTGAGGATTGAGTATTGAGGGATGAAGATTGAGGATAGGGGATTGAGGATTGAGAATTGCGGATCGAAGATTGAGGACTGAGGACTGAGGATTGATGATTGAAGATTGAGGACTGAGTGTTGAGGATAGAGTGTTGAGAATTGGTGTTTGGGAACTGAGATTTGGAGATTGTAGATTGAGGATTGACTATTGAAAACTGAGAATTGAGGATTTTCTATTGAGGGCTGAGAATTGAGGATTGAGGATTGAGGATTGCGGATTGAGGATTGAGGATTGAGGATTGATGGTTGAGGATTGAAGATTGACGATTGAGTATTGAGGATTGAAGATTGAGTGTCGTGGAGTGAGGATTGAGGACTGAGGGTTGAAGATTGAGGATTGAGTACTGACGATTGAAGATTGAGGACTGAGCATTGAAAACTGAGAATTGACGATATTTTATTGAGGATTGAAAATTGAGGATTGAGGATTGAGGATTGAGGATTAAGGGTTGAGCATTGAATGTTGATGTTTGAGGATTGACGATTGACGATTGAGGATTCGGGATTGAGGATTGAGGATTGATGGTTGAGGATTGAGGATTGACGATTGAGGATTGAGGATTGAGGTTTGAGTATTGAGGATTGAGGATTGCGGATTGAGGATTGAGTATTGAGGATTGAGGGTCGAGGTTTGAAGATTGAAGATTGAGGCTTGGGGAATGTTGATTGAATATTGAGGACTGAGTGTTGATGATAGAGTATTGAGAATTGATGTTTGGGAACTGAGATTTGGTGATTGCAGATTGACGTCTGAGTGTTGAGGATAGAGTGTTGAGAATTGATGTTTGGGAACTGAGAGTTGAAAATTGAAGATTGAGGATTGAGTATTGAAAACTGAGAATTGAGTATTTTCCCTTGAGGTCTGAGAATAGACGATTGAGTATTGAGGATTGAGGATTGAGGATAGATGGATGAGTATTGAGCATTGACGATTGAGGATTGAGTATTGCGGATTGATGATTGAAGATTGAGGATTGACGATTGAGGATTGAGGATTGAGGACTGAGGATTGAAGATTGAGGATTGAGGATTGAGGATCGAAGATTGAGGATTGAGGATTGATGTAGAAGATTGAGGTTTGAGAATTGTTGGTGGAGGATTGAGGTCTGAGGTTTGAGAATTGAGGATTGTCAATTGAATTTTGGGGATTGAGGATTGAGGATTGACTATTGAGGATTGAGGATTGAAGATTGAGGATTGAAGATTAAGGATTGAGGATTGTGGTTTGAGGATTGAGGATTGAGGATTGAGGATTGACGATTGATGATTGATGACTGAAGATTGAGGATTGAGGAATGAGGATTGAGGATTGAGGATTGAGGATCGATTGTTGAGACTGTGGGTTGAGAATTGAGCGTTGAGGATTGAGGATTGAAGATTGAGGATTGAGGGTTTATGTAGAGGATTGAGGTTTGAGAATTGTTGGTGGAGGATTGAGGACTGAGGTTTGATAATTGAGGATTGGCAATTGAATTTTGGGGTATGAGGATTGAGGATTGAGGATTGAGTATTGAGGATTGAGGGTTGAGGATTGAGGATTGACGATTGAGGATTGAGGATTGAGGATTGAGGATTGAGTATTGAGGATTGAGGATTGAGGATTGAAGATTGAGGAATGAGGATTGAGAATTGATGATTGAGGACAGAGGATTGAGGATTGCGGATTGAAGATTGAGGATTGAGTATTGAAGATTGAGGATTGAGAATTGAGGATTGAGTATTGAGTATCGAGGATTGAGGATTGAGGATTGATGGTGAGTATTGAGGATTGAATGTTGAGGACTGAGGATTGATGATTGAGGATTGAGGATTGAGGATTGAGGATTGAGGATTGAGGATTGAAGATTGAGGATTGAGGATTGAGAATTGATGATTGAGGACAGAGGATTGAGGATTGAGTATTGAAGATTGAGGATTGAGGATTGACGATTGAGGATTTATGATTGAGGATTGAGGATTGAGGATCGAGGATTGAGGGTTTAGTATTGAGGATTGAGCATTGAGGATTGAGGGTTGAGTGTCGAGTACGTAGGGTTGAGGATTCTGGGTTGAGGATTGAGAATTGAGGATTGAGGATTGAAGATCGAGGATAAAGGATTGAGGATTGAGGTTTGAGTATTGAGGATTGAAGGTTGAGGACTGAGGATTGATGATTGAAGATTGAGGACTGAGTGTTGAGGATAGAGTGTTGAGAATTGGTCTTTGGGAACTGAGATTTGGAGATTGTTGATTGAGGATTGAGTATTGAAAACTGAGAATCGAGGATTTTCTATTGAGGGCTGAGAATTGAGGATTGAGTATTGAGGATTGAGGATTGAGGATCGAGGATTGAGAATTGAGGATTGATGGTTGAGGATGGAAGATTGACGATTGAGTATTGAGGATTGAAGATTGAGTGTCGTGGTCTGAGGATTGAGGATTGAGGGTTGAAGATTGAGGATTGAGTACTGACGATTGAAGATTGAGGACTGAGTATTGAAAACTGAGAATTGAGGATATTTTATTGAGAATTGAAAATTGAGGATTGAGGATCAAGGGTTGAGGATTGAAGGTTGATGTTTGAGGATTGACGATTGAGGATTTAGGATTCGGGATTGTGGATTGAGGATTGATTGTTGAGGATTGAGGATTGACGATTGAGGATTGAGGATTCAGTATTGAGGAATTAAGATTGAGGATCGAGGATTGAGGATTGAGCATTGAGGATTGAGTGTTGAGGATTGAAGATTAAGGATTGAGAATTGATGATTGAGGATTGAGGATTGAGGGTTGATTACTGAGGGTTGAGTATTGAGGGTTGAGGATTGACGATTGACGATTGAGGATTGAGGATCGAGGATTCAGGATCGAAGGTTGAGGATAGAGGATTGCGGTTTGAAGATTGATGACCGAGGGTTGAAGTTCGAGGATTGGAGATTGAGGATTGAGGTTCGAGGATTGAGGACTGAGAATTGAGGATTGTTGAGTATTGAGGATTGAGGATTGAGGACTGCGGATTGAAGATTTAGGATGGAAGATTGAGGATCGAGGATTGAGGATTGAGGATTGATCACTGAGGGTTGAGGATTGAGGGTTGAGGATTGAGGATTGAGGATTGAAGATTGAGGATTGACGATAGATGATTGAAGATTGAGGATTGAGGATTGAGGATTGACGATTGAGGATTGAGGATTGAGTATTGAGGGATGAAGATTGAGGATAGGGGATTGAGGATTGAGAATTGCGGATCGAAGATTGAGGACTGAGGACTGAGGATTGATGATTGAAGATTGAGGACTGAGTGTTGAGGATAGAGTGTTGAGAATTGGTGTTTGGGAACTGAGATTTGGAGATTGTAGATTGAGGATTGACTATTGAAAACTGAGAATTGAGGATTTTCTATTGAGGGCTGAGAATTGAGGATTGAGGATTGAGGATTGCGGATTGAGGATTGAGGATTGAGGATTGATGGTTGAGGATTGAAGATTGACGATTGAGTATTGAGGATTGAAGATTGAGTGTCGTGGAGTGAGGATTGAGGACTGAGGGTTGAAGATTGAGGATTGAGTACTGACGATTGAAGATTGAGGACTGAGCATTGAAAACTGAGAATTGACGATATTTTATTGAGGATTGAAAATTGAGGATTGAGGATTGAGGATTGAGGATTAAGGGTTGAGCATTGAATGTTGATGTTTGAGGATTGACGATTGACGATTGAGGATTCGGGATTGAGGATTGAGGATTGATGGTTGAGGATTGAGGATTGACGATTGAGGATTGAGGATTGAGGTTTGAGTATTGAGGATTGAGGATTGCGGATTGAGGATTGAGGATCGAGAATTGAAGATTGAGGATAGAGGATTGAGAATTGAGGTCTGAAGATTGAGGATTGAGTATTGAAGGTTGCGGATTGACGATTGAGGATTGAGGATTGAGGATTGACGATTGAGGATTGAGGATTGAGGATTGAGGATTGAAGATTGAGGATTGAGGAATGAGAATTGATGATTGAGGACAGAGGATTGAGGATTGAGGATTGATGATTCAGGATTGATTATTGAAGATTGAGGATTGAAGATTGAGGATGAGGATTGAGGATCGAGGATTGAGGATCGAAGGTTGAGGATAGAGGATTGCGGTTTGAAGATTGATGACCGAGGGTTGAAGTTCGAGGATTGAGGATTGAGGATTGAGGATTGAGGATTGATGATTGATGACTGAAGATTGAGGATTGAGGATTGAGGATTGAGGATTGAGGATTGAGGATCGATGGTTGAGACTGTGGGTTGAGAATTGAGCGTTGAGGATTGAGGATTGAAGATTGAGGATTGAGGGTTTATGTAGAGGATTGAGGTTTGAGAATTGTTGGTGGAGGATTGAGGACTGAGGTTTGATAATTGAGGATTGGCAATTGAATTTTGGGGATTGAGGATTGAGGATTGAAGATTGAGGATTGAGGGTAGGGTATTGACAATTGAAGGTTGAGGTCTGAGGATTGATGATCGAAGAATGAGGACTGCGTGTTGAGGATAGAGTGTTGAGAATTGATGTTTGGGAACTGAGATTTGGAGATTGTAGTTTGAGGATTTGGTATTGAAAACTGAGAATTGAGGATTTTCTATTGAGGGCTGAGAATTGAGGATTGAGGATTGAGGATTGAGGATTGAGGATTGAGGATTGAAGGTTGATGTTTGAGTATTGATGATTGATGGTTGAGGATTGAGGATTGACGATTGAGGATCGAGGATTGAAGATTGAGTGTCGTGGACTGAGGATTGAGGACTGAGGGTTGAAGATTGAGGATTGAGGACTGGCAACTGAAGATTGAGGACTGAGTATTGAGAACTGAGAATTGAGGATATTCTATTGAGGATTGAAAATTGAGGATTGATGATTGAGTATTGAGGATTAAGGGTTGAGGATTGAAGGTTGAGGTTTGAGGATTGACGATTGACGATTGGGGACTGAGGGTTTAAGTTCGAGGATTGAGGATTGAGGATTGAGGTTCGAGGATTGAGGACTGAGAATTGAGGATTGATGAGGATTGAGGATTGAGGATTGAGGACTGCGGATTGAAGATTTAGGATTGAAGATTGAGGATTGAGGATTGAGGATTGAGGATTGACGATAGAGGATTGAGAATGGAGCATTGAGGATTGAATGTTGAGGATTGAAGATTGAGGATTGAGGATTGAAGATTGAGGATTGAAGATTAAGGATTGAGGATTGTGGGTTGAGGATTGAGGATTGAGGATTCAGGATTGAGGATTGAGGATTGAGGATTGAGGATTGATGATTGATGACTGAATATTGAAGATTGAGGATTGAGGATTGAGGATTGATGGTTGAGACTGTGGGTTGAGAATTGAGCGCTGAGGATTGAGGATTGAAGATTGGGGATTGAGGATTGATGGTCGAAGATGGAGGATTGAGGATTGAGGATCGGGAATTGATGATTGAGGATAGAGGATTGAGAATTGAGTACTGAAGATTGACGATTGAGAATTGAAGGTTGAGGATTGACGATTGAGGATCGAGGATTGAGGATTGAGGATTGACGATTGAGTATTGAGGATTGAGGATTGAGGATTGAAGATTGAGGATTGAGGAATGAGAATTGATGATTGAGGACAGAGGATTGAGGATTGAGGATTGATGATTGAGGATTGATTATTGAAGATTGAGGATTGAAGATTGAGGAAGAGGATTGAGGATCGAGGATTGAGGATCGAAGGTTGAGGATAGAGGATTGCGGTTTGAAGATTGATGACCGAGGGTTGAAGTTCGAGGATTGGAGATTGAGGACTGAGGTTCGAGGATTGAGGACTGAGAATTGAGGATTGTTGAGTATTGAGGATTGAGGATTGAGGACTGCGGATTGAAGATTTAGGATTGAAGATTGAGGATTGAGGATTGAGGATTGAGGATTGACGATAGAGGATTGAGAATGGAGCATTGAGGATTGAATGTTGAGGATTGAAGATTGAGGATTGAGGACTGAGGATTGATGGTTGAGACTGTGGGTTGAGAATTGAGCGTTGAGGGTTGAGGATCGAAGATTGAGGATTGAGGATTGATGTAGAAGATTGAGGTTTGAGAATTGTTGGTGGAGGATTGAGGTCTGAGGTTTGAGGATTGAGGATTCAGGATTGAGGACAGAGGATTGAGGATTGAGGATTGAAGATTGAGTATTGAGTATTGAAGATTGAGGATTCAGGATTGAAGATTGAGGGTGAGGATTGAGGATCGAGGATTGAGGATCGAAGGTTGAGGATAGAGGATTGCGGTTTGAAGATTGATGACCGAGGGTTGAAGTTCGAGGATTGAGGATTGAGGATTGAGGTTCGAGGATTGAGGACTGAGAATTGAGGATTGTTGAGGATTGAGGATTGAGGATTGAGGACTGCGGATTGAAGATTTAGGATTGAAGATTGAGGATTGAGGATTGAGGATTGAGGATTGACGATAGAGGATTGAGAATGGAGCATTGGGGATTGAATGTTGAGGATTGAAGATTGAGGATTGAGGATTGAGGGTTGAGGATGGAGCATTGAGGATTGAGTGTTGAGGACTGAAGATTGAGTACTGATAATTGATGATTGAGGATTGAGGATTGAGGTTTGAGGGTCGATTACTGAGATTTGAAGATTGAAGATTGTGGATTGAGTATTGAAAACTGAGAATTGAGTATATTATACTGAGGATTGAGGATTGAGGATTGAGGATTGAGGATTGATGGTTGAGACTGTGGGTTGAGAATTGAGCGTTGAGGATTGAGGATCGAAGGTTGAGGATTGAGGATTGATGTAGAAGATTGAGGTTTGAGAATAGTTGGTGGAGGATTGCGGTCTGAGGTCTGAGAATTGAGGATTGGCAATTGAATTTTGGGGATTTGGGATTGAGGATTGAGGATTAAGGATTGAGGATTGAAGATTGAGGATTGAAGATTAAGTATTGAGGATTGTGGGTTGAGGATTGAGGATTGAGGATTGAGGATTGAGGATTGACGATTCAGGATCGAGGATTGAAGATTGAGTGTCGTGATCTGAGGATTGAGGACTGAGGGTTGAAGATTGAGGATTGAGGACTGACGACTGAAGATTGAGGATTGAGGATTGAAAACTGAGAATTGAGGATATTCTATTGAGGATATACTATTGAGGATTGATGATTGAGTATTGAGGATTAAGGGTTGAGGATTGAAGGTTGAGGTTTGAGGTTTGACGATTGAGCATTGGGGATTGAGGATTGAGGATTGATAGTTGAGGATTGAGGATTGACGATTCAGGATCGAGGATTGAAGATTGAGTGTCGTGGACTGAGGATTGAGTATTGAGGGTTGAAGATTGATGATTGACGACTGACGATTGAAGATTGAGGACTGAGTATTGAAAAATGAGAATTGAGGATATTCTATTGAGGATTGAAAATTGAGGATTGATGATTGAGTATTGAGGATTAAGGGTTGAGGATTGAAGGTTGAGGTTTGAGGATTGACGATTGACGATTGGGGACTGAGGGTTTAAGTTCGAGGATTGAGGATTGAGGATTGAGGTTCGAGGATTGAGGACTGAGAATTGAGGATTGATGAGGATTGAGGATTGAGGATTGAGGACTGCGGATTGAAGATTTAGGATTGAAGATTGAGGATTGAGGATTGAGGATTGAGGATTGACGATAGAGGATTGAGAATGGAGCATTGAGGATTGAATGTTGAGGATTGAAGATTGAGGATTGAGGATTGAAGATTGAGGATTGAAGATTAAGGATTGAGGATTGTGGGTTGAGGATTGAGGATTGAGGATTCAGGATTGAGGATTGAGGATTGAGGATTGAGGATTGATGATTGATGACTGAATATTGAAGATTGAGGATTGAGGATTGAGGATTGATGGTTGAGACTGTGGGTTGAGAATTGAGCGCTGAGGATTGAGGATTGAAGATTGGGGATTGAGGATTGATGGTCGAAGATTGAGGATTGAGGATTGAGGATTGAGGATTGAGAATTAAGGATTGAGGATTGAGGATTGAGGATCGAGAATTGATGATTGAGGATAGGGGATTGAGAATTGAGGACTGAAAATTGAGGATTGAGTATTGAAGGTTGAGGATTGACGATTGAGGATTGAGGATTGAGGATTGACGATTGAGGATTGAGGATTGAGGATTGGGGATATAGGATTGAGGGTTGAGTATTGAGGATTGAGCTTCGAGGATTGAGGGTTGAGTATTGAGAACGGAGTGTTGAGGATTGCGGATTGAGGATTGAGAATTGAGGGTTGAGGATTGAGGATTGAGGATTGAGGATTGAAGATTGAGGATTGAGGGTAGGGTATTGACGATTGAAGGTTGAGGTCTGAGGATTGATGATCGAAGAATGAGGACTGCGTGTTGAGGATAGAGTGTTGAGAATTGATGTTTGGGAACTGAGATTTGGAGATTGTAGTTTGAGGATTTGGTATTGATAACTGAGAATTGAGGATTTTCTATTGAGGGCTGAGAATTGAGGATTGAGGATTGAGGATTGAGGATTGAGGATTGAGGATTGAGGATTGAAGGTTGATGTTTGAGTATTGATGATTGATGGTTGAGGATTGAGGATTGACGATTGAGGATCGAGGATTGAAGATTGAGTGTCGTGGACTGAGGATTGAGGATTGAGGGTTGAAGATTGAGGATTGAGGACTGACAACTGAAGATTGAGGACTGAGTATTGAAAACTGAGAATTGAGGATATTCTATTGAGGATTGAAAATTGAGGATTGATGATTGAGTATTGAGGATTAAGGGTTGAGGATTGAAGGTTGAGGTTTGAGGATTGACGATTGAGGATTGGGGACTGAGGGTTGAAGATTGAGTATTGAGGATTGAGGATTAAAGATTGAGGATTGACAACTGAGGATTGAAAATTGAGGATGAGGATCGAGGGTCGAGGATTGAGGTTCGAAGATTGAGGATAGAGGATTGCGGTTTGAAGATTGATGACCGAGGGTTGAAGTTTGAGGAATGAGTCGTTGAGGATTGAGGACCGAGGATTGAGGATTGAGAGTTGAGGATTGAAGAGTGAGGATTGAGAGTTGATGATTGAGGATTGAGGATTGAGTATCGAGGTTTGATTACTGAGGGTAGAGGATTGAGCGTTGAGGATTGAGGATTGAGGATTGAAGATTGAGGATTGAAGATTAAGGATTGAGGATTGTGGGTTGAGGATTGAGGATTGAGGATTCAGGATTGAGGATTGAGGATTGAGGATTGAGGATTGATGATTGATGACTGAATATTGAAGATTGAGGATTGAGGATTGAGGATTGATGGTTGAGACTGTGGGTTGAGAATTGAGCGCTGAGGATTGAGGATTGAAGATTGGGGATTGAGGATTGATGGTCGAAGATTGAGGATTGAGGATTGAGGATTGAGGATTGAGAATTAAGGATTGAGGATTGAGGATTGAGGATCGAGAATTGATGATTGAGGATAGGGGATTGAGAATTGAGGACTGAAAATTGAGGATTGAGTATTGAAGGTTGAGGATTGACGATTGAGGATTGAGGATTGAGGATTGACGATTGAGGATTGAGGATTGAGGATTGGGGATATAGGATTGAGGGTTGAGTATTGAGGATTGAGCTTCGAGGATTGAGGGTTGAGTATTGAGAACGGAGTGTTGAGGATTGCGGATTGAGGATTGAGAATTGAGGGTTGAGGATTGAGGATTGAGGATTGAGGATTGAAGATTGAGGATTGAGGGTAGGGTATTGACGATTGAAGGTTGAGGTCTGAGGATTGATGATCGAAGAATGAGGACTGCGTGTTGAGGATAGAGTGTTGAGAATTGATGTTTGGGAACTGAGATTTGGAGATTGTAGTTTGAGGATTTGGTATTGAAAACTGAGAATTGAGGATTTTCTATTGAGGGCTGAGAATTGAGGATTGAGGATTGAGGATTGAGGATTGAGGATTGAGGATTGAGGATTGAAGGTTGATGTTTGAGTATTGATGATTGATGGTTGAGGATTGAGGATTGACGATTGAGGATCGAGGATTGAAGATTGAGTGTCGTGGACTGAGGATTGAGGATTGAGGGTTGAAGATTGAGGATTGAGGACTGACAACTGAAGATTGAGGACTGAGTATTGAAAACTGAGAATTGAGGATATTCTATTGAGGATTGAAAATTGAGGATTGATGATTGAGTATTGAGGATTAAGGGTTGAGGATTGAAGGTTGAGGTTTGAGGATTGACGATTGAGGATTGGGGACTGAGGGTTGAAGATTGAGTATTGAGGATTGAGGATTAAAGATTGAGGATTGACAACTGAGGATTGAAAATTGAGGATGAGGATCGAGGGTCGAGGATTGAGGTTCGAAGATTGAGGATAGAGGATTGCGGTTTGAAGATTGATGACCGAGGGTTGAAGTTTGAGGAATGAGTCGTTGAGGATTGAGGACCGAGGATTGAGGATTGAGAGTTGAGGATTGAAGAGTGAGGATTGAGAGTTGATGATTGAGGATTGAGGATTGAGTATCGAGGTTTGATTACTGAGGGTAGAGGATTGAGCGTTGAGGATTGAGTATTGACGATTGAAGATTGAGGATTGACGATAGATGATTGAAGTTTGAGGATTCAGGATTGAGGATTGAGGATTGAGGATTGATGGTTCAGTCTGTGGGTTGAGAATTGAGCGTTGAGGATTGAGGATCGAAGATTGAGGATTGAGGATTGATGTAGATGATAGAGGTTTGAGAATTGTTGGTGGAGGATTGAGGTCTGAGGTTTGAGAATTTAAGATTGGCAATTGAATTTTGGGGATTGAGGATTGAGGATTGAGGATTGAGGATTGAGGATTCATAATTGAGGATTGAGGATTGAGGATTGTGGGTTGAGGATTGAGGATTGAGTATTGAGGATTGAGGATTGATGATTGATGACTGAAGATTGAGGATTGAGGATTGAGGATTAAGGATTGAGGGTTGAGGATTGATGATAGAGTATTGAGGATTGATGGTTGAGCATTGAGGATTGACGGTTGAGGATTGAGGATTGAAGATTGAGTGTCGTGGACTGAGTATTGAGGATTGAGGTTTGAAGATTGAGGATTGAGTACTGACGATTGAAGATTGAGGACTGAGTATTGAAAACTGAGAGTTGAGGATATTTTAGTGAGGATTGAAAATTGAGGATTGAGGATTGAGGACTGAGGATTAAGGGTTGAGGATTTAAGGTTGATGTTTGGGGATTGACGATTGAGGATTGAGGATTCGGGATTGAGGATTGAGGATTGATGGTTGAGGATTGAGGATTGACGATTGAGGATTGAGGACTGAGTATTGAGGATTGAGGATTGGGGATATAGGATTGAGGGTTGAGTATTGAGGATTGAGCTTCGAGGATTGAGGGTTGAGTATTGAGAACGGAGTGTTGAGGATTGCGGATTGAGGATTGAGAATTGAGGGTTGAGGATTGAGGATTGAGGATTGAGGATTGAAGATTGAGGATTGAGGGTAGGGTATTGACGATTGAAGGTTGAGGTCTGAGGATTGATGATCGAAGAATGAGGACTGCGTGTTGAGGATAGAGTGTTGAGAATTGATGTTTGGGAACTGAGATTTGGAGATTGTAGTTTGAGGATTTGGTATTGAAAACTGAGAATTGAGGATTTTCTATTGAGGGCTGAGAATTGAGGATTGAGGATTGAGGATTGAGGATTGAGGATTGAGGATTGAGGATTGAAGGTTGATGTTTGAGTATTGATGATTGATGGTTGAGGATTGAGGATTGACGATTGAGGATCGAGGATTGAAGATTGAGTGTCGTGGACTGAGGATTGAGGATTGAGGGTTGAAGATTGAGGATTGAGGACTGACAACTGAAGATTGAGGACTGAGTATTGAAAACTGAGAATTGAGGATATTCTATTGAGGATTGAAAATTGAGGATTGATGATTGAGTATTGAGGATTAAGGGTTGAGGATTGAAGGTTGAGGTTTGAGGATTGACGATTGAGGATTGGGGACTGAGGGTTGAAGATTGAGTATTGAGGATTGAGGATTAAAGATTGAGGATTGACAACTGAGGATTGAAAATTGAGGATGAGGATCGAGGGTCGAGGATTGAGGTTCGAAGATTGAGGATAGAGGATTGCGGTTTGAAGATTGATGACCGAGGGTTGAAGTTTGAGGAATGAGTCGTTGAGGATTGAGGACCGAGGATTGAGGATTGAGAGTTGAGGATTGAAGAGTGAGGATTGAGAGTTGATGATTGAGGATTGAGGATTGAGTATCGAGGTTTGATTACTGAGGGTAGAGGATTGAGCGTTGAGGATTGAGGATTGAGGATTGAAGATTGAGGATTGAAGATTAAGGATTGAGGATTGTGGGTTGAGGATTGAGGATTGAGGATTCAGGATTGAGGATTGAGGATTGAGGATTGAGGATTGATGATTGATGACTGAATATTGAAGATTGAGGATTGAGGATTGAGGATTGATGGTTGAGACTGTGGGTTGAGAATTGAGCGCTGAGGATTGAGGATTGAAGATTGGGGATTGAGGATTGATGGTCGAAGATTGAGGATTGAGGATTGAGGATTGAGGATTGAGAATTAAGGATTGAGGATTGAGGATTGAGGATCGAGAATTGATGATTGAGGATAGGGGATTGAGAATTGAGGACTGAAAATTGAGGATTGAGTATTGAAGGTTGAGGATTGACGATTGAGGATTGAGGATTGAGGATTGACGATTGAGGATTGAGGATTGAGGATTGGGGATATAGGATTGAGGGTTGAGTATTGAGGATTGAGCTTCGAGGATTGAGGGTTGAGTATTGAGAACGGAGTGTTGAGGATTGCGGATTGAGGATTGAGAATTGAGGGTTGAGGATTGAGGATTGAGGATTGAGGATTGAAGATTGAGGATTGAGGGTAGGGTATTGACGATTGAAGGTTGAGGTCTGAGGATTGATGATCGAAGAATGAGGACTGCGTGTTGAGGATAGAGTGTTGAGAATTGATGTTTGGGAACTGAGATTTGGAGATTGTAGTTTGAGGATTTGGTATTGAAAACTGAGAATTGAGGATTTTCTATTGAGGGCTGAGAATTGAGGATTGAGGATTGAGGATTGAGGATTGAGGATTGAGGATTGAGGATTGAAGGTTGATGTTTGAGTATTGATGATTGATGGTTGAGGATTGAGGATTGACGATTGAGGATCGAGGATTGAAGATTGAGTGTCGTGGACTGAGGATTGAGGATTGAGGGTTGAAGATTGAGGATTGAGGACTGACAACTGAAGATTGAGGACTGAGTATTGAAAACTGAGAATTGAGGATATTCTATTGAGGATTGAAAATTGAGGATTGATGATTGAGTATTGAGGATTAAGGGTTGAGGATTGAAGGTTGAGGTTTGAGGATTGACGATTGAGGATTGGGGACTGAGGGTTGAAGATTGAGTATTGAGGATTGAGGATTAAAGATTGAGGATTGACAACTGAGGATTGAAAATTGAGGATGAGGATCGAGGGTCGAGGATTGAGGTTCGAAGATTGAGGATAGAGGATTGCGGTTTGAAGATTGATGACCGAGGGTTGAAGTTTGAGGAATGAGTCGTTGAGGATTGAGGACCGAGGATTGAGGATTGAGAGTTGAGGATTGAAGAGTGAGGATTGAGAGTTGATGATTGAGGATTGAGGATTGAGTATCGAGGTTTGATTACTGAGGGTAGAGGATTGAGCGTTGAGGATTGAGTATTGACGATTGAAGATTGAGGATTGACGATAGATGATTGAAGTTTGAGGATTCAGGATTGAGGATTGAGGATTGAGGATTGATGGTTCAGTCTGCGGGTTGAGAATTGAGCGTTGAGGATTGAGGATCGAAGATTGAGGATTGAGGATTGATGTAGATGATAGAGGTTTGAGAATTGTTGGTGGAGGATTGAGGTCTGAGGTTTGAGAATTTAAGATTGGCAATTGAATTTTGGGGATTGAGGATTGAGGATTGAGGATTGAGGATTGAGGATTCATAATTGAGGATTGAGGATTGAGGATTGTGGGTTGAGGATTGAGGATTGAGTATTGAGGATTGAGGATTGATGATTGATGACTGAAGATTGAGGATTGAGGATTGAGGATTAAGGATTGAGGGTTGAGGATTGATGATAGAGTATTGAGGATTGATGGTTGAGCATTGAGGATTGACGGTTGAGGATTGAGGATTGAAGATTGAGTGTCGTGGACTGAGTATTGAGGATTGAGGTTTGAAGATTGAGGATTGAGTACTGACGATTGAAGATTGAGGACTGAGTATTGAAAACTGAGAGTTGAGGATATTTTAGTGAGGATTGAAAATTGAGGATTGAGGATTGAGGACTGAGGAATAAGGGTTGAGGATTTAAGGTTGATGTTTGGGGATTGACGATTGAGGATTGAGGATTCGGGATTGAGGATTGAGGATTGATGGTTGAGGATTGAGGATTGACGATTGAGGATTGAGGACTGAGTATTGAGGATTGAGGATTGAGGATAGATGATTGAGGATTGAGCATTAAGGATTGAGTGTTGAGGATTGAAGATTAAGTATTGAGAATTGATGATTGAGGATTGAGGATTGAGGGTTGATTACAGAGGGTTGAGGATTGAGGGTTGAGGATTGAGGGTTGCCGATTGAGGATTGAGGATAGATGATTGAGGATTGAGGATTGAGGATTGAGAATTAAGGATTGAGGATTGAGGATTGAGGATCGGGAATTGATGATTGAGGATAGAGGATTGAGAATTGAGTACTGAAGATTGACGATTGAGAATTGAAGGTTGAGGATTGAAGTTTGAGGATTGAGAGTTGATGATTGAGGATTGAGGATTGAGTATCGAGGTTTGATTACTGAGGGTAGAGGATTGAGCGTTGAGGATTGAGGATTGAGGATTGAGGATTGAAGATTGAGGATTGAGGAATGAGAATTGATGATTGAGGACAGAGGATTGAGGATTGAGGATTGATGATTGAGGATTGATTATTGAAGATTGAGGATTGAAGATTGGGGAAGAGGTTTGAGGATCGAGGATTGAGGATCGAAGGTTGAGGATAGAGGATTGCGGTTTGAAGATTGATGACCGAGGGTTGAAGTTCGAGGATTGGAGATTGAGGACTGAGGTTCGAGGATTGAGGTCTGAGAATTGAGGATTGTTGAGTATTGAGGATTGAGGATTGAGGACTGCGGATTGAAGATTTAGGATTGAAGATAGAGGATTGAGGATTGAGGATTGAGGATTGACGATAGAGGTTTGAGAATGGAGCATTGAGGATTGAATGTTGAGGATTGAAGATTGAGGATTGAGGACTGAGGATTAATGGTTGAGACTGTGGGTTGAGAATTGAGCGTTGAGGGTTGAGGATCGAAGATTGAGGATTGAGGATTGATGTAGAAGATTGAGGTTTGAGAATTGTTGGTGGATGATTGAGGTCTGAGGTTTGAGGATTGAGGATTCAGGATTGAGGACAGAGGATTGAGGATTGAGGATTGAAGATTGAGTATTGAGTATTGAAGATTGAGGATTGAAGATTGAAGATTGAGGGTGAGGATTGAGGATCGAGGATTGAGGATCGAAGGTTGAGGATAGAGGATTGCGGTTTGAAGATTGATGACCGAGGGTTGAAGTTCGAGGATTGAGGATTGGGGATTGAGGTTCGAGGATTGAGGACTGAGAATTGAGGATTGTTGAGGATTGAGGATTGAGGATTGAGGACTGCGGATTGAAGATTTAGGATTGAAGATTGAGGATTGAGGATTGAGGATTGAGGATTGACGATAGAGGATTGAGAATGGAGCATTGAGGATTGAATGTTGAGGATTGAAGATTGAGGATTGAGGATTGAGGGTTGAGGATGGAGCATTGAGGATTGAGTGTTGAGGACTGAAGATTGAGTACTGATAATTGATGATTGAGGATTGAGGATTGAGGTTTGAGGGTCGATTACTGAGATTTGAAGATTGAAGATTGTGGATTGAGTATTGAAAACTGAGAATTGAGTATATTATACTGAGGATTGAGGATTGAGGATTGAGGATTGAGGATTGATGGTTGAGACTGTGGGTTTAGAATTGAGCGTTGAGGATTGAGGATCGAAGGTTGAGGATTGAGGATTGATGTAGAAGATTGAGGTTTGAGAATAGTTGGTGGAGGATTGCGGTCTGAGGTCTGAGAATTGAGGATTGGCAATTGAATTTTGGGGATTTGGGATTGAGGATTGAGGATTAAGGATTGAGGATTGAAGATTGAGGGTTGAAGATTAAGTATTGAGGATTGAGGGTTGAGGACTGAGGATTGAGGATTGAGGATTGAGGATTGAGGATTGACGATTGAGGATTGATGATTGATGACAGAAGATTGAAGATTGAGCATTGAGGATTGAGGATTGATGGTTGAGACTGTGGGTTGAGAATTGAGCGCTGAGGATTGAGGATTGAAGATTGGGGATTGAGGATTGATGGTCGAAGATTGAGGATTGAGGATTGAGGATCGAGGATAGAGGATTGAGGATTGATGATTGAGTATTGAGGATTGATGGTTGAGTATTGAGGATTGGCGATTGAGGATTGAGGATTGAAGATTGAGTGTCGTGGACTGAGGATTGAGGACTGAGGCTCGAAGATTGAGGATTGAGGACTGACGATTGAAGATAGAGGACTGAGTATTGAAAACAGGGAATTGAGGATATTCTACTGAGTATTGAACTTTGAGGATTGAGGATTGAGGATTGAAGATTAAGGGTAGAGGATTGAAGGTTGAGGTTTGAGGATTGACGATTGAGGATTGAGGATTGATGATTGGTGATTGAAAATTGAGGGTTGAGTATTGAGGATTGATAGTTGAGGATTGAGGATTGACGATTCAGGATCGAGGATTGAAGATTGAGTGTCGTGATCTGAGGATTGAGGACTGAGGGTTGAAGATTGAGGATTGAGGACTGACGACTGAAGATTGAGGATTGAGTATTGAAAACTGAGAATTGAGGATATTCTATTGAGGATATACTATTGAGGATTGATGATTGAGTATTGAGGATTAAGGGTTGAGGATTGAAGGTTGAGGTTTGAGGTTTGACGATTGAGGATTGGGGATTGAGGATTGAGGATTGATAGTTGAGGATTGAGGATTGACGATTCAGGATCGAGGATTGAAGATTGAGTGTCGTGGACTGAGGATTGAGTATTGAGGGTTGAAGATTGATGATTGACGACTGACGATTGAAGATTGAGGACTGAGTATTGAAAAATGAGAATTGAGGATATTCTATTGAGGATTGAAAATTGAGGATTGAGGATTGACGATTGAGGATTAAGGGTTGAGGATTGATGGTTGAGGTATGAGGATTGACGATTGAGGATTGAGGATTGGGGATTGAGGGTTGAGGATTGATGGTTGAGCGTTGAGGAGTGAGGATTGATGTTTGAGGATTGAGGAATGAAAATTGAGGATTGAGGATTGAGAATTGATGATTGAGGACAGAGGAATGAGGATTGAGGATTGAAGATTGAGGATTGAGAATTGAGGTTTGAGGATTGAGGATTGAGGATTCAGGATTGAGGATTGAGGGTTGAGTATTGAGAATTGAAGTTTGAGGACTGAGGATTGATGATTGAAGACTGAGGGCTGAGTGTTGAGGATAGAGTGTTGAGAATTGGTGTTTGGGAACTGAGATTTGGAGATTGTAGATTGAGGATTGAATATTGAAAACTGAGAATTGAGGATTTTCTATTGAGGGCTGAGAATTGAGGATTGAGGATTGAGGACTGAGGATTGAGGATTGAGGATTGAGGATTAAGGGTTGAGGATTGATGGTTGAGGTATGAGGATTGACGATTGAGGATTGAGGATTGGGGATTGAGGGTTGAGGATTGATGGTTGAGCATTGAGGAGTGAGGATTGTGGTTTGAGGATTTAGGAATGAAAATTGAGGATTGAGGATTGAGAATTGATGATTGAGGACAGAGGATTGAGGATTGAGGATTGAAGATTGAGGATTGAGAATTGAGGTTTGAGGATTGAGGATTGAGGATTCAGGATTGAGGATTGAGGGTTGAGTATTGAGAATTGAAGTTTGAGGACTGAGGATTGATGATTGAAGATTGAGGACTGAGTATTGAAAACTGAGAATTGAGGATATTTTATTGAGGATTAAAAAATTGAGGATTGAGGATTGAGAATTGTTGGTGGAGGATTGAGGTCTGAGGTTTGAGAATTGAGGATTGGCAATTGAATTTTGGGGATTGAGGATTGAGGATTGAGGATTGAGGATTGGTGATTGATGACTGAAAATTGAGAGTTGAGTATTTAGGATTGATGGTTGAGGATTGAGGATTGACGATTGACGATCGAGGATTGAAGATTGAGTGTTGTGGACTGAGGATTGAGGATTGAGGGTTGAAGATTGAGGATTGAGGACTGACAACTGAAGATTGAGGACTGAGTATTGAAAACTGAGAATTGAGGATATGCTATTGAGGATTGAAAATTGAGGATTGATGATTGAGTATTGAGGATTAAGGGTTGAGGATTGAAGGTTGAGGTTTGAGGATTGACGATTGAGGATTGGGGACTGAGGGTTGAAGATTGAGTATTGAGGATTGAGGATTAAAGATTGAGGATTGACAACTGAGGATTGAAAATTGAGGATGAGGATCGAGGGTCGAGGATTGAGGTTCGAAGGTTGAGGATAGAGGATTGCGGTTTGAAGATTGATGACCGAGGGTTGAAGTTTGAGGAATGAGTCGTTGAGGATTGAGGACCGAGGATTGAGGATTGAGAGTTGAGGATTGATGATTGAGGATTGAGAGTTGATGATTGAGGATTGAGGATTCAGTATCGAGGGTTGATTACTGAGGGTAGAGGATTGAGGGTTGAGGATTGAGGATTGACGATTGAAGATTGAGGATTGACGATAGATGATTGAAGATTGAGGATTGAGGATTGAGGATTGAGGATTGAGGATTCATAATTGAGGATTGAGGATTGAGGATTGAGGATTGTGGGTTGAGGATTGAGGATTGAGTATTGAGGATTGAGGATTGATGATTGATGACTGAAGATTGAGGATTGAGGATTGAGGATTAAGGATTGAGGGTTGAGGATTGAGGATTGATGATAGAGTATAGAGGATTGATGGTTGAGTATTGAGGATTGACGGTTGAGGATTGAGGATTGAAGATTGAGTGTCGTGGACTGAGTATTGAGGATTGAGGTTTGAAGATTGAGGATTGAGTACTGACGATTGAAGATTGAGGACTGAGTATTGAAAACTGAGAGTTGAGGATATTTTAGTGAGGATTCAAAATTGAGGATTGAGGATTGAGGATTGAGGATTAAGGGTTGAGGATTTAAGGTTGATGTTTGAGGATTGACGATTGAGGATTGAGGATCCGGGATTGAGGATTGAGGATTGATGGTTGAGGATTGAGGATTGACGATTGAGGATTGAGGACTGAGTATTGAGGATTGAGGATTGAGGATAGAGGATTGAGGACTGAGCATTAAGGATTGAGTGTTGAGGATTGAAGATTAAGTATTGAGAATTGATGATTGAGGATTGAGGATTGAGGGTTGATTACAGAGGGTTGAGGATTGAGGGTTGAGGATTGAGGGTTGACGATTGAGGATTGAGGATAGATGATTGAGGATTGAGGATTGAGGATTGAGAATTAAGGATTGAGGATTGAGGATTGAGGATCGAGAATTGATGATTGAGGATAGAGGATTGAGAATTGAGTACTGAAGATTGAGGATTGAGTATTGAAGGTTGAGGATTGACGATTGAGGATTCAGGATTCAGGATTGACGATTGAGGATTGAGGATTGAGGATTGAGGATTGAAGATTGAGGATTGAGGAATGAGAATTGATGATTGAGGACAGAGGATTGAGGATTGAGGATTGATGATTGAGGATTGATTGTTGAAGATTGAGGATAGAAGATTGAGGATGAGGATTGATGACCGAGGGTTGAAGTTCGAGGATTGGAGATTGAGGATTGAGGTTCGAGGATTGAGGACTGAGAATTGAGGATTGTTGAGTATTGAGGATTGAGGATTGAGGACTGCGGATTGAAGATTTAGGATTGAAGATTGTGGATTGAGGATTGAGGATTGAGGATTGATCACTGAGGGTTGAGGATTGAGGGTTGAGGATTGAGGATTGAGGATTGAAGATTGAGGATTGACGATAGATGATTGAAGATTGAGGATTGAGGATTGAGGATTGAGGACTGAGGATTGATGACTCCGGATTGAAGATTGAGTATTGAGGATTGAGAATTGAAGATTGAGGAGAGAGGATTGGGGATTGAGGACTGAAGATTGAGGTTTGAGTATTGAAGACTGATGATTGACGTTTGAGGTTTGAGGATTGAGGATTGAGGATTGAGGATTGAGGATTGAGGATTGAGGAATGAAGATTGAGGATTGAGGATTGTGAATTGACGATTGAGGACAGAGGATTGAGGATTGAGGATTGAGGGTTGAGTATTGAGGATTGAATGTTGAGGACTGAGGATTGATGATTGAGAATTGAGGATTGAGGATTGAGGACTGAGGATTGAAGATTGAGGATTGAGGATTGAGAATTGAGGATCGAGGATTGAGGATTGAGGATTGATGGTTGAGGATTGAAGATTGACGATTGAGTATTGAGGATTGAAGATTGAGTGTCGTGGACTGAGGAATGAGGATTGAGGGTTGAAGATTGAGGATTGAGTACTGACGATTGAAGATTGAGGACTGAGTATTGAAAACTGAGAATTGAGGATATTTTATTGAGGATTGAAAATTAAGGATTGAGGATTGAGGATTGAGGATTAAGGGTTAAGGATTGAAGGTTGATGTTTGAGGATTGACGATTGAGGATTGAGGATTCGGGATTGTGGATTGAGGATTGATGGTTGAGGATTGAGGATTGACGATTGAGGATTGAGGATTGAGGATTGAGGATTGAGGATTGAGGATTGAGGATTGAGGATTGAAGATTGAGGATTGATGGTTGAGGCTGTGGGATGAGAATTGAGCGTTGAGGATCGAGGATCGAAGATTGAGGATTGAGGATTGATGTAGAAGATTGAGGTTTGAGAATTGTTGGTGGAGGATTGAGGTCTGAGGTTTGAGAATTGAGGATTGGCAATTGAATTTTGGGGACTGAGGATTGAGGATTGAGGATTGAGGATTGGTGATTGATGACTGAAAATTGAGAGTTGAGTATTTAGGATTGATGGTTGAGGATTGAGGATTGACGATTGAGGATCGAGTTTTGAAGATTGAGTGTCGTGGACTGAGGATTGAGGATTGAGGGTTGAAGATTGAGGATTGAGGACTGACAACTGAAGATTGAGGACTGAGTATTGAAAACTGAGAATTGAGGATATTCTATTGAGGATTGAAAATTGAGGATTAATGATTGAGTATTGAGGATTAAGGGTTGAGGATTGAAGGTTGAGGTTTGAGGATTGACGATTGAGGATTGGGGACTGAGGGTTGAAGATTGAGTATTGAGGATTGAGGATTGAAGATTGAGGATGAGGATTGAGGATCGAGGATTGAGGATCGAAGGTTGAGGATAGAGGATTGCGGTTTGAAGATTGATGACCGAGGGTTGAAGTTCGAGGATTGGAGATTGAGGATTGAGGTTCGAGGATTGAGGACTGAGAATTGAGGATTGTTGAGTATTGAGGATTGAGGATTGAGGACTGCGGATTGAAGATTTAGGATTGAAGATTGAGGATTGAGGATTGAGGATTGAGGATTGAGGATTGAGGATCGTGCACTGAATATTGAGGATTGAGGTTTGTCGACTGTGGGTTGATCATTGAGGATAGAGGATTGGGGACTGAGTGTTGAAGATTGAGTATTGAGGATTGAGGATTGAAGATTGAGGATTGAGGATTGAGGATTGAAAATTGAGGATGAGGATCGATGGTCGAGGAGTGAGGTTCGAAGATTGAGGATAGAGGATTGCGGTTTGAAGATTGATGCCCGAGGGTTGAAGTTTGAGGATTGAGGGTTGAGGATTGAGGACCGAGGATGGAGGATTGAGAATTGAGGATTGAAGATTGAGGATTGAGAGTTGATGATTGAGGTTTGAGGATTGAGTATCGAGGGTTGATCACTGAGGGTTGAGGATTGAGGGTTGAGGATTGAGGATTGAGGATTGAAGATTGAGGATTGACGATAGATGATTGAAGATTGAGGATTGAGGATTGAGGATTGAGGACTGAGGATTGATGGTTGAGACTGTGGGTTGAGAATTGAGCGTTGAGGGTTGAGGATCGAAGATTGAGGATTGAGGATTGAGGGTTGAGGATGGAGCATTGAGGATTGAGTGTTGAGGACTGAAGATTGAGGATTGAGAATTGATGATTGAGGATTGAGGATTGAGGTTTGAGGGTCGATTACTGAGATTTGAAGATTGAAGATTGTGGATTGAGTATTGAAAACTGAGAATTGAGTATATTATACTGAGGATTGAGGATTGAGGATTGAGGATTGAGGATTGATGGTTGAGACTGTGGGTTGAGAATTGAGCGTTGAGGATTGAGGGTCGAAGGTTGAGGATTGAGGATTGATGTAGAAGATTGAGGTTTGAGAATAGTTGGTGGAGGATTGCGGTCTGAGGTCTGAGAATTGAGGATTGGCAATTGAATTTTGGGGATTTGGGGTTGAGGATTGAGGATTGAGGATTGAGGATTGAAGATTGAGGATTGAAGATTAAGGATTGAGGATTGTGGGTTGAGAATTGAGGATTGAGGATTGAGGATTGAGGATTGAGGATTGAGGATTGAGGATTGATGATTGATGACTGAATATTGAAGATTGAGGATTGAGGATTGAGGATAGATGGTTGAGACTGTGGGTTGAGAATTGAGCGCTGAGGATTGAGAATTGAAGATTGGGGATTGAGGATTGATGGTCGAAGATTGAGGATTGAGGATTGAGGATTGAGGATTGAGAATTAAGGATTGAGGATTGAGGATTGAGGATCGAGAATTGATGATTGAGGATAGAGCATTGAGAATTGAGGACTGAAGATTGAGGATTGAGTATTGAAGGTTGAGGATTGACGATTGAGGATTGAGGATTGAGGATTGACGATTGAGGGTTGAGGATTGAGGATTGGGGATATAGGATTGAGGGTTGAGTATTGAGGATTGAGCTTCGAGGATTGAGGGTTGAGTATTGAGAACGGAGTGTTGAGGATTGCGGATTGAGGATTGAGAATTAAGGGTTGAAGATTGAGGATTGAGGATTGAGGATAGAGGATTGCGGTTTGAAGATTGATGACCGAGGGTTGAAGTTTGAGGAATGAGTCGTTGAGGATTGAGGACCGAGGATTGAGGATTGAGAGTTGAGGATTGAAGATTGAGGATTGAGAGTTGATGATTGAGGATTGAGGATTGAGTATCGAGGGTTGATTACTGAGGGTAGAGGATTGAGGGTTGAGGATTGAGGATTGACGATTGAAGATTGAGGATTGACGATAGATGATTGAAGATTGAGGATTCAGGATTGAGGATTGAGGATTGAGGATTGATGGTTCAGTCTGTGGGTTGAGAATTGAGCGTTGAGGATTGAGGATCGAAGATTGAGGATTGAGGATTGATGTAGAAGATAGAGGTTTGAGAATTGTTGGTGGACGATTGAGGTCTGAGGTTTGAGAATTTAGGATTGGCAATTGAATTTTGGGGATTGAGGATTGAGGATTGAGGATTGAGGATTGAGGATTGTGGGTTGAGGATTGAGGATTGAGTATTGAGGATTGAGGATTGATGATTGATGACTGAAGATTGAGGATTGAGGATTGAGTATTAAGGATTGAGGGTTGAGGATTGAGGATTGATGATAGAGTATTGAGGATTGATGGTTGAGTATTGAGGATTGACGGTTGAGGATTGAGGATTGAAGATTGAGTGTCGTGGACAGAGTATTGAGGATTGAGGTTTGAAGATTGAGGATTGAGTACTGACGATTGAAGATTGAGGACTGAGTATTGAAAACTGAGAGTTGAGGATATTTTAGTGAGGATTGAAAATTGAGGATTGAGGATTGAGGATTGAGGATTAAGGGTTGAGGATTTAAGGTTGATGTTTGAGGATTGACGATTGAGGATTGAGGATTCGGGATTGAGGATTGAGGATTGATGGTTGAGGATTGAGGATTGACGATTGAGGATTGAGGACTGAGTATTGAGGATTGAGGATTGAGGATAGATGATTGAGGATTGAGCATTAAGGATTGAGTGTTGAGGATTGAAGATTAAGTATTGAGAATTGATGATTGAGGATTGAGGATTGAGGGTTGATTACAGAGGGTTGAGGATTGAGGGTTGAGGATTGAGGGTTGCCGATTGAGGATTGAGGATAGATGATTGACGATTGAGGATTGAGGATTGAGAATTAAGGATTGAGGATTGAGGATTGAGGATCGGGAATTGATGATTGAGGATAGAGGATTGAGAATTGAGTACTGAAGATTGACGATTGAGTGTTGAAGGTTGAGGATTGACGATTGAGGATCGAGGATTGAGGATTGAGGATTGACGATTGAGGATTGAGGATTGAGGATTGAGGATTGAAGATTGAGGATTAAGGAATGAGAATTGATGATTGAGGACAGAGGATTGAGGATTGAGGATTGATGATTGAGGATTGATTATTGAAGATTGAGGATTGAAGGTTGAGGAAGAGGATTGAGGATCGAGGATTGAGGATCGAAGGTTGAGGATAGAGGATTGCGGTTTGAAGATTGATGACCGATGGGTTGAAGTTCGAGGATTGGAGATTGAGGACTGAGGTTCGAGGATTGAGGACTGAGAATTGAGGATTGTTGAGTATTGAGGATTGAGGATTGAGGACTGCGGATTGAAGATTTAGGATTGAAGATTGAGGATTGAGGATTGAAGATTGAGGATTGAGGGTAGGGTATTGACGATTGAAGGTTGAGGTCTGAGGATTGATGATCGAAGAATGAGGACTGCGTGTTGAGGATAGAGTGTTGAGAATTGATGTTTCGGAACTGAGATTTGGAGATTGTAGTTTGAGGATTTGGTATTGAAAACTGAGAATTGAGGATTTTCTATTGAGGGTTGAGAATTGAGGATTGAGGATTGAGGATTGAGGATTGAGGATTGAGGATTGAGGATTGAAGGTTGATGTTTGAGTATTGATGATTGATGGTTGAGGATTGAGGATTGACGATTGAGGATCGAGTTTTGAAGATTGAGTGTCGTGGACTGAGGATTGAGGATTGAGGGTTGAAGATTGAGGATTGAGGACTGACAACTGAAGATTGAGGACTGAGTATTGAAAACTGAGAATTGAGGATATTCTATTGAGGACTGAAAATTGAGGATTGATGATTGAGTATTGAGGATTAAGGGTTGAGGATTGAAGGTTGAGGTTTGAGGATTGACGATTGAGGATTGGGGACTGAGGGTTGAAGATTGAGTATTGAGGATTGAGGATTAAAGATTGAGGATTGACAACTGAGGATTGAAAATTGAGGATGAGGATCGAGGGTCGAGGATTGAGGTTCGAAGATTGAGGATAGAGGATTGCGGTTTGAAGATTGATGACCGAGGGTTGAAGTTTGAGGAATGAGTCGTTGAGAATTGAGGACCGAGGATTGAGGATTGAGAGTTGAGGATTGAAGATTGAGGATTGAGAGTTGATGATTGAGGATTGAGGATTGAGTATCGAGGGTTGATTACTGAGGGTAGAGGATTGAGGGTTGAGGATTGAGGATTGGCGATTGAAGATTGAGGATTGACGATAGATGATTGAAGATTGAGGATTCAGGTTTGAGGATTGAGGATTGAGGATTGATGGTTGAGTCTGTGGGTTGAGAATTGAGCGTTGAGGATTGAGGATCGAAGATTGAGGATTGAGGATTGATGTAGAAGATAGAGGTTTGAGAATTGTTGGTGGAGGATTGAGGTCTGAGGTTTGAGAATTTAGGATTGGCAAT
Organism: Calliopsis andreniformis; assembly: GCF_051401765.1. Taxonomy (NCBI): domain Eukaryota; kingdom Metazoa; phylum Arthropoda; class Insecta; order Hymenoptera; family Andrenidae; genus Calliopsis; species Calliopsis andreniformis. The sequence continues at coordinate 216,287 of NW_027480735.1, read as the reverse complement.
TGAATTTTGGGGTTGAGGATTGAGGATTGAGGATTGAGGATTGAGGATTCATAATTGAGTATTGAGGATTGAGGATTGAGGATTGTGTGTTGAGGATTGAGGATTGAGTATTGAGGATTGAGGATTGATGATTGATGACTGAATATTGAGGATTGAGGATTGAGGATTAAGGATTGAGGGTTGAGGATTGAGGATTGATGATAGAGTATTGAGGATTGATGGTTGAGTATTGAGGATTGACGGTTGAGGATTGAGGATTGAAGATTGAGTGTCGTGGACTGAGTATTGAGGATTGAGGTTTGAAGATTGAGGATTGAGTACTGACGATTGAAGATTGAGGACTGAGTATTGAAAACTGAGAGTTGAGGATATTTTAGTGAGGACTGAAAATTGAGGATTGAGGATTGAGGATTGAGGATTAAGGGTTGAGGATTTAAGGTTGATGTTTGAGGATTGACGATTGAGGATTAAGGATTCGGGATTGAGGATTGAGGATTGATGGTTGAGGATTGAGGATTGACGATTGAGGATTGAGGACTGAGTATTGAGGATTGAGGATTGAGGATAGAGGATTGAGGATTGAGCATTAAGGATTGAGTGTTGAGGATTGAAGATTAAGTATTGAAAATTGATGATTGAGGATTGAGGATTGAGGGTTGATTACAGTGGGTTGAGGATTGAGGGTTGAGGATTGAGGGTTGACGATTGAGGATTGAGGATAGATGATTGAGGATTGAGAATTAAGGATTGAGGATTGAGGATTGAGGATTGAGGATTGAGGATCGAGAATTGATGATTGAGGATAGAGGATTGAGAATTGAGGACTGAAGATTGAGGATTGAGTATTGAAGGTTGAGGATTGACGATTGAGGATCGAGGATTGAGGATTGAGGATTGACGATTGAGGATTGAGGATTGAGGATTGAGGATTGAAGATTGAGGATTGAGGAATGAGAATTGATGATTGAGGACAGAGGATTGAGGATTGAGGATTCATGATTGAGGATTGATTATTGAAGATTGAGGATTGAAGATTGAGGATGAGGATCGAGGATCGAGGATTGAGGATCGAAGGTTGAGGATAGAGGATTGCGGTTTGAAGATTGATGACCGAGGGTTGAAGTTCGAGGATTGGAGATTGAGGATTGAGGTTCGAGGATTGAGGACTGAGAATTGAGGATTGTTGAGTATTGAGGATTGAGGATTGAGGACTGCGGATTGAAGATTTAGGATTGAAGATTGAGGATTGAGGATTGAGGATTGAGGATTGAGGATTGAGCATCGTGCACTGAATATTGAGGATTGAGGTTTGTCGACTGTGGGTTGATTATTGAGGATAGAGGATTGGGGACTGAGTGTTGAAGATTGAGTATTGAGGATTGAGGATTGAAGATTGAGGATTGAGGATTGAGGATTGAAAATTGAGGATGAGGATCGAGGGTCGAGGATTGAGGTTCGAAGATTGAGGATAGAGGATTGCGGTTTGAAGATTGATGCCCGAGGGTTGAAGTTTGAGGATTGAGGGTTGAGGATTGAGGACCGAGGATGGAGGACTGAGAATTGAGGATTGAAGATTGAGGATTGAGGGCTGATGATTGAGGATTGAGGATTGAGAATCGAGGGTTGATCACTGAGGGTTGAGGATTGAGGGTTGAGGATTGAGGATTGAGGATTGAGGATTGAGGATTGACGATTGAGGATTGAGGATTGAGGATTGGGGATATAGGATTGAGGGTTGAGTATTGAGGATTGAGCTTCGAGGATTGAGGGTTGAGTATTGAGAACGGAGTGTTGAGGATTGCGGATTGAGGATTGAGAATTAAGGGTTGAAGATTGAGGATTGAGGATTGAGGATTGAAGATTGAGGATTGAGGGTAGGGTATTGACGATTGAAGGTTGAGGTCTGAGGATTGATGATCGAAGAATGAGGACTGCGTGTTGAGGATAGAGTGTTGAGAATTGATGTTTGGGAACAGAGATTTGGAGATTGTAGTTTGAGGATTTAGTATTGAAAACTGAGAATTGAGGATTTTTTATTGAGGGCTGAGAATTGAGGATTGAGGATTGAGGATTGAGGATTGAAGGTTGATGTTTGAGTATTGATGATTGATGGTTGAGGATTGAGGATTGACGATTGAGGATCGAGGATTGAAGATTGAGTGTCGTGGACTGAGGATTGAGGATTGAGGGTTGAAGATTGAGGATTGAGGACTGACAACTGAAGATTGAGGACTGAGTATTGAAAACTGAGAATTGAGGATATTCTATTGAGGATTGAAAATTGAGGATTGATGGTTGAGTATTGAGGATTAAGGGTTGAGGATTGAAGGTTGAGGTTTGAGGATTGACGATTGAGGATTGGGGACTGAGGGTTGAAGATTGAGTATTGAGGATTGAGGATTAAAGATTGAGGATTGACAACTGAGGATTGAAAATTGAGGATGAGGATCGAGGGTCGAGGATTGAGGTTCGAAGATTGAGGATAGAGGATTGCGGTTTGAAGATTGATGACCGAGGGTTGAAGTTTGAGGAATGAGTCGTTGAGGATTGAGGACCGAGGATTGAGGATTGAGAGTTGAGGATTGAAGATTGAGGATTGAGAGTTGATGATTGAGGATTGAGGATTGAGTATCGAGGGTTGATTACTGAGGGTAGAGGATTGAGGGTTGAGGATTGAGGATTGACGATTGAAGATTGAGGATTGACGATAGATGATTGAAGATTGAGGATTCAGGATTGAGGATTGAGGATTGAGGATTGATGGTTCAGTCTGTGGGTTGAGAATTGAGCGTTGAGGATTGAGGATCGAAGATTGAGCATTGAGGATTGATGTAGAAGATAGAGGTTTGAGAATTGTTGGTGGAGGATTGAGGTCTGAGGTTTGAGAATTTATGATTGGCAATTGAATTTTGGGGATTGACGATAGATGATTGAAGATTGAGGATTGAGGATTCATAATTGAGGATTGAGGGTTGCCGATTGAGGATTGAGGATAGATGATTGAGGATTGAGGATTGAGGATTGAGAATTAAGGATTGAGTATTGAGGATTGAGGATCGGGAATTGATGATTGAGGATAGAGGATTGAGAATTGAGTACTGAAGATTGACGATTGAGAATTGAAGGTTGAGGATTGACGATTGAGGATCGAGGATTGAGGATTGACGATTGAGTATTGAGGATTGAGGATTGAGGATTGAAGATTGAGGATTGAGGAATGAGAATTGATGATTGAGGACAGAGGATTGAGGATTGAGGATTGATGATTGAGGATTGATTATTGAAGATTGAGGATTGAAGATTGAGGAAGAGGATTGAGGATCGAGGATTGAGGATCGAAGGTTGAGGATAGAGGATTGCGGTTTGAAGATTGATGACCGAGGGTTGAAGTTCGAGGATTGGAGATTGAGGACTGAGGTTCGAGGATTGAGGACTGAGAATTGAGGATTGTTGAGTATTGAGGATTGAGGATTGAGGACTGCGGATTGAAGATTTAGGATTGAAGATTGAGGATTGAGGATTGAGGATTGAGGATTGACGATAGAGGATTGAGAATGGAGCATTGAGGATTGAATGTTGAGGATTGAAGATTGAGGATTGAGGACTGAGGATTGATGGTTGAGACTGTGGGTTGAGAATTGAGCGTTGAGGGTTGAGGATCGAAGATTGAGGATTGAGGATTGATGTAGAAGATTGAGGTTTGAGAATTGTTGGTGGAGGATTGAGGTCTGAGGTTTGAGGATTGAGGATTCAGGATTGAGGACAGAGGATTGAGGATTGAGGATTGAAGATTGAGTATTGAGTATTGAAGATTGAGGATTCAGGATTGAAGATTGAGGGTGAGGATTGAGGATCGAGGATTGAGGATCGAAGGTTGAGGATAGAGGATTGCGGTTTGAAGATTGATGACCGAGGGTTGAAGTTCGAGGATTGAGGATTGAGGATTGAGGTTCGAGGATTGAGGACTGAGAATTGAGGATTGTTGAGGATTGAGGATTGAGGATTGAGGACTGCGGATTGAAGATTTAGGATTGAAGATTGAGGATTGAGGATTGAGGATTGAGGATTGACGATAGAGGATTGAGAATGGAGCATTGAGGATTGAATGTTGAGGATTGAAGATTGAGGATTGAGGATTGAGGGTTGAGGATGGAGCATTGAGGATTGAGTGTTGAGGACTGAAGATTGAGTACTGATAATTGATGATTGAGGATTGAGGATTGAGGTTTGAGGGTCGATTACTGAGATTTGAAGATTGAAGATTGTGGATTGAGTATTGAAAACTGAGAATTGAGTATATTATACTGAGGATTGAGGATTGAGGATTGAGGATTGAGGATTGATGGTTGAGACTGTGGGTTGAGAATTGAGCGTTGAGGATTGAGGACCGAAGGTTGAGGATTGAGGATTGATGTAGAAGATTGAGGTTTGAGAATAGTTGGTGGAGGATTGCGGTCTGAGGTCTGAGAATTGAGGATTGGCAATTGAATTTTGGGGATTTGGGATTGAGGATTGAGGATTAAGGATTGAGGATTGAAGATTGAGGATTGAAGATTAAGTATTGAGGATTGTGGGTTGAGGATTGAGGATTGAGGATTGAGGATTGAGGATTGAGGATTGACGATTGAGGATTGATGATTGATGACAGAAGATTGAAGATTGAGCATTGAGGATTGAGGATTGATGGTTGAGACTGTGGGTTGAGAATTGAGCGCTGAGGATTGAGGATTGAAGATTGGGGATTGAGGATTCATGGTCGAAGATTGAGGATTGAGGATTGAGGATCGAGGATAGAGGATTGAGTATTGATGATTGAGTATTGAGGATTGATGGTTGAGTATTGAGGGTTGGCGATTGAGGATTGAGGATTGAAGATTGAGTGTCGTGGACTGAGGATTGAGGACTGAGGCTCGAAGATTGAGGATTGAGGACTGACGATTGAAGATAGAGGACTGAGTATTGAAAACAGGGAATTGAGGATATTCTATTGAGTATTGAAAATTGAGGATTGAGGATTGAGGATTGAAGATTAAGGGTAGAGGATTGAAGGTTGAGGTTTGAGGATTGACGATTGAGGATTGAGGATTGATGATTGATGACTGAATATTGAAGATTGAGGATTGAGGATTGAGGATAGATGGTTGAGACTGTGGGTTGAGAATTGAGCGCTGAGGATTGAGAATTGAAGATTGGGGATTGAGGATTGATGGTCGAAGATTGAGGATTGAGGATTGAGGATTGAGGATTGAGAATTAAGGATTGAGGATTGAGGATTGAGGATCGAGAATTGATGATTGAGGATAGAAGATTGAGAATTGAGGACTGAAGATTGAGGATTGAGTATTGAAGGTTGAGGATTGACGATTGAGGATTGAGGATTGAGGATTGACGATTGAGGATTGAGGATTGAGGATTGGGGATATAGGATTGAGGGTTGAGTATTGAGGATTGAGCTTCGAGGATTGAGGGTTGAGTATTGAGAACGGAGTGTTGAGGATTGCGGATTGAGGATTGAGAATTAAGGGTTGAAGATTGAGGATTGAGGATTGAGGATTGAAGATTGAGGATTGAGGGTAGGGTATTGACGATTGAAGGTTGAGGTCTGAGGATTGATGATCGAAGAATGAGGACTGCGTGTTGAGGATAGAGTGTTGATAATTGATGTTTGGGAACAGAGATTTGGAGATTGTAGTTTGAGGATTTAGTATTGAAAACTGAGAATTGAGGATTTTCTATTGAGGGCTGAGAATTGAGGATTGAGGATTGAGGATTGAGGATTGAGGATTGAGGATTGAGGATTGAAGGTTGATGTTTGAGTATTGATGATTGATGGTTGAGGATTGAGGATTGACGATTGAGGATCGAGGATTGAAGATTGAGTGTCGTGGACTGAGGATTGAGGATTATGGGTTGAAGATTGAGGATTGAGGACTGACAACTGAAGATTGAGGACTGAGTATTGAAAAATGAGAATTGAGGATATTCTATTGAGGATTGAAAATTGAGGATTGATGATTGAGTATTGAGGATTAAGGATTGAGGATTGAAGGTTGAGGTTTGAGGATTGACGATTGAGGATTGGGGACTGAGGGTTGAAGATTGAGTATTGAGGATTGAGGATTAAACATTGAGGATTGACAACTGAGGATTGAAAATTGAGGATGAGGATCGAGGGCCGAGGATTGAGGTTCGAAGGTTGAGGATAGAGGATTGCGGTTTGAAGATTGATGACCGAGGGTTGAAGTTTGAGGAATGAGTCGTTGAGGATTGAGGACCGAGGATTGAGGATTGAGAGTTGAGGATTGATGATTGAGGATTGAGAGTTGATGATTGAGGATTGAGGATTGAGTATCGAGGGTTGATTACTGAGGGTAGAGGATTGAGTGTTGAGGATTGAGGATTGACGATTGAAGATTGAGGATTGAGGATTGAGGATTGATGGTTGAGTCTGTGGGTTGAGAATTGAGCGTTGAGGATTGAGGATCGAAGATTGAGGATTGAGGATTGATGTAGAAGATAGAGGTTTGTGAATTGTTGGTGGAGGATTGAGGTCTGATGTTTGAGAATTTAGGATTGGCAATTGAATTTTGGGGATTGAGGATTGAAGATTGAGGATTGAGGATTGAGGATTCATAATTGAGGATTGAGGATTGAGGATTGAGGATTGTGGGTTGAGGATTGAGGATTGAACATTGAGGATTGAGGATTGAGGATTGAGGATTAAGGATTGAGGGTTGAGGATTGAGGATTGATGATAGAGTATTGAGGATTGATGGTTGAGTATTGAGGATTGACGGTTGAGGATTGAGGATTGAAGATTGAGTGTCGTGGACAGAGTATTCAGGATTGAGGTTTGAAGATTGAGGATTGAGTACTGACGATTGAAGATTGAGGACTGAGTATTGAAAACTGAGAGTTGAGGATATTTTAGTGAGGATTGAAAATTGAGGATTGAGGATTGAGGATTGAGAATTAAGGATTGAGGATTGAGGATTGAGGATCGAGAATTGATGATTGAGGATAGAGGATTGAGAATTGAGGACTGAAGATTGAGGATTGAGTATTGAAGGTTGAGGATTGACGATTGAGGATTGAGGATTGAGGATTGACGATTGAGGATTGAGGATTGATGATTGAGGATTGATTATTGAAGATTGAGGATTGAAGATTGAGGATGAGGATTGAGGATCGAGGATTGAGGATCGAAGGTTGAGGATAGAGGATTGAGGTTTGAAGACTGATGACCGAGGGTTGAAGATCGAGGATTGGAGATTGAGGATTGAGGTTCGAGGATTGAGGACTGAGAATTGAGGATTGTTGAGTATTGAGGATTGAGGATTGAGGACTGCGTATTGAAGATTTAGGATTGAAGATTGAGGATTGAGGATTGAGGATTGAGGATTGAGGATTGATAACTGAGGGTTGAGGATTGAGGGTTGAGGATTGAGGATTGAGGATTGAGGATTGAAGATTGAGGATTGACGATAGATGATTGAGGATTGATAAATGAGAATTGATGATTGAGGACAGAGGATTGAGGATTGAGGATTGAAGATTGAGTATTGAGTATTGAAGATTGAGGATTGAGGATTGAAGATTGAGGGTGAGGATTGAGGATCGAGGATTGAGGATCGAAGGTTGAGGATACAGGATTGCGGTTTGAAGACTGATGACCGAGGGTTGAAGTTCGAGGATTGAGGATCGAGGATTGAGGTTCGAGGATTGAGGACTGAGAATTGAGGATTGTTGAGGATTGAGGATTGAGGATTGAGGACTGCGGATTGAAGATTTAGGATTGAAGATTGAGGATTGAGGATTGAGGATTGAGGATTGACGATAGAGGATTGAGAATGGAGCATTGAGGATTGAATGTTGAGGATTGAAGATTGAGGATTGAGGATTGAGGGTTGAGGATGGAGCATTGAGGATTGAGTGTTGAGGACTGAAGATTGAGTACTGATAATTGATGATTGAGGATTGAGGATTGAGGTTTGAGGGTCGATTACTGAGATTTGAAGATTGAAGATTGTGGTTTGAGTATTGAAAACTGAGAATTGAGTATATTATACTGAGAATTGAGGATTGAGGATTGAGGATTGAGGATTGATGGTTGAGACTGTGGGTTGAGAATTGAGCGTTGAGGATTGAGGATCGAAGGTTGAGGATTGAGGATTGATGTAGAAGATTGAGGTTTGAGAATAGTTGGTGGAGGATTGCAGTCTGAGGTCTGAGAATTGAGGATTGGCAATTGAATTTTGGGGATTTGGGATTGAGGATTGAGGATTAAGGATTGAGGATTGAAGATTGAGGATGGAAGATTAAGTATTGAGGATTGTGGGTTGAGGATTGAGGATTGAGGATTGAGGATTGAGGATTGAGGGTTGACGATTGAGGATTGATGATTGATGACAGAAGATTGAAGATTGAGCATTGAGGATTGAGGATTGATGGTTGAGACTGTGGGTTGAGAATTGAGCGCCGAGGATTGAGGATTGAAGACTGGGGATTGAGGATTCATGGTCGAAGATTGAGGATTGAGGATTGAGGATCGAGGATAGAGGATTGAGTATTGATGATTGAGTATTGAGGATTGATGGTTGAGTATTGAGGGTTGGCGATTGAGGATTGAGGATTGAAGATTGAGTGTCGTGGACTGAGGATTGAGGACTGAGGCTCGAAGATTGAGGATTGAGGACTGACGATTGAAGATAGGGGACTGAGAATTGAAAACAGGGAATTGAGGATATTCTATTGAGTATTGAAAATTGAGTATTGAGGATTGAGGATTGAAGATTAAGGGTAGAGGATTGAAGGTTGAGGTTTGAGGATTGACGATTGAGGATTGAGGATTGATGATTGATGATTGAAAATTGAGGGTTGAGTATTGAGGATTGATAGTTGAGGATTGAGGATTGACGATTCAGGATCGAGGATTGAAGATTGAGTGTCGTGATCTGAGGATTGAGGACTGAGGGTTGAAGATTGAGGATTGAGGACTGACGACTGAAGATTGAGGATTGAGGATTGAAAACTGAGAATTGAGGATATTCTATTGAGGATATACTATTGAGGATTGATGATTGAGTATTGAGGATTAAGGGTTGAGGATTGAAGGTTGAGGTTTGAGGTTTGACGATTGAGGATTGGGGATTGAGGATTGAGGATTGATAGTTGAGGATTGAGGATTGACGATTCAGGATCGAGGATTGAAGATTGAGTGTCGTGGACTGAGGATTGAGTATTGAGGGTTGAAGATTGATGATTGACGACTGACGATTGAAGATTGAGGACTGAGTATTGAAAAATGAGAATTGAGGATATTCTATTGAGGATTGAAAATTGAAGATTGATGATTGAGTATTGAGGATTAAGGGTTGAGGATTGAAGGTTGAGGTTTGAGGATTGACGATTGAGGATTGGGGACTGAGGGTTGAAGATTGAGTATTGAGGATTGAGGATTAAAGATTGAGGATTGACAACTGAGGATTGAAAATTGAGGATGAGGATCGAGGGTCGAGGATTGAGGTTCGAAGGTTGAGGATAGAGGATTGCGGTTTGAAGATTGATGACCGAGGGTTGAAGTTTGAGGAATGAGTCGTTGAGGATTGAGGACCGAGGATTGAGGATTGAGAGTTGAGGATTGATGATTGAGGATTGAGAGTTGATGATTGAGGATTGAGGATTGAGTATCGAGGGTTGATCACTGAGGGTTGAGAATTGAGCGTTGAGGGTTGAGGATCGAAGATTGAGGATTGAGGATTGAGGGTTGAGGATGGTGCATTGAGGATTGAGTGTTGAGGACTGAAGATTGAGGATTGAGAATTGATGATTGAGGATTGAGGATTGAGGTTTGAGGGTCGATTACTGAGATTTGAAGATTGAAGATGTGGATTGAGTATTGAAAACTGAGAATTGAGTATATTATACTGAGGATTGAGGATTGAGGATTGAGGATTGAGGATTGATGGTTGAGACTGTGGGTTGAGAATTGAGCGTTGAGGATTGAGGATCGAAGGTTGAGGATTGAGGATTGATGTAGAAGATTGAGGTTTGAGAATAGTTGGTGGAGGATTGCGGTCTGAGGTCTGAGAATTGAGGATTGGCAATTGAATTTTGGGGATTTGGGGTTGAGGATTGAGGATTGAGGATTGAGGATTGAAGATTGAGGATTGAAGATTAAGGATTGAGGATTGTGGGTTGAGGATTGAGGATTGAGGATTGAGGATTGAGGATTGAGGATTGAGGATTGAGGATTGATGATTGATGACTGAATATTGAAGATTGAGGATTGAGGATTGAGGATAGATTGTTGAGACTGTGGGTTGAGAATTGAGCGCTGAGGATTGAGAATTGATGATTGGGGATTGAGGATTGATGGTCGAAGATTGAGGATTGAGGATTGAGGATTGAGGATTGAGAATTAAGGATTGAGGATTGAGGATTGAGGATCGAGAATTGATGATTGAGGATAGAAGATTGAGAATTGAGGACTGAAGATTGAGGATTGAGTATTGAAGGTTGAGGATTGACGATTGAGGATTGAGGATTGAGCTTCGAGGATTGAGGGTTGAGTATTGAGAACGGAGTGTTGAGGATTGCGGATTGAGGATTGAGAATTAAGGGTTGAAGATTGAGGATTGAGGATGGAGGATTGAAGATTGAGGATTGAGGGTAGGGTATTGACGATTGAAGGTTGAGGTCTGAGGATTGATGATCGAAGAATGAGGACTGCGTGTTGAGGATAGAGTGTTGAGAATTGATGTTTGGGAACAGAGATTTGGAGATTGTAGTTTGAGGATTTAGTATTGAAAACTGAGAATTGAGGATTTTCTATTGAGGGCTGAGAATTGAGGATTGAGGATTGAGGATTGAGGATTGAGGATTGAGGATTGAGGATTGAAGGTTGATGTTTGAGTATTGATGATTGATGGTTGAGGATTGAGGATTGACGATTGAGGATCGAGGATTGAAGATTGAGTGTCGTGGACTGAGGATTGAGGATTGAGGGTTGAAGATTGAGGATTGAGGACTGACAACTGAAGATTGAGGACTGAGTATTGAAAACTGAGAATTGAGGATATTCTATTGAGGATTGAAAATTGAGGATTGATGGTTGAGTATTGAGGATTAAGGGTTGAGGATTGAAGGTTGAGGTTTGAGGATTGACGATTGAGGATTGGGGACTGAGGGTTGAAGATTGAGTATTGAGGATTGAGGATTAAAGATTGAGGATTGACAACTGAGGATTGAAAATTGAGGATGAGGATCGAGGGTCGAGGATTGAGGTTCGAAGATTGAGGATAGAGGATTGCGGTTTGAAGATTGATGACCGAGGGTTGAAGTTTGAGGAATGAGTCGTTGAGGATTGAGGACCGAGGATTGAGGATTGAGAGTTGAGGATTGAAGATTGAGGATTGAGACTTGATGATTGAGGATTGAGGATTGAGGATTGAGTGCTGATGATTGATGACTGAAGATTGAAGATTGAGCATTGAGGATTGAGGATTGATGGTTGAGACTGTGGGTTGAGAATTGAGCGCTGAGGATTGAGGATTGAAGATTGGGGATTGAGGATTGATGGTCGAAGATTGAGGATTGAGGATTGAGGATTGAGGATTGAGAATAGAGGACTGAAGATTGAGGATTGAGTATTGAAAGTTGAGGATTGACGATTGAGGATTGAGGATTGAGGATTGAGGATTGAGGATTGAGGATTGAGGATTGACGATTGAGGATCGAGGATTGAAGATTGAGTGTCGTGGACTGAGGATTGAGGGTTGAGGGTTGAAGATTGAGGATTGAGGACTGACGACTGAAGATTGAGGATTGAGTATTGAAAACTGAGAATTGAGGATATTCTATTGAGGATATACTACTGAGGATTGATGATTGAGTATTGAGGATTAAGGGTTGAGGATTGAAGGTTGAGGTTTGAGGATTGACGATTGAGGATTGGGGATTGAGGATTGAGGATTGATGGTTGAGGATTGACGATTGATTATTGAGGATTTATGATTGAGGATTGGGGATTGAGTATTGAGGATCAAGGGTTGAGGATTGAAGGTTGAGGGTTGAGGATTGACGATTGAGGATTGAGGATTGGGGATCGTGCACTGAATATTGAAGGATTGAGGTTTGCCGGCTGTGGGTTGATCATTGAGGATAGAGGATTGGGGACTGAGGGTTGAGGATTGAGTGTTGAGAATGGAGGATTGAAGATTGAGGATTGACGATTGAGGATTGAGGATTGAGGATTGAGGATTGAGGATTGAGGATAGAGGATTGAGGATTCAGCATTGAGGATTGAGTGTTGAGGATTGAAGATTGAGGATTGAGAATTGATGATTGAGGATTGAGGATTGAGGATTGAGGGTTGATTACTGAGGTTTGAGCATTGTGGGTTGAGGATTGAGGATTGAGGATTGACGATTGGGTATTGATGTTTGATGATTGAAGATTGAGGATTGAGGATTGGGGATTGATGGTTGAGGATTGAGGATTGACGATTGAGGATTGAGGATTGAAGATTGAGTGTCGTGGACAGAGGATTGAGGATTGAGGGTTGAAGATTGAGGATTGACGACTGACGATTGAAGATTGAGGACTGAGTATTGAAAACTGAGAATTGAGGATATTCTATTGAAGATTGAAAACTGAGGATTGAGGATTGAGGATTGAGGATTAGGGGTTGAGGATTGAAGGTTGAGGTATGAGGATTGACGATTGAGGATTGAGGATTGGGGATTGAGGATTGAGGTTTGATGGTTGAGGGTTGAGGATTGACGATTGAGGATTGAGGATTGAGGATTGAGGATTGAAGATTGAGGACTGAGCATTGAAAACTGAGAATTGAGGATATTCTACTGAGGATTGAAAATTGAGAATTGAGGATTGAGGATTGAATATTAGGGGTTGAGGATTGAAGGCTGAGGTTTAAGGATTGATGATTGAGGATTGAGAATTGGGGATTGTGCATTGGGGATTGATGGTTGAGGATTGAGTATTCACGATCGAGGATTGAGGATTGGGGATTGAAGATTGAGGGTTGATGATTGATGATTGAAGATTGAGGAATGAGGATTGAGGACTGAGGATTGAGGATTGATGATTGAGTACTGAGGATTGATGGTTGAGGATTCAGGATTGACGATTGAGTATTGAGGATTGAAGATTGAGCGTCGTGGACTTAGGATTGAGGACTGGGGGTCGAAGATTGAGGATTGAGGACTGACGATTGAAGATAGAGGACTGAGTATTGAAAACAGGGAATAGAGGATATTCTATTGAGGATTGAAAATTGAGGATTGAGGTTTGAGCATTGAAGATTAAGGGTTGAGGATTGAAGGTTGAGGATTGAAGATTGACGATTGAGTATTGAGGATTAAAGATTGAGTGTCGTGGACTGAGGATTGAGGGTTGAGTGTTGAAGATTGAGGATTGAGTACTGACGATTGAAGATTGAGGACTGAGTAATGAAAACTGAGAATTGAGGATATTCTATTGAGGATTGAAAATTGAGGATTGAGGGTTGAGGATTGAGGACCAAGGGTTGAGGATTGATGGTTGATGTTTGAGGATTGACGATTGAGGATTGAGGATTCGGGATTGAGGATTGAGGACTGATGGTTGAGGATTGAGGACTTCCGATTGAGCATTGAGGATTGAGTGTTTAGGATTGAAGATCAAGGATTGAGAATTGATGATTGTGAATTAAGGATTGAGGGTTGATTACTGATGGTTAAGGATTGAGGGTTGAGGATTGAGGATTGACGATTGAGGATTGAGGATTGATGGTTGAGGATTGAAGATTGACGATTGAGTATTGAGGATTGAAGATTGAGTGTCGTGGAGTGAGGATTGAGGACTGAGGGTTGAAGATTGAGGATTGAGTACTGACGATTGAAGATTGAGGACTGAGTATTGAAAACTGAGAATTGACGATATTTTATTGAGGATTGAAAATTGAGGATTGAGGATTGAGGATTGAGGATTAAGGGTTGAGGATTGAATGTTGATGTTTGAGGATTGACGATTGACGATTGAGGATTCGGGATTGAGGATTGAGGATTGATGGTTGAGGATTGAGGATTGACGATTGAGGATTGAGGATTGAGGTTTGAGTATTGAGGATTGAGGATTGCGGATTGAGGATTGAGTATTGAGGATTGAGGGTCGAGGTTTGAAGATTGAAGATTGAGGCTTGGGGATTGTTGATTGAATATTGAGGACTGAGTGTTGAGGATAGAGTATTGAGAATTGATGTTTGGGAACTGAGATTTGGTGATTGCAGAATGACGACTGAGTGTTGAGGATAGAGTGTTGAGAATTGTTGTTTGGGAACTGAGAGTTGAAAATTGAAGATTGAGGATTGAGTATTGAAAACTGAGAATTGAGTATTTTCCCTTGAGGTCTGAGAATAGACGATTGAGTATTGATGATTGAGGATTGAGGATCGAGGATTGAGGATCGAAGGTTGAGGATAGAGGATTGCGGTTTGAAGATTGATGACCGAGGGTTGAAGTTCGAGGATTGAGGATTGAGGATTGAGGTTTGAGGATTGACGATTGAGGAATGAGGATTGAGGATTGAGGGTTGATTACTGAGGGTTGAGCATTGAGGGTTGCTCATTGAGGATTGAGTGTTGAGGATTGAAGATTAAGGATTGAGAATTGATGATTGAGGATTGAGGATTGAGGGTTGATTACTGAGGGTTGAGGATTGAGGGTTGAGTACTGAGGATTGACGATTGAGGATTGAGGATTGATGATTGGGGATTGAGGATTGAGGATTGAGGATTGTGGATTGAAACTGAGAATTGAGGATTTTCTATTGAGGGCTGAGAATTGAGGATTGAGGATTGAGTGTTGTGGACTGAGGATTGAGGATTGAGGGTTGAAGATTGAGGATTGAGGACTGACAACTGAAGATTGAGGACTGAGTATTGAAAACTGAGAATTGAGGATATTCTATTGAGGATTGAAAATTGAGGATTGATGATTGAGTATTGAGGATTAAGGGTTGAGGATTGAAGGTTGAGTTTTGAGGATTGACGATTGAGGATTGGGGACTGAGGGTTGAAGATTGAGTATTGAGGATTGAGGATTAAAGATTGAGCATTGACAACTGAGGATTGAAAATTGAGGATGAGGATCGAGGGTCGAGGATTGAGGTTCGAAGATCGAGGACCGAGGATTGAGGATTGAGAGTTGAGGATTGAAGATTGAGGATTGAGAGTTGATGATTCAGAATTGAGGATTGAGTATCGAGGGTTGATTACTGAGGGTAGAGGATTGAGGGTTGAGGATTGAGGATTGACGATTGAAGATTGAGGATTGACGATAGATGATTGAAGATTGAGGATTCAGGATTGAGGATTGAGGATTGAGGATTGATGGTTGAGACTGTGGGTCGAGAATTGAGCGTTGAGGATTGAGGATCGAACATTGAGGATTGTGGATTGATGTAGAAGATTGAGGTTTGAGAATTGTTGGTGGAGGGTTGAGGTCTGAGGTTTGAGAATTGAGGATTGGCAATTGAATTTTGGGGATTGAGGATTGAGGATAAAGGATTGAGGGTTGAGGATTGAAGATTGAGGATTGAAGATTAAGGATTGAGGATTGTGGGTTGAGGATTGCAGATTGAGGGTTGAGGATTGAGGATTGATGATTGATGACTGAAGATTGAGGATTGAGGATTGAGGACTGAGGATTGATGGTTGAGACTGTGGTTTGAGAATTAAGCGCTGAGGATTGAGGATTGAAGACTGAGGATTGAGGATTGATGTAGAAGATTGAGGTTTGGGAATTGTTGGTGGAGGATTGAGGACTGAGATTTGAGAATTGAGGATTGGCAATTGAATTTTGGGGTTTGAGGATTGAGGATTGATGATTGAGGATTGAGGATTGTGGACTGACGATTGAAGATACAGGACTGAGTATTGAAAACAGGGAATTGAGGATACTCTATTGAGGATTGAAAATTGAGGATTGAGGTTTGAGGATTGAAGATTAAGGGTTGAGGATTGAAGGTTGATGTTTGAGGATTGACGATTGAGGATTGAGAATTGGGGATTGAGGATCGAAGGTTGAGGATAGAGGATTGCGGTTTGAAGATTGATGACCGAGGGTTGAAGTTCGAGGATTGGAGATTGAGGATTGAGGTTCGAGGATTGAGGACTGAGAATTGAGGATTGTTGAGTATTGAGGATTGAGGATTGAGGACTGCGGATTGAAGATTTAGGATGGAAGATTGAGGATCGAGGATTGAGGATTGAGGATTGATCACTGAGGGTTGAGGATTGAGGGTTGAGGATTGAGGATTGAGGATTGAAGATTGAGGATTGACGATAGATGATTGAAGATTGAGGATTGAGGATTGAGGATTGACGATTGAGGATTGAGGATTGAGTATTGAGGGATGAAGATTGAGGATAGGGGATTGAGGATTGAGAATTGCGGATCGAAGATTGAGGACTGAGGACTGAGGATTGATGATTGAAGATTGAGGACTGAGTGTTGAGGATAGAGTGTTGAGAATTGGTGTTTGGGAACTGAGATTTGGAGATTGTAGATTGAGGATTGACTATTGAAAACTGAGAATTGAGGATTTTCTATTGAGGGCTGAGAATTGAGGATTGAGGATTGAGGATTGCGGATTGAGGATTGAGGATTGAGGATTGATGGTTGAGGATTGAAGATTGACGATTGAGTATTGAGGATTGAAGATTGAGTGTCGTGGAGTGAGGATTGAGGACTGAGGGTTGAAGATTGAGGATTGAGTACTGACGATTGAAGATTGAGGACTGAGCATTGAAAACTGAGAATTGACGATATTTTATTGAGGATTGAAAATTGAGGATTGAGGATTGAGGATGAGGATTAAGGGTTGAGCATTGAATGTTGATGTTTGAGGATTGACGATTGACGATTGAGGATTCGGATTGAGGATTGAGGATTGATGGTTGAGGATTGAGGATTGACGATTGAGGGATTCGAGGATTGAGGTCTTGAGTCTTGAGGATTGAGGATTGCGGATTGAGGATTGAGTATTGAGGATTGAGGGTCGAGGTTTGAAGATTGAAGATTGAGGCTTGGGGAATGTTGATTGAATATTGAGGACTGAGTGTTGATGATAGAGTATTGAGAATTGATGTTTGGGAACTGAGATTTGGTGATTGCAGATTGACGTCTGAGTGTTGAGGATAGAGTGTTGAGAATTGATGTTTGGGAACTGAGAGTTGAAAATTGAAGATTGAGGATTGAGTATTGAAAACTGAGAATTGAGTATTTTCCCTTGAGGTCTGAGAATAGACGATTGAGTATTGAGGATTGAGGATTGAGGATAGATGGATGAGTATTGAGCATTGACGATTGAGGATTGAGTATTGCGGATTGATGATTGAAGATTGAGGATTGACGATTGAGGATTGAGGATTGAGGACTGAGGATTGAAGATTGAGGATTGAGGATTGAGGATCGAAGATTGAGGATTGAGGATTGATGTAGAAGATTGAGGTTTGAGAATTGTTGGTGGAGGATTGAGGTCTGAGGTTTGAGAATTGAGGATTGTCAATTGAATTTTGGGAATTGAGGATTGAGGATTGACTATTGAGGATTGAGGATTGAAGATTGAGGATTGAAGATTAAGGATTGAGGATTGTGGTTTGAGGATTGAGGATTGAGGATTGAGGATTGAGGATTGATGATTGATGACTGAAGATTGAGGATTGAGGAATGAGGATTGAGGATTGAGGATTGAGGATCGATTGTTGAGACTGTGGGTTGAGAATTGAGCGTTGAGGATTGAGGATTGAAGATTGAGGATTGAGGGTTTATGTAGAGGATTGAGGTTTGAGAATTGTTGGTGGAGGATTGAGGACTGAGGTTTGATAATTGAGGATTGGCAATTGAATTTTGGGGTATGAGGATTGAGGATTGAGGATTGAGTATTGAGGATTGAGGGTTGAGGATTGAGGATTGACGATTGAGGATTGAGGATTGAGGATTGAGGATTGAGTATTGAGGATTGAGGATTGAGGATTGAAGATTGAGGAATGAGGATTGAGAATTGATGATTGAGGACAGAGGATTGAGGATTGCGGATTGAAGATTGAGGATTGAGTATTGAAGATTGAGGATTGAGAATTGAGGATTGAGTATTGAGTATCGAGGATTGAGGATTGAGGATTGATGGTGAGTATTGAGGATTGAATGTTGAGGACTGAGGATTGATGATTGAGGATTGAGGATTGAGGATTGAGGATTGAGGATTGAGGATTGAAGATTGAGGATTGAGGATTGAGAATTGATGATTGAGGACAGAGGATTGAGGATTGAGTATTGAAGATTGAGGATTGAGGATTGACGATTGAGGATTTATGATTGAGGATTGAGGATTGAGGATCGAGGATTGAGGGTTTAGTATTGAGGATTGAGCATTGAGGATTGAGGGTTGAGTGTCGAGTACGTAGGGTTGAGGATTCTGGGTTGAGGATTGAGAATTGAGGATTGAGGATTGAAGATTGAGGATAAAGGATTGAGGATTGAGGTTTGAGTATTGAGGATTGAAGGTTGAGGACTGAGGATTGATGATTGAAGATTGAGGACTGAGTGTTGAGGATAGAGTGTTGAGAATTGGTCTTTGGGAACTGAGATTTGGAGATTGTTGATTGAGGATTGAGTATTGAAAACTGAGAATCGAGGATTTTCTATTGAGGGCTGAGAATTGAGGATTGAGTATTGAGGATTGAGGATTGAGGATCGAGGATTGAGAATTGAGGATTGATGGTTGAGGATGGAAGATTGACGATTGAGTATTGAGGATTGAAGATTGAGTGTCGTGGTCTGAGGATTGAGGATTGAGGGTTGAAGATTGAGGATTGAGTACTGACGATTGAAGATTGAGGACTGAGTATTGAAAACTGAGAATTGAGGATATTTTATTGAGAATTGAAAATTGAGGATTGAGGATCAAGGGTTGAGGATTGAAGGTTGATGTTTGAGGATTGACGATTGAGGATTTAGGATTCGGGATTGTGGATTGAGGATTGATTGTTGAGGATTGAGGATTGACGATTGAGGATTGAGGATTCAGTATTGAGGAATTAAGATTGAGGATCGAGGATTGAGGATTGAGCATTGAGGATTGAGTGTTGAGGATTGAAGATTAAGGATTGAGAATTGATGATTGAGGATTGAGGATTGAGGGTTGATTACTGAGGGTTGAGTATTGAGGGTTGAGGATTGACGATTGACGATTGAGGATTGAGGATCGAGGATTCAGGATCGAAGGTTGAGGATAGAGGATTGCGGTTTGAAGATTGATGACCGAGGGTTGAAGTTCGAGGATTGGAGATTGAGGATTGAGGTTCGAGGATTGAGGACTGAGAATTGAGGATTGTTGAGTATTGAGGATTGAGGATTGAGGACTGCGGATTGAAGATTTAGGATGGAAGATTGAGGATCGAGGATTGAGGATTGAGGATTGATCACTGAGGGTTGAGGATTGAGGGTTGAGGATTGAGGATTGAGGATTGAAGATTGAGGATTGACGATAGATGATTGAAGATTGAGGATTGAGGATTGAGGATTGACGATTGAGGATTGAGGATTGAGTATTGAGGGATGAAGATTGAGGATAGGGGATTGAGGATTGAGAATTGCGGATCGAAGATTGAGGACTGAGGACTGAGGATTGATGATTGAACATTGAGGACTGAGTGTTGAGGATAGAGTGTTGAGAATTGGTGTTTGGGAACTGAGATTTGGAGATTGTAGATTGAGGATTGACTATTGAAAACTGAGAATTGAGGATTTTCTATTGAGGGCTGAGAATTGAGGATTGAGGATTGAGGATTGCGGATTGAGGATTGAGGATTGAGGATTGATGGTTGAGGATTGAAGATTGACGATTGAGTATTGAGGATTGAAGATTGAGTGTCGTGGAGTGAGGATTGAGGACTGAGGGTTGAAGATTGAGGATTGAGTACTGACGATTGAAGATTGAGGACTGAGCATTGAAAACTGAGAATTGACGATATTTTATTGAGGATTGAAAATTGAGGATTGAGGATTGAGGATTGAGGATTAAGGGTTGAGCATTGAATGTTGATGTTTGAGGATTGACGATTGACGATTGAGGATTCGGGATTGAGGATTGAGGATTGATGGTTGAGGATTGAGGATTGACGATTGAGGATTGAGGATTGAGGTTTGAGTATTGAGGATTGAGGATTGCGGATTGAGGATTGAGTATTGAGGGTTGAGGGTCGAGGTTTGAAGATTGAAGATTGAGGCTTGGGGAATGTTGATTGAATATTGAGGACTGAGTGTTGATGATAGAGTATTGAGAATTGATGTTTGGGAACTGAGATTTGGTGATTGCAGATTGACGTCTGAGTGTTGAGGATAGAGTGTTGAGAATTGATGTTTGGGAACTGAGAGTTGAAAATTGAAGATTGAGGATTGAGTATTGAAAACTGAGAATTGAGTATTTTCCCTTGAGGTCTGAGAATAGACGATTGAGTATTGAGGATTGAGGATTGAGGATAGATGGATGAGTATTGAGCATTGACGATTGAGGATTGAGTATTGCGGATTGATGATTGAAGATTGAGGATTGACGATTGAGGATTGAGGATTGAGGACTGAGGATTGAAGATTGAGGATTGAGGATTGAGGATCGAAGATTGAGGATTGAGGATTGATGTAGAAGATTGAGGTTTGAGAATTGTTGGTGGAGGATTGAGGTCTGAGGTTTGAGAATTGAGGATTGTCAATTGAATTTTGGGGATTGAGGATTGAGGATTGACTATTGAGGATTGAGGATTGAAGATTGAGGATTGAAGATTAAGGATTGAGGATTGTGGTTTGAGGATTGAGGATTGAGGATTGAGGATTGAGGATTGATGATTGATGACTGAAGATTGAGGATTGAGGAATGAGGATTGAGGATTGAGGATTGAGGATCGATTGTTGAGACTGTGGGTTGAGAATTGAGCGTTGAGGATTGAGGATTGAAGATTGAGGATTGAGGGTTTATGTAGAGGATTGAGGTTTGAGAATTGTTGGTGGAGGATTGAGGACTGAGGTTTGATAATTGAGGATTGGCAATTGAATTTTGGGGTATGAGGATTGAGGATTGAGGATTGAGTATTGAGGATTGAGGGTTGAGGATTGAGGATTGACGATTGAGGATTGAGGATTGAGGATTGAGGATTGAGTATTGAGGATTGAGGATTGAGGATTGAAGATTGAGGAATGAGGATTGAGAATTGATGATTGAGGACAGAGGATTGAGGATTGCGGATTGAAGATTGAGGATTGAGTATTGAAGATTGAGGATTGAGAATTGAGGATTGAGTATTGAGTATCGAGGATTGAGGATTGAGGATTGATGGTGAGTATTGAGGATTGAATGTTGAGGACTGAGGATTGATGATTGAGGATTGAGGATTGAGGATTGAGGATTGAGGATTGAGGATTGAAGATTGAGGATTGAGGATTGAGAATTGATGATTGAGGACAGAGGATTGAGGATTGAGTATTGAAGATTGAGGATTGAGGATTGACGATTGAGGATTTATGATTGAGGATTGAGGATTGAGGATCGAGGATTGAGGGTTTAGTATTGAGGATTGAGCATTGAGGATTGAGGGTTGAGTGTCGAGTACGTAGGGTTGAGGATTCTGGGTTGAGGATTGAGAATTGAGGATTGAGGATTGAAGATTGAGGATTCAGGATTGAGGATTGAGGTTTGAGTATTGAGGATTGAAGGTTGAGGACTGAGGATTGATGATTGAAGATTGAGGACTGAGTGTTGAGGATAGAGTGTTGAGAATTGGTCTTTGGGAACTGAGATTTGGAGATTGTTGATTGAGGATTGAGTATTGAAAACTGAGAATCGAGGATTTTCTATTGAGGGCTGAGAATTGAGGATTGAGTATTGAGGATTGAGGATTGAGGATCGAGGATTGAGAATTGAGGATTGATGGTTGAGGATGGAAGATTGACGATTGAGTATTGAGGATTGAAGATTGAGTGTCGTGGACTGAGGATTGAGGATTGAGGGTTGAAGATTGAGGATTGAGTACTGACGATTGAAGATTGAGGACTGAGTATTGAAAACTGAGAATTGAGGATATTTTATTGAGAATTGAAAATTGAGGATTGAGGATCAAGGGTTGAGGATTGAAGGTTGATGTTTGAGGATTGACGATTGAGGATTTAGGATTCGGGATTGTGGATTGAGGATTGATTGTTGAGGATTGAGGATTGACGATTGAGGATTGAGGATTCAGTATTGAGGAATTAAGATTGAGGATCGAGGATTGAGGATTGAGCATTGAGGATTGAGTGTTGAGGATTGAAGATTAAGGATTGAGAATTGATGATTGAGGATTGAGGATTGAGGGTTGATTACTGAGGGTTGAGTATTGAGGGTTGAGGATTGACGATTGACGATTGAGGATTGAGGATTGAGGATTGAGGATCGAGGTTCGAGGATTGAGAATTGAGGATTGAAGATTGAGTGTCGTGGACTGAGGATTGAGGATTGAGGGTTGAAGATTGAGGATTGAGTACTGACGATTGAAGATTTAGGACTGAGTATTGAAAACTGAGGATTGAGGATATTTTATTGAGGATTGAAAATTGAGGATTGAGGATTGAGGATTGAGGATTGAGGATAAAGGGTTGAGGATTGAAGGTTGATGTTTGAGGATTGACGATTGAGGATTGAGGTTTCGGGATTGTGGATTGAGGATTGATGGTTGAGGATTGAGGATTGACGATTGAGGATTGAGGATCGAGGATTGAGGATTGAGGATTGAGGATTGAGGATTGAGAATTGAAGATTGAGGATTGATGGTTGAGACTGTGGGACGAGAATTGAGCGTTGAGGATCGAGGATCGAAGATTGAGGATTGGGGATTGATGTAGAAGATTGAGGGTTGAGAATTGTTGGTGGAGGATTGAGGTCTGAGGTTTGAGAATTGAGGATTGGCAATTGAATTTTGGGGATTGAGGATTGAGGATTGAGGATTGAGGATTGAGGATTGATGATTGATGACTGAAAATTGAGAGTTGAGTATTTAGGATTGATGGTTGATGGTTGAGGATTGACGATTGACTATCGAGGATTGAAGATTGAGTGTTGTGGACTGAGGATTGAGGATTGAGGGTTGAAGATTGAGTGTTGTGGACTGAGGATTGAGGATTGAGGGTTGAAGATTGAGGATTGAGGACAGACGACTGAAGGTTGAGGACTGAGTATTGAAAACAGGGAATTGAGGATATTCTATTGAGGATTGAAAAGTGGGGATTGAGGATTGAGGATTGAAGATTAAGGGTTGAGGATTGAGGATTGAGGACTGTGGATTGAGGATTGAGGGTTGGATACTGAGGATTGAAGGTTGAGGTATGCGGATTGATGATTGAAGATTGAGGACTGCGTGTTGAGGATAGAGTGTTGAGAATTGATGTTTGGGAACTGAGATTTGTAGGTTGTAGAATGAGGATTGAGTATTGAAAACTGAGAATTGAGGATTTTCTATTGAGGGCTGAGAATTGAGGATTGAGGATAGTGGATTGGGGATTGAGGATTGAGGATTGAGGATTGAGGATTGAGGATTGATGGTTGAGGATTGAAGATTGACGATTGAGTATTGAGGATTGAAGATTGAGTGTCGTGGACTGAGTATTGAGGATTGAGGGTTGAAGATTGAGGATTGAGTACTGACGATTGAAGATTTAGGACTGAGTATTGAAAACTGAGAATTGAGGATATTTTAGTGAGGATTGAAAATTGAGGATTGAGGATTGAGGATTGAGGATTAAGGGTTGAGGATTTAAGGTTGATGTTTGAGGATTGACGATTGAGGATTGAGGATTCGGGATTGAGGATTGAGGATTGATGGTTGAGGATTGAGGATTGACGATTGAGGATTGAGGACTGAGTATTGAGGATCGAGGATTGAGGATAGAGGATTGAGGATTGAGCATTAAGGATTGAGTGTTGAGGATTGCAGATTAAGTATTGAGAATTGATGATTGAGGATTGAGGATTGAGGGCTGATTACAGAGCGTTGAGGATTGAGGGTTGAGGATTGATGGTTGACGATTGAGGATTGAGGATAGATGATTGAGGATTGAGGTTTGAGGATTGAGAATTAAGGATTGAGGATTGAGGATTGAGGATCGAGAATTGAAGATTGAGGATAGAGGATTGAGAATTGAGGTCTGAAGATTGAGGATTGAGTATTGAAGGTTGCGGATTGACGATTGAGGATTGAGGATTGAGGATTGACGATTGAGGATTGAGGATTGAGGATTGAGGATTGAAGATTGAGGATTGAGGAATGAGAATTGATGATTGAGGACAGAGGATTGAGGATTGAGGATTGATGATTCAGGATTGATTATTGAAGATTGAGGATTGAAGATTGAGGATGAGGATTGAGGATCGAGGATTGAGGATCGAAGGTTGAGGATAGAGGATTGCGGTTTGAAGATTGATGACCGAGGGTTGAAGTTCGAGGATTGAGGATTGAGGATTGAGGATTGAGGATTGATGATTGATGACTGAAGATTGAGGATTGAGGATTGAGGATTGAGGATTGAGGATTGAGGATCGATGGTTGAGACTGTGGGTTGAGAATTGAGCGTTGAGGATTGAGGATTGAAGATTGAGGATTGAGGGTTTATGTAGAGGATTGAGGTTTGAGAATTGTTGGTGGAGGATTGAGGACTGAGGTTTGATAATTGAGGATTGGCAATTGAATTTTGGGGATTGAGGATTGAGGATTGAGGATTGAGGATTGAGGATTGATGATTGATGACTGAAAATTGAGAGTTGAGTATTTAGGATTGATGGTTGATGGTTGAGGATTGACGATTGACGATCGAGGATTGAAGATTGAGTGTTGTGGACTGAGGATTGAGGATTGAGGGTTGAAGATTGAGTGTTGTGGACTGAGGATTGAGGATTGAGGGTTGAAGATTGAGGATTGAGGACAGACGACTGAAGGTTGAGGACTGAGTATTGAAAACAGGGAATTGAGGATATTCTATTGAGGATTGAAAATTGGGGATTGAGGATTGAGGATTGAAGATTAAGGGTTGAGGATTGAGGATTGAGGACTGAGGATTGAGGATTGAGGGTTGGATACTGAGGATTGAAGGTTGAGGTATGCGGATTGATGATTGAAGATTGAGGACTGAGTGTTGAGGATAGAGTGTTGAGAATTGATGTTTGGGAACTGAGATTTGTAGGTTGTAGAATGAGGATTGAGTATTGAAAACTGAGAATTGAGGATTTTCTATTGAGGGCTGAGAATTGAGGATTGAGGATAGTGGATTGGGGATTGAGGATTGAGGATTGAGGATTGAGGATTGAGGATTGATGGTTGAGGATTGAAGATTGACGATTGAGTATTGAGGATTGAAGATTGAGTGTCGTGGACTGAGTATTGAGGATTGAGGGTTGAAGATTGAGGATTGAGTACTGACGATTGAAGATTTAGGACTGAGTATTGAAAACTGAGAATTGAGGATATTTTAGTGAGGATTGAAAATTGAGTATTGAGGATTGAGGATTGAGGATTAAGGGTTGAGGATTTAAGGTTGATGTTTGAGGATTGACGATTGAGGATTGAGGATTCGGGATTGAGGATTGAGGATTGATGGTTGAGGATTGAGGATTGACGATTGAGGATTGAGGACTGAGTATTGAGGATTGAGGATTGAGGATAGAGGATTGAGGATTGAGCATTAAGGATTGAGTGTTGAGGATTGCAGATTAAGTATTGAGAATTGATGATTGAGAATTGAGGATTGAGGGCTGATTACAGAGCGTTGAGGATTGAGGGTTGAGGATTGATGGTTGACGATTGAGGATTGAGGATAGATGATTGAGGATTGAGGTTTGAGGATTGAGAATTAAGGATTGAGGATTGAGGATTGAGGATCGAGAATTGAAGATTGAGGATAGAGGATTGAGAATTGAGGTCTGAAGATTGAGGATTGAGTATTGAAGGTTGAGGATTGACGATTGAGGATTGAGGATTGAGGATTGACGATTGAGGATTGAGGATTGAGGATTGAGGATTGAAGATTGAGGATTGAGGAATGAGAATTGATGATTGAGGACAGAGGATTGAGGATTGAGGATTGATGATTCAGGATTGATTATTGAAGATTGAGGATTGAAGATTGAGGATGAGGATTGAGGATCGAGGATTGAGGATCGAAGGTTGAGGATAGAGGATTGCGGTTTGAAGATTGATGACCGAGGGTTGAAGTTCGAGGATTGAGGATTGAGGATTGAGGATTGAGGATTGATGATTGATGACTGAAGATTGAGGATTGAGGATTGAGGATTGAGGATTGAGAATTGAGGATCGATGGTTGAGACTGTGGGTTGAGAATTGAGCGTTGAGGATTGAGGATTGAAGATTGAGGATTGAGGGTTTATGTAGAGGATTGAGGTTTGAGAATTGTTGGTGGAGGATTGAGGACTGAGGTTTGATAATTGAGGATTGGCAATTGAATTTTGGGGTATGAGGATTGAGGATTGAGGATTGAGTATTGAGGATTGTGGGTTGAGGATTGAGGATTGACGATTGAGGATTGCGGATTGAGGATTGAGGATTGAGTATTGAGGATTGAGGATTGAGGATTGAAGATTGAGGATTGAGGATTGAGAATTGATGATTGAGGACAGAGGATTGAGGATTGCGGATTGAAGATTGAGGATTGAGTATTGAAGATTGAGGATTGAGAATTGAGGATTGAGTATTGAGTATCGAGGATTGAGGATTGAGGATTGATGGTGAGTATTGAGGATTGAATGTTGAGGACTGAGGATTGATGATTGAGGATTGAGGATTGAGGATTGAGGATTGAAGATTGAGGATTGAGGATTGAGAATTGATGATTGAGGACAGAGGATTGAGGATTGAGTATTGAAGATTGAGGATTGAGGATTGACGATTGAGGATTTATGATTGAGGATTGAGGATTGAGGATCGAGGATTGAGGGTTGAGTATTGAGGATTGAGCATTGAGGATTGAGGGTTGAGTGTTGAGTACGTAGGGTTGAGGATTCTGGGTTGAGGATTGAGAATTGAGGATTGAGGATTGAAGATTGAGGATTCAGGATTGAGGATTGAGGTTTGAGTATTGAGGATTGAAGGTTGAGGACTGAGGATTGATGATTGAAGATTGAGGACTGAGTGTTGAGGATAGAGTGTTGAGAATTGGTCTTTGGGAACTGAGATTTGGAGATTGTTGATTGAGGATTGAGTATTGAAAACTGAGAATCGAGGATTTTCTATTGAGGGCTGAGAATTGAGGATTGAGTATTGAGGATTCAGGATTGAGGATCGAGGATTGAGAATTGAGGATTGATGGTTGAGGATGGAAGATTGACGATTGAGTATTGAGGATTGAAGATTGAGTGTCGTGGACTGAGGATTGAGGATTGAGGGTTGAAGATTGAGGATTGAGTACTGACGATTGAAGATTGAGGACTGAGTATTGAAAACTGAGAATTGAGGATATTTTATTGAGAATTGAAAATTGAGGATTGAGGATCAAGGGTTGAGGATTGAAGGTTGATGTTTGAGGATTGACGATTGAGGATTTAGGATTCGGGATTGTGGATTGAGGATTGATTGTTGAGGATTGAGGATTCAGTATTGAGGAATTAAGATTGAGGATCGAGGATTGAGGATTGAGCATCGAGGATTGAGTGTTGAGGATTGAAGATTAAGGATTGAGAATTGATGATTGAGGATTGAGGATTGAGGGTTGATTACTGAGGGTTGAGTATTGAGGGTTGAGGATTGACGATTGACGATTGAGGATTGAGGATTGAGGAATGAGGATTGAGGTTCGAGGATTGAGAATTGAGGATTGAAGATTGAGTGTCGTGGACTGAGGATTGAGGATTGAGGGTTGAAGATTGAGGATTGAGTACTGACGATTGAAGATTGAGGACTGAGTATTGAAAACTGAGGATTGAGGATATTTTATTGAGGATTGAAAATTGAGGATTGCGGATTGAGGATTGAGGATTGAGGATAAAGGGTTGAGGATTGAAGGTTGATGTTTGAGGATTGACGATTTAGGATTGAGGTTTCGGGATTGTGGATTGAGGATTGATGGTTGAGGATTGAGGATTGACGATTGAGGATTGAGGATCGAGGATTGAGGATTGAGGATTGAGGATTGAGGATTGAGAATTGAAGATTGAGGATTGATGGTTGAGACTGTGGGATGAGAATTGAGCGTTGAGGATCGAGGATCGAAGATTGAGGATTGGGGATTGATGTAGAAGATTGAGGGTTGAGAATTGTTGGTGGAGGATTGAGGTCTGAGGTTTGAGAATTGAGGATTGGCAATTGAATTTTGGGGATTGAGGATTGAGGATTGAGGATTGAGGATTGAGGATTGATGATTGATGACTGAAAATTGAGAGTTGAGTATTTAGGATTGATGGTTGATGATTGAGGATTGACGATTGACGATCGAGGATTGAAGATTGAGTGTTGTGGACTGAGGATTGAGGATTGAGGGTTGAAGATTGAGTGTTGTGGACTGAGGATTGAGGATTGAGGGTTGAAGATTGAGGATTGAGGACTGACGACTGAAGGTTGAGGACTGAGTATTGAAAACAGGGAATTGAGGATATTCTATTGAGGATTGAAAATTGGGGATTGAGGATTGAGGATTGAAGATTAAGGGTTGAGGATTGAGGATTGAGGACTGAGGATTGAGGATTGAGGGTTGGATACTGAGGATTAAAGGTTGAGGTATGCGGATTGATGATTGAAGATTGAGGACTGAGGGTTGAGGATAGAGTGTTGAGAATTGATGTTTGGGAACTGAGATTTGTAGGTTGTAGAATGAGGATTGAGTATTGAAAACTGAGAATTGAGGATTTTCTATTGAGGGCTGAGAATTGAGGATTGAGGATAGTGGATTGGGGATTGAGGATTGAGGATTGAGGATTGAGGATTGAGGATTGATGGTTGAGGATTGAAGATTGACGATTGAGTAATGAGGATTGAAGATTGAGTGTCGTGGACTGAGTATTGAGGATTGAGGGTTGAAGATTGAGGATTGAGTACTGACGATTGAAGATTGAGGACTGAGTATTGAAAACTGAGAATTGAGGATATTTTAGTGAGGATTGAAAATTGAGGATTGAGGATTGAGGATTGAGGATTAAGGGTTGAGGATTTAAGGTTGATGTTTGAGGATTGACGATTGAGGATTGAGGATTCGGGATTGAGGATTGAGGATTGATGGTTGAGGATTGAGGATTGACGATTGAGGATTGAGGACTGAGTATTGAGGATTGAGGATTGAGGATAGAGGATTGAGGATTGAGCATTAAGGATTGAGTGTTGAGGATTGCAGATTAAGTATTGAGAATTGACGTTTGAGGATTGAGGATTGAGGGCTGATTACAGAGCGTTGAGGATTGAGGGTTGAGGATTGATGGTTGACGATTGAGGATTGAGGATAGATGATTGAGGATAGAGGTTTGAGGATTGAGAATTAAGGATTGAGGATTGAGGATTGAGGATCGAGAATTGAAGATTGAGGATAGAGGATTGAGAATTGAGGTCTGAAGATTGAGGATTGAGTATTGAAGGTTGAGGATTGACGATTGAGGATTGAGGATTGAGGATTTACGATTGACGATTGAGGATTGAGGATTGAGGATTGAAGATTGAGGATTGAGGAATGAGTGATTGATGATTGAGGACAGAGGATTGAGGATTGAGGATTGATGATTCAGGATTGATTATTGAAGATTGAGGATTGAAGATTGAGGATGAGGATTGAGGATCGAGGATTGAGGATCGAAGGTTGAGGATAGAGGATTGCGGTTTGAAGATTGATGACCGAGGGTTGAAGTTCGAGGATTGAGGATTGAGGATTGAGGTTCGAGGATTGAGGACTGAGAATTGAGGATTGTTGAGTATTGAGGATTGAGGATTGAGGACTGCGGATTGAAGATTTAGGATTGAAGATTGAGGATTGAGGATTGAGTATTGAGGATTGATTACTGAGTGTTGAGGATTCAGGATTAAGTATTGACGATTGATGATTGAGGTTTGAGGATTGACGATTGAGGAATGAGGATTGAGGATTGAGGGTTGATTACTGAGGGTTGAGCATTGTGGGTTGCTAATTGAGGATTGAGTGTTGAGGATTGAAGATTAAGGATTGAGAATTGATGATTGAGGATTGAGGATTGAGGGTTGATTACTGAGGGTTGAGGATTGAGGGTTGAGTACTGAGGATTGACGATTGAGGATTGAGGATTGATGATTGAGGATTGAGGATTGAGGATTGAGGATTGTGGATTGAAGATTGAGGATTGAGGATTGAGAATTGATGATTGAGGATAGAGGATTGAGGATTGAGGACTGAAGATTGAGGATTGAGCATTGAAGATTGAGGATTGAGGATTGAGAATTGAGGATTGAGTATTGAGGATCGAGGATTGAGGATTGAGGATTGAGGGTTGAGTGTTGAGGATTGAATGTTGAGGACTGAGGATTGATGATTGAGGATTGAGGATTGAGGATTGAGGATTGAGGATTGAAGATTGAGGATTGAGGATTGAGAATTGATGATTGAGGACAGAGGATTGAGGATTGAGGATTGACGATTGAGGATTGGGTATTGAAAACTGAGAATTGAGGATTTTCTATTGAGGGCTGAGAATTGAGGATTGAGGATTGAGTGTTGTGGACTGAGGATTGAGGATTGAGGGTTGAAGATTGAGGATTGAGGACTGACAACTGAAGATTGAGGACTGAGTATTGAAAACTGAGAATTGAGGATATTCTATTGAGGATTGAAAATTGAGGATTGATGATTCAGTATTGAGGATTAAGGGTTGAGGATTGAAGGTTGAGTTTTGAGGATTGACGATTGAGGATTGGGGACTGAGGGTTGAAGATTGAGTATTGAGGATTGAGGATTAAAGATTGAGCATTGACAACTGAGGATTGAAAATTGAGGATGAGGATCGAGGGCAGAGGATTGAGGTTCGAAGATTGAGGACCGAGGATTGAGGATTGAGAGTTGAGGATTGAAGATTGAGGATTGAGAGTTGATGATTCAGAATTGAGGATTGAGTATCGAGGGTTGATTACTGAGGGTAGAGGATTGATGGTTGAGGATTGAGGATTGACGATTGAAGATTGAGGATTGACGATAGATGATTGAAGATTGAGGATTCAGGATTGAGGATTGAGGATTGAGGATTGATGGTTGAGACTGTGGGTTGAGAATTGAGCGTTGAGGATTGAGGATCGAAGATTGAGGATTGAGGATTGATGTAGAAGATTGAGGTATGAGAATTGTTGGTGGAGGATTGAGGTCTGAGGTTTGAGAATTTAGGATTTGCAATTGAATTTTGGGGATTGAGGATTGAGGATCGAGGGTTGAGGATTGAGGATTGAACATTGAGGATTTAGGATTGAGAACTGATGATTGAGGATAGAGGATTGAGGATTGAGGATTGAAGATTGAGGATTGAGTATTGAAGATTGAGGATTGAAGATTGAGGATGAGGATTGAGGATCGAGGATTGAGGATCGAAGATTGAGGATAGAGGATTGCGGTTTGAAGATTGCTGACCGAGGGTTGAAGTTCGAGGATTGAGGATTGAGGAATGAAGTTCGAGGATTGAGGACTGAGGATTGAGGATTGAGGGTCGATTATTGAGATTTGAAGATTGAAGATTGTGGATTGAGTATTGAAAACTGAGAATTGAGGATATTCTACTGAGGATTGAGGATTGAGGATTGACGATTGAGGATTGAGGATTGAAGGTTGATTGTCGTGGACGGAGGATTGAGGATTGTGGGATGAAGATTGAGAATTGAGTACTGACGATTGAAGATTGAGGACTGAGTATTGAAAACTGAGAAATGAGGATATTCTATTGAGTATTGAAGATTGAGGATTGAGGATTGAGGAATGAGGATTAAGGGTTGAGGATTGAAGGTTGAGGTATGAGGATTGACGATTGAGGATTGAGGATTGGGGATTGAGGATTGAGGATTGATGGTTGAGGATTGAGGATTGACGATTGACGACTGAGGATTGAGGATTGAGGATTGAGGACTGAGGATTGAGGATTGAGGATTGAGGATTGAGGATTGAGGGTTGAGTATTGAGGATTGAAGTTTGAGGACTGAGGATTGATG
Source organism: Calliopsis andreniformis (assembly GCF_051401765.1). Lineage (NCBI taxonomy): Eukaryota > Metazoa > Arthropoda > Insecta > Hymenoptera > Andrenidae > Calliopsis > Calliopsis andreniformis. The sequence goes on along the minus strand of NW_027480735.1, from coordinate 184,054 downwards.
ATTGAAGACTGAGGACTGAGTGTTGAGGGTAGAGTGTTGAGAATTGGTGTTTGGGAACTGAGATTTGGAGATTGTAGATTGAGGATTGAGTATTGAAAACTGAGAATTGAGGATTTTCTATTGAGGGCTGAGAATTGAGTATTGAGGATTGAGGATTGAGGACTGAGGATTGAGGATTGAGGATTGAGGATTGAGGATTGATGGTTGAGGATTGAATACTGACGATTGAGTATTGAGGATTGAGGATTGAGTGTCGTGGACTGAGGATTGAGGATTGAGTATTGAGGTATGAAGATTGAGGATAGAGGATAGAGGATTGAGGATTGAGCATTGAGGATTGAGGGTTGAGGATTGAAGGTTAAGGATTGAGAATTGATGATTGGGGATTGAGGATTGAGGATTGACGATTGAGGATTGAGAATTGATGATTGAGGTTTGAGAATTGAGGATTGGCAATTGAATTTTGGGGTTTGAGGATTGAGGATTGAGGATTGAGGTTGAGGATTGAGGATTGAGGATTGAGGGTTGAGGATTGTGCGTTGAGGATTGAGGATTGAGGATTGAAGATTGAGGATTGATGATTGATGGCTGAAGATTGAGGATTGAGGATTGAGGATTCATGATTGAGGATTGAGAATTGTGGATTGAAGATTGAGGATTGAGGATTGAGCATTCAGGATTGGGGTTGATTACTGAGGGTTGAGGATTGAGGGTTGAGGAGTGAGGAATGAGGATTGAAGATTGAGGATTGATGATTGATGATTCAAGATTGAGGATTGAGGATAGAGGATTGTGGATTGATGATTGAGTATTGAGGATTGATGGTTGAGCATTGAGGATTGGCGATTGAGGATTGAGGATTGAAGATTGAGTGTCGTGGACTGAGGATTGAGGACTGAGGCTCGAAGATTGAGGATTGAGGACTGACGATTGAAGATAGAGGACTGAGTATTGAAAACAGGGAATTGAGGATATTCTATTGAGTATTGAATATTGAGGGTTGAGTATTGAGGATTGATAGTTGAGGATTGAGGATTGACGATTCAGGATCGAGGATTGAAGATTGAGTGTCGTGGACTGAGGATTGAGGATTGAGGGTTGAAGATTGAGGATTGAGGACTGACGACTGAAGATTGAGGATTGAGTATTAAAAACTGAGAATTGAGGATATTCTATTGAGGATATACTATTGAGGATTGATGATTGAGTATTGAGGATTAAGGGTTGAGGATTGAAGGTTGAGGTTTGAGGTTTGACGATTGAGGATTGGGGATTGAGGATTGAGGATTGATGGTTGAGGATTGACGATTGATGATTGAGGATTTAGGATCGAGGATTGGGGATTGAGGATTGAGGATCAAGGGTTGAGGATTGAAGGTTGAGGGTCGAGGATTGACGATTGAGGATTGGGGATCGTACACTGAATATTGACGATTGAGGTTTGTCGACTGTGGGTTGATCATTGAGGATAGAGGATTGGGGACTGAGGGTTGAGGATTGAGTATTGAGGATGGAGGATTGAATATTGAGGATTGACGATTGCGGATTGAGGACTGACGATTGAAGATTGAGGATTGAGTATAGAGGATTGAGGATTGAGCGTTGAGGATTGAGTGTTGAGGATTGAAGATTGAGGATTGAGAAATGATGATTGAGGATTGAGGATTGAGGTTTGAGGGTCGGTTACTGAGATTTGAAGATTGAAGATTGTGGATTGAGTATTGAAAACTGAGAATTGAGTATATTATACTGAGGATTGAGGATTGAGGATTGAGGATTGAGGATTGATGGTTGAGACTGTGGGTTGAGAATTGAGCGTTGAGGATTGAGGATCGAAGGTTGAGGATTGAGGATTGATGTAGAAGATTGAGGTTTGAGAATTGTTGGTGGAGGACTGCGGTCTGACGTCTGAGAATTGAGGATTGGCAATTGAATTTTGGGGATTTGGGATTGAGGATTGAGGATTGAGGATTGAGGATTGAAGATTGAGGATTGAAGATTAATGATTGAGGCTTGTGGGTTGAGGATTGAGGATTGAGGATTGAGGATTGAGGATTGAGGATTGAGGATTGAAAATTGATGATTGATGACAGAGTATTGAGGATTAAGGGTTGAGGATTGAAGGTTGAGGTATGAGGATTGACGATTGAGGATTGAGGATTGATGTAGAAGATTGAGGTTTGACAATTGTTGGTGGAGGAATGAGGACTGAGGCTTGAGAATTGAGGGTTTGCAATTGAATTTTGGGGTTTGAGGATTGAGGATTGAGGATTGAGGATTGAGGATTGAGGATTGAGGATTGAGGATTGAGGATTGAGGATTGTGGGTTGACAATTGAGGATTGAGGATTGAAGATTGGGGATTGATGATTGATGGCTGAAGATTGAGGATTGAGAATTGATGGTTGAGGATTGAGGATTGAGAATTGAGGATTGAAGATTGAGGATTGAGGATTGAGGATTCAGGATTGTGGGTTGATTACTGAGGGTTGAGGATTGAGGGTTGAGGATTGAGGAATGACGATTGAAGGTTGAGGATTGATGATTGATGATTGAAGATTTAGGATTGAGGATAGAGGATTGAGGATTGATGATTGCGTATTGAGGATTGATGGTTGATTATTGAGGATTGGCGATTGAGGATTGAGGATGGAATATTGAGTGTCGTGGACTGAGGATTGAGGACTGAGGCTCGAAGATTGAGGATTGAGGACTGACGATTGAAGATAGAGGACTGAGTATTGAAAACAGGGAATTGAGGATATTCTATTGAGGATTGAAAATTGAGGATTGAGGATTGAGGATTGAAGATTAAGGGTTGAGGATTGAAGGTTGAGGTTTGAGGATTGACGATTGAGGATTGAGGATTGATGATTGATGATTGAAAATTGAGGGTTGAGTATTGAGGATTGACGATTGAGGATTGAGGATTTGGGATTAAGGGTTGAGGATTGATGGTTGAGGGTTGAGGAGTGAGGATTGAGGTTTGAGGATTGAGGAATGAAGATTGAGGATTGAGGATTGAGAATTGATGATTGAGGACAGAGGATTGAGGATTGAGGATTGAAGATTGAGGATTGAGAATTGAGGTTTGAGGATTGAGGATTGAGGATGGATGGCTTAGGATTGAGGATTGACGATTGAGGATTGATAATTGAGGATTGGGGATTGAGGATTGAGGATCGAGGATTGAGGATTGAGAATTGAGGATTGAGGATTGAGGATTGAGGATTGAGGATTGAGGATTGAGGACTGCGGATTGAAGATTTAGGATTGAAGATTGAGGATTGAAGATCCAGGACTCAGTATTGAAACGTAGAGTTGAGGATATTCTATTGAGGAATGAGATTTGAGAATTGACTATTGAGGATTGAGGATTGAGGATTGAGGATTGAGGGTCGATTATTGAGATTTGAAGATTGAAGATTGTGGATTGAGTATTGAAAACTGAGAATTGAGGATATTCTACTGAGGATTGAGGATTGAGGCTTGAGGATTGAGGATTGATGGTTGAGACTGTGGGTTGAGAATTGAGCGTTGAGGATTGAGGATCGAAGATTGAGGATTGAGGGATGATGTAGAAGATTGAGGTTTGAGAGTTGTTGGTGGAGGATTGAGGTCTGAGGTTTGAGAATTGAGGATTGGCAATTGACTTTTGGGGATTGAGGATTGAGGATAAAGGATTGATGATTGATGATTGAAGATTGAGGGTTGAGTATTGAGGATTGATGGTTGAGGATTGAGGATTGACGATTGAGGATCGAGGATTGAAGATTGAGTTTCGTGAACTGAGGATTGAGGATTGAGGGTTGAAGATTGAGGATTGAGGACTGACGACTGAAGATTGAGGACTGAGTATTGAAAACAGAGAATTGAGGGTATTCTATTGAGGATTGAAAATTGAGGATTGAAGAATGAGGTTTGAGGATTGACGGTTGAGGATTGGGGATTGAGGATTGAGGATTGATGGTTGAGGATTGACGATTGTTGATTGAGGATTTAGGATTGAGGATTGAGGATTGAGGATTGAGGATCAAGGGTTGACTATTGAAGGTTGAGGTTTGAGGATTGACGATTGAGGATTGAGGATTGGGGATCGTGCACTGAATATTGAGGATTGATGTTTGTTGGCTGTGGGTTGATCATTGAAGATCGAGGATTGGGGACTGAGGGTTGAGGATTAGTATTTAGGATTGAGGATTGAAGATTGAGGATTGAGGATTGAGGATTGAAGGTTGAGGATGAGGATCGAGGGTCGAGGATTGAGGTTCGAAGATTGAGGACAGAGGATTGCGGTTTGAAGATTGATGACCGAGGGTTGAAGTTTGAGGATTGAGGGTTGAGGATTGAGGACCGGGGATTGAGGATTGAGGATTGAGGGTTGATTATTGAGGATTGAAGGTTGAGGACTGAGGATTGATGGTTGAGGATTGAGGACTCAGAATTGATGATTGAGGATTGAGGATTGAGGATTGACGATTGAGGATTGAGGATTGAGAATTGAGGATTGAGAATTGAGGATCGAGGATTGAGGATTGAGGATTGAGGGTTGAGTATTGAGGATTGAAGGTTGAGGACTGAGGATTGATGATTGAGGATTGAGGATTGAGAATTGATGATTGAGGATTGAGGATTGAGAATTGACGATTGAGGATTGAGTATTGACGATTGAGTATAGAGGATTGAGGATAGAGTATTGAAGGTTGAGGATTGAGTACTGAAAATTGAGGATTGAAGATTGAGGATTGAGGATCGAGGATTGAGGATCGAAGATTGAGGATAGAGGATTGCGGATTGAAGATTGATGACGGAGTGTTGAAGTTCGAGGATTGAGGATTGAGTATTGAGGATGGAGGATTGAATATTGAGGATTGACGATTGAGGATTGAGGATTAACGATTGAGGATTGTGGATTGAGGATAGAGGATTGAGGATTGAGCGTTGAGGATTGAGTGTTGAGGATTGAGGATTGAGGATTGAGAATTGACGATTGAGGGTTGAGGATTGAGGATTGAGGGTTGATTACTGAGGGTTGAGCATTGTGGGTTGAGGATTGAGGTATGAGGATTGACGATTGAAGATTGAGGATTGGGGATTGAGGATTGAGGATTTATGGTTGAGGGTTGAGGAGTGAGGATTGAGGTTTGAGGATTGAGGAATGAAGATTGAGGATTGAGAATTGAGAATTGGTGATTGAGGACAGAGGATTGAGGATTGAGGATTGAAGATTGAGGATTGAGTATTGAAGATTGAGGATTGAGAATTGAGGATTGAGGATTGAGGATCGAGGATTGAGGGTTGAGGATTGAGGGTTGAGTATTGAGGATTGAAGGTTGAGGACTGAGGTTTGATGATTGAGGATTGAGGATTGAGGATTGAGGATTGAGGATTGAGGATTGAAGATTGAGGATTGAGTATTGAGGATTGAAGTTTAAGGATTGAGAATTGATGATTGAGGATTGTGGACTCAGGGTTGATTACTGAGGGTTGAGGATTGAGTGTTGAGGTTTGAGGATTGACGATTGAGGACTGAGGATTGATGATTGAGGATTGAGGATTGCGGATTGAGGATTGAGGATTGGAGATTGAGGACTGACGATCGAGGATTGAGGATTGACGATTGAGGGTTGAGTATTGGGGATAGAGGATTGAGGATTGAGCGTTGAGGATTGAGTGTTGAGGATTGAATATTGAGGATTGAGAATTGACGATTGAGGATTGAGGATTGGGGATTGAGGATTGAGGATGGATGGCTGAGGATTGAGGATTGACGATTGAGGATTGATTATTGAGGATTGAGGATTGAGGATTGACAATAGAGGATTGAGGATTGAGCACTGAGGATTGAGTGTTGAGGATTGAAAATTGAGGATTGAGAATTGATGACTGAGGATTGAGGATTGAGGATCGAGTGTTGATTACTGAGAGTTGAGGATTGAGGGTTGAGGATTGAGGATTGACGATTGCGGATTGAGTGTTGAGGATTCAAGATTGAGGATTGAGAATTGATGACTGAGGATTGAGGATTGAGTGTTGATTACTGAGAGTTGAGGATTGAGGGTTGAGGATTGAGGATTGACGATTGCGGATTGAGTGTTGAGGATTGAAGATTGAGGATTGAGAATTGATGACTGAGGATTGAGGATTGAGTGTTGATTACTGAGAGTTGAGGATTGAGGATTGAGGGTTGAAGATTGAGGATTGACGACTGACGATTGAAGATTGAGGACTGAGTATTGAAAACTGAGAATTGAGGATATTCTATTGAGGATTGAAAATTGAGGATTGATGATTGAGGATTGAGGATTAAGGGCTGAGGATTGAAGGTTGAGGTATGAGGATTGACGATTGAGGATTGAGGATTGATGATTGAGGATAGAGGATTGAGGATTGATGATTGAAGATTGAGGATTGAGTATTGAAGATTGAGGATAGAGAATTGAGGATTGAGGATTGAGGATTGAGGATCGAGGATTGAGGATTGAGGATTGAGGGTTGAGTATTGAGGATTGAAGGTTGAGGACTGTGAATTGATGACTGAGGATTGAGGATTGAGGATTGAGGATTGAGGATTGAGGATTGAAGATTGAGGATTGAGGATTGAGAATTGATGATTGAGGACAGAGGATTGAGGATTGAGGATTGAAAATTGAGGATTGAGGATTGAAGATTGAGGATTGAGGATTGAGGTTTGAGGACTGAGGATTGAGGATCGAGGATTGAGGGTTGAGTATTGAGGATTGAGCATTGAGGATTGAGGGATGAGTATTGAGAACGTAGGGTTGAGGATTGTGGATTGAGGATTGACGATTGAGGTTTGAGGATTGCGGATTGAGGATTCAGGATTAAGGATTGAGGGTTGAGTATTGAGGATTGAAGTTTGAGGACTGAGGATTGATGATTGAAGACTGAGGACTGAGTGTTGAGGATAGAGTGTTAAGAATTGGTGTTTGGGAACTGAGATTTGGAGATTGTAGATTGAGGATTGAGTATTGAAAACTGAGAATTGAGGATTTTCTATTGAGGGTTGAGGATTGAGTGTTGAGGTTTGAGGATTGACGATTGAGGACTGAGGATTGATGATTGAGGATTGAGGATTGCGGATTGAGGATTGAGGATTGGAGATTGAGGACTGACGATCGAGGATTGAGGATTGACGATTGAGGGTTGAGTATTGAGGATAGAGGATTGAGGATTGAGCGTTGAGGATTGAGTGTTGAGGATTGAATATTGAGGATTGAGAATTGACGATTGAGGATTGAGGATTGGGGATTGAGGATTGAGGATGGATGGCTGAGGATTGAGGATTGACGATTGAGGATTGATAATTGAGGATTGAGGATTGAGGATTGACGATAGAGGATTGAGGATTGAGCACTGAGGATTGAGTGTTGAGGATTGAAAATTGAGGATTGAGAATTGATGACTGAGGATTGAGGATTGAGGATCGAGTGTTGATTACTGAGAGTTGAGGATTGAGGGTTGAGGATTGAGGATTGACGATTGCGGATTGAGTGTTGAGGATTCAAGATTGAGGATTGAGAATTGATGACTGAGGATTGAGGAATGAGTGTTGATTACTGAGAGTTGAGGATTGAGGGTTGAGGATTGAGGATTGACGATTGCGGATTGAGTGTTGAGGATTGAAGATTGAGGATTGAGAATTGATGACTGAGGATTGAGGATTGAGTGTTGATTACTGAGAGTTGAGGATTGAGGATTGAGGGTTGAAGATTGAGGATTGACGACTGACGATTGAAGATTGAGGACTGAGTATTGAAAACTGAGAATTGAGGATATTCTATTGAGGATTGAAAATTGAGGATTGATGATTGAGGATTGAGGATTAAGGGCTGAGGATTGAAGGTTGAGGTATGAGGATTGACGATTGAGGATTGAGGATTGGGGATTGAGGATTGAGGATTGATGGTTAGGGTTGAGGATTGACGATTGAGGATTGAGGATTGAGGATTGAGGATTGAAGATTGAGGACTGAGCATTGAAAACTGAGAATTGCGGATATTCTACTGAGGATTGAAAATTGAGAATTGAGGATTGAGGATTGAAGATTAAGGGTTGGGGTTTGAAGGCTGAGGTTTGAGGATTAATGATTGAGGATTGAGAATTGGGGATTGTGCATTGAGGATTGATGGTTGAGGATTGAGTATTCACGATCGAGGACGGAGGATTGAGGATTGAGGATTGAGGATTGAGGATTGAGGATTGAGGATTGAAGATTGAGGATTGAGGATTGAGAATTGATGATTGAGGATAGAGGATTGAGGATTGATGATTGAAGATTGAGGATTGAGTATTGAAGATTGAGGATAGAGAATTGAGGATTGAGGATTGAGGATTGAGGATCGAGGATTGAGGATTGAGGATTGAGGGTTGAGTATTGAGGATTGAAGGTTGAGGATTGAGGATTGACGATTGAGGATCGAGGATTGAAGATTGAGTTTCGTGAACTGAGGATTGAGGATTGAGGGTTGAAGATTGAGGATTGAGGACTGACGACTGAAGATTGAGGACTGAGTATTGAAAACAGAGAATTGAGGGTATTCTATTGAGGATTGAAAATTGAGGATTGAAGAATGAGGTTTGAGGATTGACGGTTGAGGATTGGGGATTGAGGATTGAGGATTGATGGTTGAGGATTGACGATTGTTGATTGAGGATTTAGGATTGAGGATTGAGGATTGAGGATTGAGTATCAAGGGTTGACTATTGAAGGTTGAGGTTTGAGGATTGACGATTGAGGATTGAGGATTGGGGATCGTGCACTGAATATTGAGGATTGATGTTTGTCGGCTGTGGGTTGATCATTGAAGATCGAGGATTGGGGACTGAGGGTTGAGGATTAGTATTTAGGATTGAGGATTGAAGATTGAGGATTGAGGATTGAGGATTGAAGGTTGAGGATGAGGATCGAGGGTCGAGGATTGAGGTTCGAAGATTGAGGACAGAGGATTGCGGTTTGAAGATTGATGACCGAGGGTTGAAGTTTGAGGATTGAGGGTTGAGGATTGCGGACCGGGGATTGAGGATGGAGGATTGAGGGTTGATTATTGAGGATTGAAGGTTGAGGACTGAGGATTGATGGTTGAGGATTGAGGATTCAGAATTGATGATTGAGGATTGAGGATTGAGGATTGAGGATTGACGATTGAGGATTGAGGATTGAGAATTGAGGATTGAGGATTGAGGATCGAGGATTGAGGATTGAGGATTGAGGGTTGAGTATTGAGGATTGAAGGTTGAGGACTGAGGATTGATGATTGAGGATTGAGGATTGAGAATTGATGATTGAGGATTGAGGATTGAGAATTGACGATTGAGGATTGAGTATTGACGATTGAGTAGAGAGGATTGAGGATAGAGTATTGAAGGTTGAGGATTGAGTACTGAAAATTGAGGATTGAAGATTGAGGATTGAGGATCGAGGATTGAGGATCGAAGATTGAGGATAGAGGATTGCGGATTGAAGATTGATGACGGAGTGTTGAAGTTCGAGGATTGAGGATTGAGTATTGAGGATGGAGGATTGAATATTGAGGATTGACGATTGAGGATTGAGGATTAACGATTGAGGATTGTGGATTGAGGATAGAGGATTGAGGATTGAGCGTTGAGGATTGAGTGTTGAGGATTGAAGATTGAGGATTGAGAATTGACGATTGAGGATTGAGGATTGAGGATTGAGGGTTGATTACTGAGGGTTGAGCATTGTGGGTTGAGGATTGAGGTATGAGGATTGACGATTGAGGATTGAGGATTGGGGATTGAGGATTGAGGATTTATGGTTGAGGGTTGAGGAGTGAGGATTGAGGTTTGAGGATTGAGGAATGAAGATTGAGGATTGAGGATTGAGAATTGGTGATTGAGGACAGAGGATTGAGGATTGAGGATTGAAGATTGAGGATTGAGTATTGAAGATTGAGGATTGAGAATTGAGGATTGAGGATTGAGGATCGAGGATTGAGGGTTGAGGATTGAGGGTTGAGTATTGAGGATTGAAGGTTGAGGACTGAGGTTTGATGATTGAGGATTGAGGATTGAGGATTGAGGATTGAGGATTGAGGATTGAAGATTGAGGATTGAGTATTGAGGATTGAAGTTTAAGGATTGAGAATTGATGATTGAGGATTGTGGATTCAGGGTTGATTACTGAGGGTTGAGGATTGAGTGTTGAGGTTTGAGGATTGACGATTGAGGACTGAGGATTGATGATTGAGGATTGAGGATTGCGGATTGAGGATTGAGGATTGGAGATTGAGGACTGACGATCGAGGATTGAGGATTGACGATTGAGGGTTGAGTATTGGGGATAGAGGATTGAGGATTGAGCGTTGAGGATTGAGTGTTGAGGATTGAATATTGAGGATTGAGAATTGACGATTGAGGATTGAGGATTGGGGATTGAGGATTGAGGATGGATGGCTGAGGATTGAGGATTGACGATTGAGGATTGATAATTGAGGATTGAGGATTGAGGATTGACAATAGAGGATTGAGGATTGAGCACTGAGGATTGAGTGTTGAGGATTGAAAATTGAGGATTGAGAATTGATGACTGAGGATTGAGGATTGAGGATCGAGTGTTGATTACTGAGAGTTGAGGATTGAGGGTTGAGGATTGAGGATTGACGATTGCGGATTGAGTGTTGAGGATTCAAGATTGAGGATTGAGAATTGATGACTGAGGATTGAGGATTGAGTGTTGATTACTGAGAGTTGAGGATTGAGGGTTGAGGATTGAGGATTGACGATTGCGGATTGAGTGTTGAGGATTGAAGATTGAGGATTGAGAATTGATGACTGAGGATTGAGGATTGAGTGTTAATTACTGAGAGTTGAGGATTGAGGATTGAGGGTTGAAGATTGAGGATTGACGACTGACGATTGAAGATTGAGGACTGAGTATTGAAAACTGAGAATTGAGGATATTCTATTGAGGATTGAAAATTGAGGATTGATGATTGAGGATTGAGGATTAAGGGCTGAGGATTGAAGGTTGAGGTATGAGGATTGACGATTGAGGATTGAGGATTGATGATTGAGGATAGAGGATTGAGGATTGATGATTGAAGATTGAGGATTGAGTATTGAAGATTGAGGATAGAGAATTGAGGATTGAGGATTGAGGATTGAGGATCGAGGATTGAGGATTGAGGATTGAGGGTTGAGTATTGAGGATTGAAGGTTGAGGACTGTGAATTGATGACTGAGGATTGAGGATTGAGGATTGAGGATTGAGGATTGAGGATTGAAGATTGAGGATTGAGGATTGAGAATTGATGATTGAGGACAGAGGATTGAGGATTGAGGATTGAAAATTGAGGATTGAGGATTGAAGATTGAGGATTGAGGATTGAGGTTTGAGGACTGAGGATTGAGGATCGAGGATTGAGGGTTGAGTATTGAGGATTGAGCATTGAGGATTGAGGGATGAGTATTGAGAACGTAGGGTTGAGGATTGTGGATTGAGGATTGACGATTGAGGTTTGAGGATTGCGGATTGAGGATTCAGGATTAAGGATTGAGGGTTGAGTATTGAGGATTGAAGTTTGAGGACTGAGGATTGATGATTGAAGACTGAGGACTGAGTGTTGAGGATAGAGTGTTAAGAATTGGTGTTTGGGAACTGAGATTTGGAGATTGTAGATTGAGGATTGAGTATTGAAAACTGAGAATTGAGGATTTTCTATTGAGGGCTGAGAATTGAGGATTGAGTATTGAGGATTGAGGACTGAGCATTGAGGATTGGGGATTGAGGATTGATGGTTGAGGATTGAAGACTGACGATTGAGTATTGAGGATTGAAGATTGAGTGTCGTGGACTGAGGATTGAGGTTTGAGGGTTGAAGATTGAGGATTGAGTATTGAGGATTGAAGATTGAGTGTCGTGGGCTGAGGGTTGAGGATTGAGGGTTGAGGATTGAGGATTGAGTACTGACGATTGAAGATTGAGGACTGAGTAATGAAAACTGAGAATTGAGGATATTTTATTGGGGATTGAAAATTGAGGATTGAGGATTGAGGATTGAGGATTGAGGGTTGAGGTTTGAAGGTTTATGTTTGAGGAATGACGATTGAGGATTGAGGATTCGGGATTGAGGGTTGAGGATTGATGGTTGAGGATTGAGGATTGACGATTGAGGATTGAGGATTGAGGATTGACGATTGAGAATTGATGATTGAGAATAGAGGATTGAGGATTGAGGATTGAGAATTGATGATTGAGGATAGAGGATTGAGGATTGATGATTGAAGATTGAGGATTGAGTATTGAAGATTGAGGATAGAGAATTGAGGATTGAGGATTGAGGATTGAGGATCGAGGATTGAGGATTGAGGATTGAGGGTTGAGTATTGAGGATTGAAGGTTGAGGATTGAGGATTGACGATTGAGGATCGAGGATTGAAGATTGAGTTTCGTGAACTGAGGATTGAGGATTGAGGGTTGAAGATTGAGGATTGAGGACTGACGACTGAAGATTGAGGACTGAGTATTGAAAACAGAGAATTGAGGGTATTCTATTGAGGATTGAAAATTGAGGATTGAAGAATGAGGTTTGAGGATTGACGGTTGAGGATTGGGGATTGAGGATTGAGGATTGATGGTTGAGGATTGACGATTGTTGATTGAGGATTTAGGATTGAGGATTGAGAATTGAGGATTGAGTATCAAGGGTTGACTATTGAAGGTTGAGGTTTGAGGATTGACGATTGAGGATTGAGGATTGGGGATCGTGCACTGAATATTGAGGATTGATGTTTGTCGGCTGTGGGTTGATCATTGAAGATCGAGGATTGGGGACTGAGGGTTGAGGATTAGTATTTAGGATTGAGGATTGAAGATTGAGGATTGAGGATTGAGGATTGAAGGTTGAGGATGAGGATCGAGGGTCGAGGATTGAGGTTCGAAGATTGAGGACAGAGGATTGCGGTTTGAAGATTGATGACCGAGGGTTGAAGTTTGAGGATTGAGGGTTGAGGATTGCGGACCGGGGATTGAGGATGGAGGATTGAGGGTTGATTATTGAGGATTGAAGGTTGAGGACTGAGGATTGATGGTTGAGGATTGAGGATTCAGAATTGATGATTGAGGATTGAGGATTGAGGATTGAGGATTGACGATTGAGGATTGAGGATTGAGAATTGAGGATTGAGGATTGAGGATCGAGGATTGAGGATTGAGGATTGAGGGTTGAGTATTGAGGATTGAAGGTTGAGGACTGAGGATTGATGATTGAGGATTGAGGATTGAGAATTGATGATTGAGGATTGAGGATTGAGAATTGACGATTGAGGATTGAGTATTGACGATTGAGTATAGAGGATTGAGGATAGAGTATTGAAGGTTGAGGATTGAGTACTGAAAATTGAGGATTGAAGATTGAGGATTGAGGATCGAGGATTGAGGATCGAAGATTGAGGATAGAGGATTGCGGATTGAAGATTGATGACGGAGTGTTGAAGTTCGAGGATTGAGGATTGAGTATAGAGGATGGAGGATTGAATATTGAGGATTGACGATTGAGGATTGAGGATTAACGATTGCGGATTGTGGATTGAGGATAGAGGATTGAGGATTGAGCGTTGAGGATTGAGTGTTGAGGATTGAAGATTGAGGATTGAGAATTGACGATTGAGGATTGAGGATTGAGGATTGAGGGTTGATTACTGAGGGTTGAGCATTGTGGGTTGAGGATTGAGGTATGAGGATTGACGATTGAGGATTGAGGATTGGGGATTGAGGATTGAGGATTTATGGTTGAGGGTTGAGGAGTGAGGATTGAGGTTTGAGGATTGAGGAATGAAGATTGAGGATTGAGGATTGAGAATTGGTGATTGAGGACAGAGGATTGAGGATTGAGGATTGAAGATTGAGGATTGAGTATTGAAGATTGAGGATTGAGAATTGAGGATTGAGGATTGAGGATCGAGGATTGAGGGTTGAGGATTGAGGGTTGAGTATTGAGGATTGAAGGTTGAGGACTGAGGTTTGATGATTGAGGATTGAGGATTGAGGATTGAGGATTGAGGATTGAGGATTGAAGATTGAGGATTGAGTATTGAGGATTGAAGTTTAAGGATTGAGAATTGATGATTGAGGATTGTGGATTCAGTGTTGATTACTGAGGGTTGAGGATTGAGTGTTGAGGTTTGAGGATTGACGATTGAGGACTGAGGATTGATGATTGAGGATTGAGGATTGCGGATTGAGGATTGAGGATTGGAGATTGAGGACTGACGATCGAGGATTGAGGATTGACGATTGAGGGTTGAGTATTGGGGATAGAGGATTGAGGATTGAGCGTTGAGGATTGAGTGTTGAGGATTGAATATTGAGGATTGAGAATTGACGATTGAGGATTGAGGATTGGGGATTGAGGATTGAGGATGGATGGCTGAGGATTGAGGATTGACGATTGAGGATTGATAATTGAGGATTGAGGATTGAGGATTGACAATAGAGGATTGAGGATTGAGCACTGAGGATTGAGTGTTGAGGATTGAAAATTGAGGATTGAGAATTGATGACTGAGGATTGAGGATTGAGGATCGAGTCTTGATTACTGAGAGTTGAGGATTGAGGGTTGAGGATTGAGGATTGACGATTGCGGATTGAGTGTTGAGGATTCAAGATTGAGGATTGAGAATTGATGACTGAGGATTGAGGATTGAGTGTTGATTACTGAGAGTTGAGGATTGAGGGTTGAGGATTGAGGATTGACGATTGCGGATTGAGTGTTGAGGATTGAAGATTGAGGATTGAGGATTGAGAATTGATGACTGAGGATTGAGGATTGAGTGTTGATTACTGAGAGTTGAGGATTGAGGATTGAGGGTTGAAGATTGAGGATTGACGACTGACGATTGAAGATTGAGGACTGAGTATTGAAAACTGAGAATTGAGGATATTCTATTGAGGATTGAAAATTGAGGATTGATGATTGAGGATTGAGGATTAAGGGCTGAGGATTGAAGGTTGAGGTATGAGGATTGACGATTGAGGATTGAGGATTGGGGATTGAGGATTGAGGATTGATGGTTAGGGTTGAGGATTGACGATTGAGGATTGAGGATTGAGGATTGAAGATTGAGGACTGAGCATTGAAAACTGAGAATTGCGGATATTCTACTGAGGATTGAAAATTGAGAATTGAGGATTGAGGATTGAAGATTAAGGGTTGGGGTTTGAAGGCTGAGGTTTGAGGATTAATGATTGAGGATTGAGAATTGGGGATTGTGCATTGAGGATTGATGGTTGAGGATTGAGTATTCACGATCGAGGACGGAGGATTGAGGATTGAGGATTGAGGATTGAGGATTGAGGATTGAGGATTGAAGATTGAGGATTGAGGATTGAGAATTGATGATTGAGGATAGAGGATTGAGGATTGATGATTGAAGATTGAGGATTGAGTATTGAAGATTGAGGATAGAGAATTGAGGATTGAGGATTGAGGATTGAGGATCGAGGATTGAGGATTGAGGATTGAGGGTTGAGTATTGAGGATTGAAGGTTGAGGACTGTGAATTGATGACTGAGGATTGAGGATTGAGGATTGAGGATTGAGGATTGAGGATTGAAGATTGAGGATTGAGGATTGAGAATTGATGATTGAGGACAGAGGATTGAGGATTGAGGATTGAAAATTGAGGATTGAGGATTGAAGATTGAGGATTGAGGATTGAGGTTTGAGGACTGAGGATTGAGGATCGAGGATTGCGGGTTGAGTATTGAGGATTGAGCATTGAGGATTGAGGGATGAGTATTGAGAACGTAGGGTTGAGGATTGTGGATTGAGGATTGACGATTGAGGTTTGAGGATTGCGGATTGAGGATTCAGGATTAAGGATTGAGGGTTGAGTATTGAGGATTGAAGTTTGAGGACTGAGGATTGATGATTGAAGACTGAGGACTGAGTGTTGAGGATAGAGTGTTAAGAATTGGTGTTTGGGAACTGAGATTTGGAGATTGTAGATTGAGGATTGAGTATTGAAAACTGAGAATTGAGGATTTTCTATTGAGGGCTGAGAATTGAGGATTGAGTATTGAGGATTGAGGACTGAGCATTGAGGATTGGGGATTGAGGATTGATGGTTGAGGATTGAAGACTGACGATTGAGTATTGAGGATTGAAGATTGAGTGTCGTGGACTGAGGATTGAGGTTTGAGGGTTGAAGATTGAGGATTGAGTATTGAGGATTGAAGATTGAGTGTCGTGGGCTGAGGGTTGAGGATTGAGGGTTGAGGATTGAGGATTGAGTACTGACGATTGAAGATTGAGGACTGAGTATTGAAAACTGAGAATTGAGGATATTTTATTGGGGATTGAAAATTGAGGATTGAGGATTGAGGATTGAGGATTGAGGGTTGAGGTTTGAAGGTTTATGTTTGAGGAATGACGATTGAGGATTGAGGATTCGGGATTGAGGGTTGAGGATTGATGGTTGAGGATTGAGGATTGACGATTGAGGATTGAGGATTGAGGATTGACGATTGAGAATTGATGATTGAGAATAGAGGATTGAGGATTGAAGATTGAGGATGGGGATTGAGGATTGAAAATTGAGGATTGAGTATTGAAGATTGAGGATTGAGAATTGAGGATTGAGGATTGAGGATCGAGGATTGAGGATTGAGGATTGAGGGTTGAGTATTGAGGATTGGAGGTTGACGACTGAGGATTGATGACAGAGGATTGAGGATTGAGGATTGAGGATTGAGGATTGAGGATTGAAGATTGAGTATTGACGATTGAGTATTGATGATTGAGCATAGAGGATTGAGGATTGAGGATTGAAGATTGAGGATTGAGTATTGAAGATATAGGATTGACGATTGAGGATTGAGGATTGAGGACTGAGGATTGAGGATTGGGGATTGAGGATTGAGGATTGAAGATTGAGGATTGAGGATTGGGAATTGATGATTGAGGATAGAGGATTGAGGGTTGAGGATTGAAGATTGAGGATTGAGTATTGAAGATTGAGGATTGAAGATTGAGGATGAGGATTGAGGATCGATGATTGCGGATCTTAGGTTGAGGATAGAGGATTGAGGATTGAGGATTGGGAATTGTTGATTGATAATAGAGGATTGAGGATTGAGGATTGAAGATTGAGGATTGAGTATTGAAGATTGAGGATTGAAGATTGAGGATGAGGATTGAGGATCGAGGATTGAGGATCGAAGGTTGAGGATAGAGGATCGCGGTTTGAAGATTGATGACCGAGGGTTGAAGTTCGAGGATTGAGGATTGAGGATTGAGGTTCGGGGATTGAGGATTGAGAACAGAGGATTGTTGAGGATTGAGGATTGAGGATTGAGGACTGCGGATTGAAGATTTAGGATTGAAGATTGAGGATTGAGGATTGAGGATAGAGGATTGAAAATCGAGGATTGAGGATTGAGAATTGAGGATTGAGGATTGAGGATTGAGGATTGAGGATTGAGGATTGAGGATTGATGGTTGAGAATTGAAGATTGACGATTGAGTATTGAGGATTGAAGATTGAGGATTGAGGATTGAGGATTGACGGTTGAGTATTGAGGAATGAGCATTGAGGATTGAGGGTTGGGTATTGAAGATTGAGAATTGTGTTTTGATGTTTCAAGATTGAGGATTGATGTTGTAGTTTGGGGATTGAGGATTGATAACTGAGGATTGAGGATTTAGGACTGAGGTCTGAAGATTGAGGATTGAGGACTGAGGACTGAGGGTTGAGGATTCAGGATTGGGGATTAAGGGTTGAGGATTGACTGTTGAGGATTGACGATTGACGATTGAGTATTGAGGATTGAGGATAGAGGATAGAGGATTGAGGATTGAGCATTGAGGATTGAGGATTGAGGGTCGAGGGGTGAAGATTGAAGATTGAGGATTGGGGATTGTTGATTGAATATTGAGGACTGAGAGTTGAGGATAGAGTATTGAGAATTGATGTTTGGGAACTGAGATTTGATGATTGCAGATTGACGTCTGAGTCTTGAGGATAGAGTGTTGAGAATTGATGTTTGGGAACTGAGAGTTGAAGATTGAAGATTGTGGATTGAGTATTGAAAACTGAGAATTGAGTATTTTCCCTTGAGGACTGAGAACAGACGATTGAGTATTGAGGATTGAGGATTGAGGACAGATGGATGGGTATTGAGGAATGACGATTGAGGATTGAGTATTGGGGATTGAGGATTGAGGAATGAGGATTAACGGTTGAGGATTGAAGGTTGAGGTATGAGGATTGACGATTGACAATTGAGGATAGAGGATTGAGGATTGAGGATTGAAGATTGAGGATTGAGGATTGAAGATTGAGGATTGAGGATTGAGGATAGAGAATTGATGATTGAGGATTGAAGATTGAGTATTGAGGATTGAGAATTGATGATTGATGATAGAGGATTGAGGATTGAGGACTGAAGATTGAGGATTGAGTATTGAAGATTGAGGATTGACGATTGAGGTTTGAGGATTGAGGATTGAGGATTGAGGATTGAGGATTGAGGATTGAGGAATGAAGATTGAGGATTGAGGATTGAGAATTGATGATTGAGGACAGAGGATTGAGGACTGAGGATTGAGGATTGAGGATTGAGAATTGAGGATTGAGGATTGAGGATCGAGGATTGAGGATTGAGGATTGAGCGTTGATTATTGAGGATTGAAGGTTGAGGACTGAGGATTGATGGTTGAGGATTGAGGATTCAGAATTGATGATTGAGGATTGAGGATTGAGGATTGACGGTTGAGGATTGAGGATTGAGGATTGAAAATTGAGGATTGAGGATTGATGATAGAGGATTGAGGATTGAGGATTGAGGGTTGAGTATTGAGGATTGATGATTGAGGTTTGAGGATTGACGATAGAGGATTGAGGATTGAAGATTGAGTGTCGTGGACTGAGGATTGCGGATTGAGGGTTGAAGATTGAGTATTGAGGACTGACGACTGAAGATTGAGGATTCAGTATTGAAAACTGAGAATTGAGGATATTCTTTTGAGGAAATTCTATTGAGGATTGATGATTGAGTATTGAGGATTAAGGGCTGAGGATTGAAGGTTGAGGTATGAGGATTGACGATTGAGGATTGAGGATTGGGGATTGAGGATTGAGGATTGATGGTTAGGGTTGAGGATTGACGATTGAGGATTGAGGATTGAAAACTGAGAATTGAGGATATTCTTTTGAGGAAATTCTATTGAGGATTGATGATTGAGTATTGAGGATTAAGGGCTGAGGATTGAAGGTTGAGGTATGAGGATTGACGATTGAGGATTGAGGATTGGGGATTGAGGATTGAGGATTGATGGTTAGGGTTGAGGGTTGACGATTGAGGATTGAGGATTGAGGATTGAGGATTGAGTATTGAAGATTGAGGATTAAGAATTGAGGATTGAGGATTGAGGATCGAGGATTGAGGGTTGAGGATTGAGGGTTGAGTATTGAGGATTGAAGGTTGAGGACTGAGGTTTGATGATTGAGGATTGAGGATTGAGGATTGAGGATTGAGGATTGAGGATTGAAGATTGAGGATTGAGTATTGAGGATTGAAGTTTAAGGATTGAGGATTGATGATTGAGGATTGTGGATTCAGGGTTGATTACTGAGGGTTGAGGATTGAGTGTTGAGGTTTGAGGATTGACGATTGAGGACTGAGGATTGATGTTTGAGGATTGAGGATTGCGGATTGAGGATTGAGGATTGGAGATTGAGGACTGACGATCGAGGATTGAGGATTGACGATTGAGGGTCGAGTATTGAGGATAGAGGATTGAGGATTGAGCGTTGAGGATTGAGTGTTGAGGATTGAAGATTGAGGATTGAGAATTGACGATTGAGGATTGAGGATTGGGGATTGAGGATTGAGGATGGATGGCTGAGGATTGAGGATTGACGATTGAGGATTGATAATTGAGGATTGAGGATTGAGGATTGACGATAGAGGATTGAGGATTGAGCACTGAGGATTGAGTGTTGAGGATTGAAAATTGAGGATTGAGAATTGATGACTGAGGATTGAGGATTGAGGATCGAGTGTTGATTACTGAGAGTTGAGGATTGAGGGTTGAGGATTGAGGATTGACGATTGCGGATTGAGTGTTGAGGATTGAAGATTGAGGATTGAGAATTGATGACTGAGGATTGAGGATTGAGGATTGAGTGTTGATTCCTGAGAGTTGAGGATTGAGGGTTGAGGATTGATGATTGACGATTGAGGATTGAGGATTGAGGATTGAGGATTGAGGATAGAAGATTGAGGATGGATGATTGAGGATTTAGCATTGAGGATTGAGTGTTGAGCATTGAAGATTGAGGATTGAGAATTGATGATTGATGATTGAGGATTGACAATTGAGGGTTGATTACTGAGGGTTGAGCATTGTGGGTTGAGGATTGAGGATTGAGGGTTGACGATTGAGGATTGATGATTGATGATTGAAGATTGAGGATTGAGGATTGAGGATTGATGGTTGAGGAATGAGGATTGACGATTGAGGATTGAGGATTGAAGATTGAGTGTCGTGGACAGAGGATTGAGGATTGAGGGTTGAAGATTGAGGATTGACGACTGACGATTGAAGATTGAGGACTGAGTATTGAAAACTGAGAATTGAGGATATTCTATTGAGGATTGAAAATTGAGGATTGAGGATTGAGGATTGAGGATTAAGGGCTGAGGATTGAAGGTTGAGGTATGAGGATTGACGATTGAGGATTGAGGATTGGGGATTGAGGATTGAGGATTGATGGTTAGGGTTGAGGATTGACGATTGAGAATTGAGGATTGAGGATTGAGGATTGAAGATTGAGGACTGAGCATTGAAAACTGAGAATTGAGGATATTCTACTGAGGATTGAAAATTGAGAATTGAGGATTGAGGATTGAAGATTAAGGGTTGGGGTTTGAAGGCTGAGGTTTGAGGATTAATGATTGAGGATTGAGAATTGGGGATTGTGCATTGAGGATTGATGGTTGAGGATTGAGTATTCACGATCGAGGACGGAGGATTGAGGATTGAGGATTGAGGATTGAGGATTGAGGATTGAGGATTGAAGATTGAGGATTGAGGATTGAGAATTGAGGATTGAGGATTGGGGATTCAGGACTGAAGGTTGAGGATTGAGGACTGAGGAATGAGGTTTGAGGATTGAGGTTTGAGTATTGAGGATTGAGGATTGCGGATTGAGGATTGAGGATTGAGGATTGAGGGTTGAGGATTGACTGTTGAGGATTGACGATTGACGATTGAGTATTGAGGATTGAGGATAGAGGATAGAGGATTGAGGATTGAGCATTGAGGATTGATAATTGAGGATTGAGGATTGGGGATTCAGGACTGAAGGTTGAGGATTGAGGACTGAGGAATAAGGTTTGAGGATTGAGGTTTGAGTATTGAGGATTGAGGATTGCGGATTGAGGATTGAGGATTGAGGATTGAGGGTCGAGGTTTGAAGATTGAAGATTGAGGATTGGGGATTGTTGATTGAATATTGAGGACTGAGAGTTGAGGATAGAGTATTGAGAATTGATGTTTGGGAACTGAGATTTGATGATTGCAGATTGACGTCTGAGTCTTGAGGGTAGAGTGTTGAAAATTGATGTTTGGGAACTGAGAGTTGAAGATTGAAGATTGTGGATTGAGTATTGAAAACTGAGAATTGAGTATTTTCCCTTGAGGACTGAGAACAGACGATTGAGTATTGAGGATTGAGGATTGAGGACAGATGGATGGGTATTGAGGAATGACGATTGAGGATTGAGTATTGGGGATTGAGGATTGAGGAATGAGGATTAACGGTTGAGGATTGAAGGTTGAGGTATGAGGATTGACGATTGACTATTGAGGATAGAGGATTGAGGATTGAGGATTGAAGATTGAGGATTGAGGATTGAAGATTGAGGATTGAGGATTGAGGATAGAGAATTGATGATTGAGGATTGAAGATTGAGTATTGAGGATTGAGAATTGATGATTGATGATAGAGGATTGAGGATTGAGGACTGAAGATTGAGGATTGAGTATTGAAGATTGAGGATTGACGATTGAGGTTTGAGGATTGAGGATTGAGGATTGAGGATTGAGGATTGAGGATTGAGGAATGAAGATTGAGGATTGAGGATTGAGAATTGATGATTGAGGACAGAGGATTGAGGACTGAGGATTGAGGATTGAGGATTGAGGATTGAGGATTGAGGATTGAGGATCGAGGATTGAGGATTGAGGATTGAGGGTTGATTATTGAGGATTGAAGGTTGAGGACTGTGGATTGATGGTTGAGGATTGAGGATTCAGAATTGATGATTGAGGATTGAGGATTGAGGATTGACGATTGAGGATTGAGGATTGAGGA
This sequence comes from Calliopsis andreniformis, assembly GCF_051401765.1. Classification (NCBI taxonomy): domain Eukaryota; kingdom Metazoa; phylum Arthropoda; class Insecta; order Hymenoptera; family Andrenidae; genus Calliopsis; species Calliopsis andreniformis. The sequence goes on along the minus strand of NW_027480735.1, from coordinate 161,687 downwards.
TTGAAAATTGAGGATTGAGGATTGATGATCGAGGATTGAGGATCGAGGATTGAGGGTTGAGTATTGAGGATTGATGATTGAGGTTTGAGGATTGACGATAGAGGATTGAGGATTGAAGATTGCGTGTCGTGGACTGAGGATTGCGGATTGAGGGTTGAAGATTGAGTATTGAGGACTGACGACTGAAGATTGAGGATTGAGTATTGAAAACTGAGAATTGAGGATATTCTTTTGAGGAAATTCTATTGAGGATTGATGATTGAGTATTGAGGATTAAGGGCTGAGGATTGAAGGTTGACGTATGAGGATTGACGATTGAGGATTGAGGATTGAGGATTGAGGATTGAGAATTGAGGACTGAGGATTGAGGATCGAGGATTGAGGATTGCGGATTGAGGGTTGATTATTGAGGATTGAAGGTTGAGGATTGAGAATTGACGATTGAGGATTGAGGATTGGGGATTGAGGATTGAGGATGGATGGCTGAGGATTGAGGATTGACGTTTGAGGATTGATAATTGAGGATTGAGGATTGAGGATTGACGATAGAGGATTGAGGATTGAGCACTGAGGATTGAGTGTTGAGGATTGAAAATTGAGGATTGAGAATTGATGACTGAGGATTGAGGATTGAGGATCGAGTGTTGATTACTGAGAGTTGAGGATTGAGGGTTGAGGATTGAGGATTGACGATTGCGGATTGAGTGTTGAGGATTGAAGATTGAGGATTGAGAATTGATGACTGAGGATTGAGGATTGAGGATTGAGTGTTGATTACTGAGAGTTGAGGATTGAGGGTTGAGGATTGATGATTGACGATTGAGGATTGAGGATTGAGGATTGAGGATTGAGGATAGAAGATTGAGGATGGATGATTGAGGATTTAGCATTGAGGATTGAGTGTTGAGCATTGAAGATTGAGGATTGAGAATTGATGATTGATGATTGAGGATTGACAATTGAGGGTTGATTACTGAGGGTTGAGCATTGTGGGTTGAGGATTGAGGATTGAGGGTTGACGATTGAGGATTGATGATTGGTGATTGAAGATTGAGGATTGAGGATTGAGGATTGATGGTTGAGGAATGAGGATTGACGATTGAGGATTGAGGATTGAAGATTGAGTGTCGTGGACAGAGGATTGAGGATTGAGGGTTGAAGATTGAGGATTGACGACTGACGATTGAAGATTGAGGACTGAGTATTGAAAACTGAGAATTGAGGATATTCTATTGAGGATTGAAAATTGAGGATTGAGGATTGAGGATTGAGGATTAAGGGCTGAGGATTGAAGGTTGAGGTATGAGGATTGACGATTGAGGATTGTGGATTGGGGATTGAGGATTGAGGATTGATGGTTAGGGTTGAGGATTGACGATTGAGGATTGAGGATTGAGGATTGAGGATTGAAGATTGAGGACTGAGCATTGAAAACTGAGAATTGAGGATATTCTACTGAGGATTGAAAATTGAGAATTGAGGATTGAGGATTGAAGATTAAGGGTTGGGGTTTGAAGGCTGAGGTTTGAGGATTAATGATTGAGGATTGAGAATTGGGGATTGTGCATTGAGGATTGATGGTTGAGGATTGAGTATTCACGATCGAGGACGGAGGATTGAGGATTGAGGATTGAGGATTGAGGATTGAGGATTGAGGATTGAAGATTGAGGATTGAGGATTGAGAATTGATGATTGAGGATAGAGGATTGAGGATTGATGATTGAATATTGAGGATTGAGTATTGAAGATTGAGGATAGAGAATTGAGGATTGAGGATTGAGGATCGAGGATTGAGGATTGTGGATTGAGGGTTGAGTATTGAGTATTGAAGGTTGAGGACTGTGGATTGATGACTGAGGATTGAGGATTGAGGATTGAGGATTGAGGATTGAGGATTGAAGATTGAGGATTGAGGATTGAGAATTGATGATTGAGGACAGAGGATTGAGGATTGAGGATTGAAAATTGAGGATTGAGGATTGAAGATTGAGGATTGAGGATTGAGGTTTGAGGATTGAGGATTGAGGATCGAGGATTGAGGGTTGAGTATTGAGGATTGAGCATTGAGGATTGAGGGATGAGTATTGAGAACGTAGGGTTGAGGATTGTGGATTGAGGATTGACGATTGAGGTTTGAGGATTGAGGATTCAGGATTCAGGATTAAGGATTGAGGGTTGAATATTGAGGATTGAAGTTTGAGGACTGAGGATTGATGATTGAAGACTGAGGACTGAGTGTTGAGGATAGAGTGTTGAGAATTGGTGTTTGGGAACTGAGATTTGGAGATTGTAGATTGAGGATTGAGTATTGAAAACTGAGAATTGAGGATTTTCTATTGAGGGCTGAGAATTGAGGATTGAGTATTGAGGATTGAGGACTGAGCATTGAGGATTGGGGATTGAGGATTGATGGTTGAGGATTGAAGACAGACGATTGAGTATTGAGGATTGAAGATTGAGTGTCGTGGACTGAGGATTGAGGTTTGAGGGTTGAAGATTGAGGATTGAGTATTGAGGATTGAAGATTGAGTGTCGTGGGCTGAGGGTTGAGGATTGAGGGTTGAGGATTGAGGATTGAGTACTGACGATTGAAGATTGAGTATTGAGTATTGAAAACTGAGAATTGAGGATATTTTATTGGGGATTGAAAATTGAGGGTTGAGGATTGAGGGTTGAGGAGTCGGGATTGAGAATTGAAGGCTGAGGATTGATGATTGATGATTGAAGATTGTGCACCGAGGATTGAGGACTGAGGGGTGAGGATTGAGTGCTGAGAATTTATGATTGACAATTGAGTAATGAGTGTTGAGGCTTGAGGACTGAGGATTGAGGATCCAGTATTGAGGATTGTGGATTGAGGATTGAGTATTGCGGTTTGAGGGCTGAGGATTGAATATTGAGAATTGAGGATTGAGTATTGAAGACTGAGGACAGAGTATAGAAAACTGAGAATTGAGGATATTCTATTGAGGATTGAGATATGTGGATTGAGGATTGAGTATTGAGGATTGAGGGTTGATGACTGAGGATTAAGTATTGAGGATTGATTCTTGAGGTTCGAGGGTTGACGATTGAGGATGGTGGATTGAGGATTGAGGATTGAGGGTTGAAGATTGAGGATTGACGACTGACGATTGAAGATTGAGGACTGAGTATTGAAAACTGAGAATTGAGGATATTCTATTGAGGATTGAAAATTGAGGATTGAGGATTGAGGATTGAGGATTAAGGGCTGAGGATTGAAGGTTGAGGTATGAGGATTGACGATTGAGGATTGAGGATTGGGGATTGAGGATTGAGGATTGATGGTTAGGGTTGAGGATTGACGATTGAGGATTGAGGATTGAGGATTGAGGATTGAAGATTGAGGACTGAGCATTGAAAACTGAGAATTGAGGATATTCTACTGAGGATTGAAAATTGAGAATTGAGGATTGAGGATTGAAGATTAAGGGTTGGGGTTTGAAGGCTGAGGTTTGAGGATTAATGATTGAGGATTGAGAATTGGGGATTGTGCATTGAGGATTGATGGTTGAGGATTGAGTATTCACGATCGAGGACGGAGGATTGAGGATTGAGGATTGAGGATTGAGGATTGAGGATTGAGGATTGAAGATTGAGGATTGAGGATTGAGAATTGAGGATTGAGGATTGGGGATTCAGGACTGAAGGTTGAGGATTGAGGACTGAGGAATGAGGTTTGAGGATTGAGGTTTGAGTATTGAGGATTGAGGATTGCGGATTGAGGATTGAGGATTGAGGATTGAGGGTTGAGGATTGACTGTTGAGGATTGACGATTGACGATTGAGTATTGAGGATTGAGGATAGAGGATAGAGGATTGAGGATTGAGCATTGAGGATTGATAATTGAGGATTGAGGATTGGGGATTCAGGACTGAAGGTTGAGGATTGAGGACTGAGGAATAAGGTTTGAGGATTGAGGTTTGAGTATTGAGGATTGAGGATTGCGGATTGAGGATTGAGGATTGAGGATTGAGGGTCGAGGTTTGAAGATTGAAGATTGAGGATTGGGGATTGTTGATTGAATATTGAGGACTGAGAGTTGAGGATAGAGTATTGAGAATTGATGTTTGGGAACTGAGATTTGATGATTGCAGATTGACGTCTGAGTCTTGAGGATAGAGTGTTGAAAATTGATGTTTGGGAACTGAGAGTTGAAGATTGAAGATTGTGGATTGAGTATTGAAAACTGAGAATTGAGTATTTTCCCTTGAGGACTGAGAACAGACGATTGAGTATTGAGGATTGAGGATTGAGGACAGATGGATGGGTATTGAGGAATGACGATTGAGGATTGAGTATTGGGGATTGAGGATTGAGGAATGAGGATTAACGGTTGAGGATTGAAGGTTGAGGTATGAGGATTGACGATTGACTATTGAGGATAGAGGATTGAGGATTGAGGATTGAAGATTGAGGATTGAGGATTGAAGATTGAGGATTGAGGATTGAGGATAGAGAATTGATGATTGAGGATTGAAGATTGAGTATTGAGGATTGAGAATTGATGATTGATGATAGAGGATTGAGGATTGAGGACTGAAGATTGAGGATTGAGTATTGAAGATTGAGGATTGACGATTGAGGATTGAGGATTGAGGATTGAAAATTGAGGATTGAGGATTGATGATCGAGGATTGAGGATCGAGGATTGAGGGTTGAGTATTGAGGATTGATGATTGAGGTTTGAGGATTGACGATAGAGGATTGAGGATTGAAGATTGCGTGTCGTGGACTGAGGATTGCGGATTGAGGGTTGAAGATTGAGTATTGAGGACTGACGACTGAAGATTGAGGATTGAGTATTGAAAACTGAGAATTGAGGATATTCTTTTGAGGAAATTCTATTGAGGATTGATGATTGAGTATTGAGGATTAAGGGCTGAGGATTGAAGGTTGAGGTATGAGGATTGACGATTGAGGATTGAGGATTGAGGATTGAGGATTGAGAATTGAGGACTGAGGATTGAGGATCGAGGATTGAGGATTGCGGATTGAGGGTTGATTATTGAGGATTGAAGGTTGAGGATTGAGAATTGACGATTGAGGATTGAGGATTGGGGATTGAGGATTGAGGATGGATGGCTGAGGATTGAGGATTGACGTTTGAGGATTGATAATTGAGGATTGAGGATTGAGGATTGACGATAGAGGATTGAGGATTGAGCACTGAGGATTGAGTGTTGAGGATTGAAAATTGAGGATTGAGAATTGATGACTGAGGATTGAGGATTGAGGATCGAGTGTTGATTACTGAGAGTTGAGGATTGAGGGTTGAGGATTGAGGATTGACGATTGCGGATTGAGTGTTGAGGATTGAAGATTGAGGATTGAGAATTGATGACTGAGGATTGAGGATTGAGGATTGAGTGTTGATTACTGAGAGTTGAGGATTGAGGGTTGAGGATTGATGATTGACGATTGAGGATTGAGGATTGAGGATTGAGAATTGAGGATAGAAGATTGAGGATGGATGATTGAGGATTTAGCATTGAGGATTGAGTGTTGAGCATTGAAGATTGAGGATTGAGAATTGATGATTGATGATTGAGGATTGACAATTGAGGGTTGATTACTGAGGGTTGAGCATTGTGGGTTGAGGATTGAGGATTGAGGGTTGACGATTGAGGATTGATGATTGGTGATTGAAGATTGAGGATTGAGGATTGAGGATTGATGGTTGAGGAATGAGGATTGACGATTGAGGATTGAGGATTGAAGATTGAGTGTCGTGGACAGAGGATTGAGGATTGAGGGTTGAAGATTGAGGATTGACGACTGACAATTGAAGATTGAGGACTGAGTATTGAAAACTGAGAATTGAGGATATTCTATTGAGGATTGAAAATTGAGGATTGAGGATTGAGGATTGAGGATTAAGGGCTGAGGATTGAAGGTTGAGGTATGAGGATTGACGATTGAGGATTGTGGATTGGGGATTGAGGATTGAGGATTGATGGTTAGGGTTGAGGATTGACGATTGAGGATTGAGGATTGAGGATTGAGGATTGAAGATTGAGGACTGAGCATTGAAAACTGAGAATTGAGGATATTCTACTGAGGATTGAAAATTGAGAATTGAGGATTGAGGATTGAAGATTAAGGGTTGGGGTTTGAAGGCTGAGGTTTGAGGATTAATGATTGAGGATTGAGAATTGGGGATTGTGCATTGAGGATTGATGGTTGAGGATTGAGTATTCACGATCGAGGACGGAGGATTGAGGATTGAGGATTGAGGATTGAGGATTGAGGATTGAGGATTGAAGATTGAGGATTGAGGATTGAGAATTGATGATTGAGGATAGAGGATTGAGGATTGATGATTGAATATTGAGGATTGAGTATTGAAGATTGAGGATAGAGAATTGAGGATTGAGGATTGAGGATCGAGGATTGAGGATTGTGGATTGAGGGTTGAGTATTGAGTATTGAAGGTTGAGGACTGTGGATTGATGACTGAGGATTGAGGATTGAGGATTGAGGATTGAGGATTGAGGATTGAAGATTGAGGATTGAGGATTGAGAATTGATGATTGAGGACAGAGGATTGAGGATTGAGGATTGAAAATTGAGGATTGAGGATTGAAGATTGAGGATTGAGGATTGAGGTTTGAGGATTGAGGATTGAGGATCGAGGATTGAGGGTTGAGTATTGAGGATTGAGCATTGAGGATTGAGGGATGAGTATTGAGAACGTAGGGTTGAGGATTGTGGATTGAGGATTGACGATTGAGGTTTGAGGATTGAGGATTGAGGATTCAGGATTAAGGATTGAGGGTTGAATATTGAGGATTGAAGTTTGAGGACTGAGGATTGATGATTGAAGACTGAGGACTGAGTGTTGAGGATAGAGTGTTGAGAATTGGTGTTTGGGAACTGAGATTTGGAGATTGTAGATTGAGGATTGAGTATTGAAAACTGAGAATTGAGGATTTTCTATTGAGGGCTGAGAATTGAGGATTGAGTATTGAGGATTGAGGACTGAGCATTGAGGATTGGGGATTGAGGATTGATGGTTGAGGATTGAAGACAGACGATTGAGTATTGAGGATTGAAGATTGAGTGTCGTGGACTGAGGATTGAGGTTTGAGGGTTGAAGATTGAGGATTGAGTATTGAGGATTGAAGATTGAGTGTCGTGGGCTGAGGGTTGAGGATTGAGGGTTGAGGATTGAGGATTGAGTACTGACGATTGAAGATTGAGTATTGAGTATTGAAAACTGAGAATTGAGGATATTTTATTGGGGATTGAAAATTGAGGGTTGAGGATTGAGGGTTGAGGAGTCGGGATTGAGAATTGAAGGCTGAGGATTGATGATTGATGATTGAAGATTGTGCACCGAGGATTGAGGACTGAGGGGTGAGGATTGAGTGCTGAGAATTTATGATTGACAATTGAGTAATGAGTGTTGAGGCTTGAGGACTGAGGATTGAGGATCCAGTATTGAGGATTGTGGATTGAGGATTGAGTATTGCGGTTTGAGGGCTGAGGATTGAATATTGAGAATTGAGGATTGAGTATTGAAGACTGAGGACAGAGTATAGAAAACTGAGAATTGAGGATATTCTATTGAGGATTGAGATATGTGGATTGAGGATTGAGTATTGAGGATTGAGGGTTGATGACTGAGGATTAAGTATTGAGGATTGATTCTTGAGGTTCGAGGGTTGACGATTGAGGATGGTGGATTGAGGATTGAGGATTGAGGTTTAAGTACTGAGGATTGAGGATTGAGGTTTGAGGATTGACGATTGAGGATTGACGATTGAGGATTGAGTGTTGAGGATTGAAGATTGAGGATTGAGAATTGATGACTGAGGATTGAGGATTGAGGATTGAGTGTTGATTACTGAGAGTTGAGGATTGAGGGTTGAGGATTGATGATTGACGATTGAGGATTGAGGATTGAGGATTGAGGATTGATGGTTGAGGATTGAGGATTGACGATTGAGGATTGAGGATTGAAGATTGAGTGTCGTGGACAGAGGATTGAGGATTGAGGGTTGAAGATTGACGATTGTCGACTGACGATTGAAGATTGAGGACTGAGTATTGAAAACTGAGAATTGAGGATATTCTATTGAGGATTGAAAATTGAGGATTGAGGATTGAGGATTGAGGATTAAGGGCTGAGGATTGAAGGTTGAGGTATGAGGATTGATGATTGAGGATTGAGGATTGGGGATTGAGGATTGAGGATCGATGGTTATGGTTGAGGATTGACGATTGAGGATTGAGGATTGAGGATTGAGGATTGACGATTGAGGACTGAGCATTGAAAACTGAGAATTGAGGATATCCTACTGAGGATTGAAAATTGAGAATTGAGGATTGAGGATTGAAGATTAAGGGTTGGGGTTTGAAGGCTGAGGTTTGAGGATTAATGATTGAGGATTGAGAATTGGGGATTGTGCATTGAGGATTGATGGTTGAGGATTGAGTATTCACGATCGAGGACGGAGGATTGAGGATTGAGGATTGAGGATTGAGGATTGAGGATTGAGGATTGAAGATTGAGGATTGAGGATTGAGAATTGATGATTGAGGATAGAGGATTGAGGATTGATGATTGAAGATTGAGGATTGAGTATTGAAGATTGAGGATTGAGAATTGAGGATTGAGGATTGAGGATCGAGGATTGAGGATTGAGGATTGAGGGTTGAGTATTGAGGATTGAAGGTTGAGGACTGTGGATTGATGACTGAGGATTGAGGATTGAGGATTGAGGATTGAGGATTGAGGATTGAAGATTGAGGATTGAGGATTGAGAATTGATGATTGAGGACAGAAGATTGAGGATAGAGGATTGAAAATTGAGGATTGAGGATTGCAGATTGAGGATTGAGGATTGAGGTTTGAGGATTGAGGATTAAGGATCGAGGATTGAGGGTTGAGTATTGAGGATTGAGCATTGAGGATTGAGGGATGAGTATTGAGAACGTAGGGTTGAGGATTGTGGATTGAGGATTGACGATTGAGGTTTGAGGATTGAGGATTGAGGATTCAGGATTAAGGATTGAGTGTTGAGTATTGATGATTGAAGTTTGAGGACTGAGGATTGATGATTGGAGACTGAGGACTGAGTGTTGAGGATAGAGTGTTGAGAATTGGTGTTTGGGAACTGAGATTTGGAGATTGTAGATTGAGGATTGAGTATTGAAAACTGAGAATTGAGGATTTTCTACTGAGGGCTGAGAATTGAGGATTGAGTATTGAGGATTGAGGACTGAGCATTGAGGATTGGGGATTGAGGATTGATGGTTGAGGATTGAAGACTGACGATTGAGTATTGAGGATTGAAGATTGAGTGTCGTGGACTGAGGATTGAGGTTTGAGGGTTGAAGATTGAGGATTGAGTATTGAGAATTGAAGATTGAGTGTCGTGGGCTGAGGGTTGAGGATTGAGGGTTGAGGATTGAGGATTGAGTACTGACGATTGAAGATTGAGGACTGAGTATTGAAAACTGAGAATTGAGGATATTTTATTGGGGATTGAAAATTGAGGATTGAGGATTGAGGATTGAGGATTCGGGATTGAGGATTGAGGATTGATGGTTGAGGGTTGAGGATTGACGATTGAGGATTGAAGATTGAGGATTGACGATTGAGAATTGATGATTGAGGATAGAGGATTGAGGATTGAAGATTGAGGATGGGGATTGAGGATTGAAAATTGAGGATTGAGTATTGAAGGTTGAGGATTGAGAATTGAGGATTGAGGATTGAGGATCGAGGATTGAGGATTGAGGATTGAGGGTTGAGTATTGAGGATTGAAGGTTGAGGACTGAGGATTTATGACTGAGGATTGAGGATTGAGGATTGAGGATTGAGGATTGAAGATTGAGTATTGACGTTTGAGAATTGATGATTGAGGATAGAGGACTGAGGATTGAGGATTGAAGATTGAGGATTGAGTATTGAAGATATAGGATTGGCGATTGAGGATTGAGGATTGAGGACTGAGGATTGAGGATTGAGGATTGAGGATTGAGGTTTGAAGATTGAGGATTGAGGATTGGGAATTGATGATTGAGGATAGAGGATTGAGGGTTGAGGATTGAAGATTGAGGATTGAGTATTGAAGATTGAGGATTGAAGATTGAGGATGAGGATTGAGGATCGAGGATTGCGGATCGAAGGTTGAGGATAGAGGATTGAGGATTGAGCATTGGGAATTGTTGATTGAGGATAGAGGATTGAGGATTGAGGATTGAAGATTGAGGATTGAGTATTGAAGATTGAGGATTGAAGATTGAGGATGAGGATTGAGGATCGAGGATTGAGGATCGAAGGTTGAGGATAGAGGATTGCGGTTTGAAGATTGATGACCGAGGGTTGAAGTTCGAGGATTGAGGATTGAGGATTGAGGTTCGAGGATTGAGGATTGAGAACTGAGGATTGTTGAGGATTGAGGATTGAGGATTGAGGACTGCGGATTGAAGATTTAGGATTGAAGATTGAGGATTGAGGATTGAGGATAGAGGATTGAAAATCGAGGATTGAGGATTGAGAATTGAGGATTGAGGATTGAGGATTGAGGATTGAGGATTGAGGATTGAGGATTGATGGTTGAGTATTGAAGATTGACGATTGAGTATTGAGGATTGAAGATTGAGTGTCGTGGACTGAGGATTGAGGATTGAGGGTTGAATATTGAGGATTGAGTACTGACGATTGAAGATTGAGGACTGAGTATTGAAAACTGAGAATTGAGGATATTTTATTGAGGATTGAAAATTGAGGATTGAGGATTGAGGATTGAGGATTAAGGGTTGAGGATTGAAGGTTGATGTTTTAGGATTGACGGTTGAGGATTGAGGATTCGGGATTGAGGATTGAGGATTGGTGGTTGAGGATTGAGGATTGACGATTGAGAATTGAGGATAGAGGATTGAGATTTGAGGATTGAGGATTGAGGATTGAGGACTGCGGATTGAAGATTTAGGATTGAAGAATGAGTATTGAAGATTCAGTTCTGAGTATTGAAACTGAGAGTTGAGGATATTCTATTGAGGATTGAGATTTGAGAATTGACGATTGAGGATTGAGGATTGAGGATTGAGGATTGAGGATTGAGGATTGAGGATTGAGGATTGAAGATTGAGGATTGAGGATTGAGGATTGAGGGTTGAGAATTGATGACTGAGGATTGAGGATTGAGGATCAAGTGTTGATTACTGAGAGTTGAGGATTGAGGGTTGAGGATTGAGGATTGACGATTGAGGATCGAGTGCTGAGAATTGAAGGTTGAGGATTGAGAATTGATGACTGAGGAATGAGGATTGAGGATTGAGTGTTGATTACTGAGAGTTGAGGATTGGGGGTTGAGGATTGATGATTGACGATTGAGGATTGAGGATTGAGGATTGAGGATTGAGGATAGAGGATTGCGGTTTGAAGATTGACGACGGAGTGTTGAAGATCGAGGATTGAGGATTGAGGATTGAGGATTGAGGATCGAGTATTGAGGATTGAGAATTGAGGATTGAGGATTGAGGAATGAGTATTGAGGATTGAGGATTGAGGACTGCGGATTGAAGATTTAGGATTGAAGATTGAGGACTGAAGATTCAGGACTCAGTATTGAAACGGAGAGTTGAGGATATTCTATTGATTATTGAGATTTGAGAATTGAATATTGAGGATTGAGGTTTGAGGATTGAGGATTGAGGATTGAGGATTGAGGATTGAGGATTGAGGATTGAGGATTGAGGATTGAGGATTGAGAATTCAGTATTGAGGACTGACGATTGAAGATTGAGGTCTGAGTTTGAAAACAGAGAATTGAGGATATTCTGTAGAGGATTGAAAATTGAGAATTGAGGATTGAGGATTGACGATTGAGGGTTAAGGATTGGGGATTGAGGATTGAGGATGCATGGTTGAGGATTGAGGATTGACGATTGAGGATTGATAATTGAGAATTGAGGATTGAGGATTAACGATAGAGGAGTGAGGATTGAGCACTGAGTATTGAGTGTTGAGGATTGAAGATTGAGAATTGAGAATTGATGACTGAGGATTGAGGATTGAGAATTGAGTGTTGATTACTGAGAGTTGAGGATTGAGGGTTGAGGATTGAGGATTGACGATTGAGGATTGAGGATTGAGGATTGAGGATTGAAGATTGAGGATGGATGATTGAGGATTTAGCATTGAGGATTGAGTGTTGACGATTGAAGATTGAGGATTGAGAATTGATGGTTGAGGATTGAGGATTGACAACTGAGGGTTGATTACTGAGGGTTGAGCATTGTGGGTTGGAGATTGAGGATTGAGGGTTGACGATTGAGGATTGATGATTGAGGATTTAGAATTGATGATTCAGGATTGAAGATTGAGTATTGAGGATTGAGAATTGAAGATTGAGGATAGAGGATTGAGGATTGAGGACTGAAGGTTGAGGATTGAGTATTGAAGATTGAGGATTGACGATTGAGGTTTGAGGATTGAGGGTTGAGGATTGAGGATTGAGGATTGAGGATTGAGGAATGAAGTTTGATGATTGAGGATTGAGAATTGATGATTGAGGACTGAGGATTGAGGATTGAGGATTCAGGATTAAGGATTGAAGATTGAGGAATGAGGATTCAGAATTGATGATTGAGGATAGAGGATTGAGGATCGAGGATTGAAGATTTACGTTTTAGTATTGAAGATTGAGGATTGAAGATTGAGGATGAGGATTGAGGATCGAGGATTGAGGTTCGAAGGTTGAGGATAGAGTATTGCGCTTTGAAGATTGATGACCGCGGGTTGAAGTTCGAGGATTGAGGATTGAGGATTGAAGTTCGAGGATTGAGGATTGAGAATTGTGGATTGTTGAGGATTGAGGATTAAGGATTGAGGACTGCTGATTGAAGATTTAGGATTGAAGATTGAGGATCGAGGATTGAGGATTGAGAATTGAGGATTGAGGATTGAAGATTGAGGATTGAAGATTCAGGATTGAGGATTGAGAATTGATGATTGAGGACAGAGGATTGAGGATTGAGGATTGAAGATTGAGGATTGAGGATTGAAGATTGAGGATTGCGGATTGAGGTTTGAGGATTGAGGATTGAGGATCGAGGATTGAGGGTTGAGTATTGAGGATTGCGCATTGAGGATTGGGGATTGAGGATTGATGGTTGAGGATTGAAGACTGACGATTGAGTATTGAGGATTGAAGATTGAGTGTCGTGGACTGAGGATTGAGGTTTGAGGGTTGAAGATTGAGGATTGAGTATTGAGGATTGAAGATTGAGTGTCGTGGGCTGAGGGTTGAGGATTGAGGGTTGAGGATTGAGGATTGAGTACTGACGATTGAAGATTGAGGACTGAGTATTGAAAACTGAGAATTGAGGTTATTTTATTGGGGATTGAAAATTGAGGATTGAGGATTGAGGATTAAGGGTTGAGGTTTGAAGGTTGATGTTTGAGGATTGACGATTGAGGATTGAGGATTCGGGATTGAGGGATTGAGGATTGATGGTTGAGGATTGAGGATTGACGATTGAGGATTGAAGATTGAGGATTGACGATTGAGAATTGATGATTGAGGATAGAGGATTGAGGATTGAAGATTGAGGATGGGGATTGAGGATTGAAGATTGAGGATTGAGTATTGAAGATTGAGGATTGAGAATTGAGGATTGAGGATTGAGGATCGGGGATTGAGGATTGAGGATTGAGGGTTGAGTATTGAGGATTGAAGGTTGAGGACTGAGGATTGATGACTGAGGATTGAGGATTGAGGATTGAGGATTGAGGATTGAGGATTGAAGATTGAGGATTGAGTATTGAAGATTGAGGATTGAAGATTGAGGATGAGGATTGAGGACTGAGGATTGAGGATTGAGGATTGAGGATTGAGGTTTGAAGATTGAGGATTGAGGATTGGGAATTGATGATTGAGGATAGAGGATTGAGGGTTGAGGATTGAAGATTGAGGATTGAGTATAGAAGACTGAGGATTGAAGATTGAGGATGAGGATTGAGGATCGAGGATTGCGGATCGAAGGTTGAGGATAGAGGATTGAGGATTGAGGATTGGGAATTGTTGATTGAGGATAGAGGATTGAGGATTGAGGATTGAAGATTGAGGATTGAGTATTGAAGATTGAGGATTGAAGATTGAGGATGAGGATTGAGGATCGAGGATTGAAGATCGAAGGTTGAGGATAGAGGATTGCGGTTTGAAGATTGATGACCGAGGGTTGAAGTTCGAGGATTGAGGATTGAGGATTGAGGTTCGAGGATTGAGGATTGAGAACTGAGGATGGTTGAGGATTGAGGATTGAGGATTGAGGACTGCGGATTGAAGATTTAGGATTGAAGATTGAGGATTGAGGATTGAGGATAGAGGATTGAAAATCGAGGATTGAGGATTGAGAATTGAGGATTGAGGATTGAGGATTGAGGATTGAGGATTGAGGATTGAGGATTGATGGTTGAGTATTGAAGATTGACGATTGAGTATTGAGGATTGAAGATTGAGTGTCGTGGACTGAGGATTGAGGATTGAGGGTTGAATATTGATGATTGAGTACTGACGATTGAAGATTGAGGACTGAGTATTGAAAACTGAGAATTGAGGATATTTTATTGAGGATTGAAAATTGAGGATTGAGGATTGAGGATTGAGGATTAAGGGTTGAGGATTGAAGGTTGATGTTTTAGGATTGACGGTTGAGGATTGAGGATTCGGGATTGAGGATTGAGGATTGATGGTTGAGGATTGAGGATTGACGATTGAGAATTGAGGATAGAGGATTGAGATTTGAGGATTGAGGATTGAAGATTGAGGACTGCGGATTGAAGATTTAGGATTGAAGAATGAGTATTGAAGATTCAGTTCTGAGTATTGAAACTGAGAGTTGAGGATATTCTATTGAGGATTGAGATTTGAGAATTGACGATTGAGGATTGAGGATTGAGGATTGAGGATTGAGGATTGAGGATTGAGGATTGAGGATTGAGGATTGAAGATTGAGGATTGAGGATTGAGGATTGAGGGTTGAGTATTGAGGAATGAGCATTGAGGATTGAGGGTTGGGTATTGAAGATTGAGAATTGTGTTTTGATGTTTCAAGATTGAGGATTGATGTTGTAGTTTGGGGAGTGAGGATTGATAACTGAGGATTGAGGATTTAGGACTGAGGTCTGAAGATTGAGGATTGAGGACTGAGGACTGAGGGTTGAGGATTCAGGATTGGGGATTAAGGGTTGAGGATTGACTGTTGAGGATTGACGATTGACGATTGAGTATTGAGGATTGAGGATAGAGGATAGAGGATTGAGGATTGTGCATTGAGGATTGATAATTGAGGATTGAGGATTGGGGATTCAGGACTGAAGGTTGAGGATTGAGGACTGAGGAATGAGGTTTGAGGATTGAGGTTTAAGTATTGAGGATTGAGGATTGCGGATTGAGGATTGAGGATTGAGGATTGAGGGTCGAGGTTTGAAGATTGAAGATTGAGGATTGGGGATTGTTGATTGAATGTTGAGGACTGAGAGTTGAGGATAGAGTATTGAGAATTGATGTTTGGGAACTGAGATTTGATGATTGCAGATTGACGTCAGAGTCTTGAGGATAGAGTGTTGAGAATTGATGTTTCGGAACTGAGAGTTGAAGATTGAGGACTGAGTATTGAAAACTGAGAATTGAGGATATTTTATTGAGGATTGAAAATTGAGGATTGAGGATTGAGGATTGAGGATTAAGGGTTGAGGATTGAAGGTTGATGTTTTAGGATTGACGGTTGAGGATTGAGGATTCGGGATTGAGGATTGAGGATTGATGGTTGAGGATTGAGGATTGACGATTGAGAATTGAGGATAGAGGATTGAGATTTGAGGATTGAGGATTGAGGATTGAGGACTGCGGATTGAAGATTTAGGATTGAAGAATGAGTATTGAAGATTCAGTTCTGAGTATTGAAACTGAGAGTTGAGGATATTCTATTGAGGATTGAGATTTGAGAATTGACGATTGAGGATTGAGGATTGAGGATTGAGGATTGAGGATTGAGGATTGAGGATTGAGGATTGAGGATTGAAGATTGAGGATTGAGGATTGAGGATTGAGGGTTGAGTATTGAGGAATGAGCATTGAGGATTGAGGGTTGGGTATTGAAGATTGAGAATTGTGTTTTGATGTTTCAAGATTGAGGATTGATGTTGTAGTTTGGGGAGTGAGGATTGATAACTGAGGATTGAGGATTTAGGACTGAGGTCTGAAGATTGAGGATTGAGGACTGAGGACTGAGGGTTGAGGATTCAGGATTGGGGATTAAGGGTTGAGGATTGACTGTTGAGGATTGACGATTGACGATTGAGTATTGAGGATTGAGGATAGAGGATAGAGGATTGAGGATTGTGCATTGAGGATTGATAATTGAGGATTGAGGATTGGGGATTCAGGACTGAAGGTTGAGGATTGAGGACTGAGGAATGAGGTTTGATGATTGAGGTTTAAGTATTGAGGATTGAGGATTGCGGATTGAGGATTGAGGATTGAGGATTGAGGGTCGAGGTTTGAAGATTGAAGATTGAGGATTGGGGATTGTTGATTGAATGTTGAGGACTGAGAGTTGAGGATAGAGTATTGAGAATTGATGTTTGGGAACTGAGATTTGATGATTGCAGATTGACGTCAGAGTCTTGAGGATAGAGTGTTGAGAATTGATGTTTCGGAACTGAGAGTTGAAGATTGTGGATTGAGTATTGAAAACTGAGAATTGAGTATTTTCCCTTGAGGACTGAGAACAGACGATTGAGTATTGAGGATTGAGGATTGAGGATTGAGGATTGAGGATTGAGGATTGAGGATTGAGGATTGAGGGTTGATTACTGAGGGTTGAGGATTGAGGGTTGAGGAGTCGGGATTGAGAATTGAAGACTGAGGATTGATGATTGATGATTGAAGATTGTGCACCGAGGATTGAGGACTGAGGGGTGAGGATTGAGTGCTGAGAATTTATGATTGACAATTGAGTAATGAGTGTTGAGGCTTGAGGACTGAGGATTGAGGATCCAGTATTGAGGATTGTGGATTGAGGATTGAGTATTGCGGATTGAGGGCTGAGGATTGAATATTGAGAATTGAGGATTGAGTATTGAAGACTGAGGACAGAGTATAGAAAACTGAGAATTGAGGATATTCTATTGAGGATTGAGATTTGTGGATTGAGAATTGAGGATTGAGGATTGAGGATCGAGGATTGAGGATTGAGGTTGGAGGGTTGTGTATTGAGGATTGAAGGTTGAGGACTGAGGATTGATGATTGAGGATTGAGGATTGAGAATTGATGATTGAGGATTGAGGATTGAGAATTGACGATTGAGGATTGAGTATTGACGATTGAGTATAGAGGATTGAGGATAGAGTATTGAAGGTTGAGGATTGAGTACTGAAAATTGAGGATTGAAGATTGAGGATCGAGGATCGAGGATTGAGGATCGAAGATTGAGGATAGAGGATTGCGGATTGAAGATTGATGACGGAGTGTTGAAGTTCGAGGATTGAGGATTGAGTATTGAGGATGGAGGATTGAATATTGAGGATTGACGATTGAGGATTGAGGATTAACGATTGAGGATTGTGGATTGAGGATAGAGGATAGAGGATTGAGCGTTGAGGATTGAGTGTTGAGGATTGAAGATTGAGGATTGAGAATTGACGATTGAGGATTGAGGATTGAGGATTGAGGGTTGATTACTGAGGGTTGAGCATTGTGGGTTGAGTTTTGAGGTATGAGGATTGACGATTGAGGATTGAGGATTGGGGATTGAGGATTGAGGATTGATGGTTGAGGGTTGAGGAGTGAGGATTGAGGTTTGAGGATTGAGGAATGAAGATTGAGGATTGAGGATTGAGAATTGATGATTGAGGACAGAGGATTGAGGATTGAGGATTGAAGATTGAGGATTGAGTATTGAAGATTGAGGATTGAGAATTGAGGATTGAGGATTGAGGATCGAGGATTGAGGGTTGAGGATTGAGGGTTGAGTATTGAGGATTGAAGGTTGAGGACTGAGGTTTGATGATTGACGATTGAGGATTGAGGATTGAGGATTGAGGATTGAAGATTGAGGATTGAGTATTGAGGATTGAAGTTTAAGGATTGAGAATTGATGATTGAGGATTGTGGATTGAGGGTTGATTACTGAGGGTTGAGGATTGAGTGTTGAGGATTGAGGATTGACGATTGAGGACTGAGGATTGATGATTGAGGATTGAGGATTGCGGATTGAGGATTGAGGATTGGAGATTGAGGACTGACGATCGAGGATTGAGGATTGACGATTGAGGGTTTAGTATTGAGGATAGAGGATTGAGGATTGAGCGTTGAGGATTGAGTGCTGAGGATTGAAGATTGAGGATTGAGAATTGACGATTGAGGATTGAGGATTGGGGATTGAGGATTGAGGATGGATGGCTGAGGATTGAGGATTGACGATTGAGGATTGATAATTGAGGATTGAGGATTGAGGATTGACGATAGAGGATTGAGGATCAAGTGTTGATTACTGAGAGTTGAGGATTGAGGGTTGAGGATTGAGGATTGACGATTGAGGATCGAGTGCTGAGAATTGAAGGTTGAGGATTGAGAATTGATGACTGAGGAATGAGGATTGAGGATTGAGTGTTGATTACTGAGAGTTGAGGATTGAGGGTTGAGGATTGATGATTGACGATTGAGGATTGAGGATTGAGGATTGAGGATTGAGGATAGAGGATTGCGGTTTGAAGATTGACGACGGAGTGTTGAAGATCGAGGATTGAGGATTGAGGATTGAGGATTGAGGATCGAGTATTGAGGATTGAGAATTGAGGATTGAGGATTGAGGAATGAGTATTGAGGATTGAGGATTGAGGACTGCGGATTGAAGATTTAGGATTGAAGATTGAGGACTGAAGATTCAGGACTCAGTATTGAAACGGAGAGTTGAGGATATTCTATTGATGATTGAGATTTGAGAATTGAATATTGAGGATTGAGGTTTGAGGATTGAGGATTGAGGATTGAGGATGAGGATTGAGGATTGAGGATTGAGGATTGAGGATTGAGGATTGAGAATTCAGTATTGAGGACTGACGATTGAAGATTGAGGTCTGAGTTTGAAAACAGAGATTTGAGGATATTCTGTAGAGGATTGAAAATTGAGAATTGAGGATTGAGGATTGACGATTGAGGGTTAAGGATTGGGGATTGAGGATTGAGGATGCATGGTTGAGGATTGAGGATTGACGATTGAGGATTGATAATTGAGGATTGAGGATTGAGGATTAACGATAGAGGAGTGAGGATTGAGCACTGAGTATTGAGTGTTGAGGATTGAAGATTGAGAATTGAGAATTGATGACTGAGGATTGAGGATTGAGAATTGAGTGTTGACTACTGAGAGTTGAGGATTGAGGGTTGAGGATTGAGGATTGACGATTGAGGATTGAGGATTGAGGATTGAGGATTGAAGATTGAGGATGGATGATTGAGGATTTAGCATTGAGGATTGAGTGTTGACGATTGAAGATTGAGGATTGAGAATTGATGGTTGAGGATTGAGGATTGACAACTGAGGGTTGATTACTGAGGGTTGAGCATTGTGGGTTGGAGATTGAGGATTGAGGGTTGACGATTGAGGATTGATGATTGAGGAATGAGAATTGATGATTCAGGATTGAAGATTGAGTATTGAGGATTGAGAATTGAAGATTGAGGATAGAGGATTGAGGATTGAGGACTGAAGGTTGAGGATTGAGTATTGAAGGTTGAGGATTGACGATTGAGGTTTGAGGATTGAGGGTTGAGGATTGAGGATTGAGGATTGAGGATTGAGGTATGAAGATTGATGATTGAGGATTGAGAATTGATGATTGAGGACTGAGGATTGAGGATTGAGGATTCAGGATTAAGGATTGAAGATTGAGGAATGAGGATTCAGAATTGATGATTGAGGATAGAGGATTGAGGATCGAGGATTGAAGATTTTGGTTTGAGTATTGAAGATTGAGGATTGAAGATTGAGAATGAGGATTGAGGATCGAGGATTGAGGTTCGAAGGTTGAGGATAGAGGATTGCGGTTTGAAGATTGATGACCGCGGGTTGAAGTTCGAGGATTGAGGATTGAGGATTGAAGTTCGAGGATTGAGGATTGAGAATTGAGGATTGTTGAGGATTGAGGATTAAGGATTGAGGACTGCTGATTGAAGATTTAGGATTGAAGATTGAGGATCGAGGATTGAGGATTGAGAATTGAGGATTGAGGATTGAAGATTGAGGATTGAAGATTGAGTATTGAGGATTGAGAATTGATGATTGAGGACAGAGGATTGAGGATTGAGGATTGAAGATTGAGGATTGAGGATTGAAGATTGAGGATTGCGGATTGAGGTTTGAGGATTGAGGATTGAGGATCGAGGATTGAGGGTTGAGTATTGAGGATTGAGCATTGAGGATTGGGGATTGAGGATTGATGGTTGAGGATTGAAGACTGACGATTGAGTATTGAGGATTGAAGATTGAGTGTCGTGGACTGAGGATTGAGGTTTGATGGTTGAAGATTGAGGATTGAGTATTGAGGATTGAAGATTGAGTGTCGTGGGCTGAGGGTTGAGGATTGAGGGTTGAGGATTGAGGATTGAGTACTGACGATTGAAGATTGAGGACTCAGTATTGAAAACTGAGAATTGAGGATATTTTATTGGGGATTGAAAATTGAGGATTGAGGATTGAGGATTAAGGGTTGAGGTTTGAAGGTTGATGTTTGAGGATTGACGATTGAGGATTGAGGATTCGGGATTGAGGATTGAGGATTGATGGTTGAGGATTGAGGATTGACGATTGAGGATTGAAGATTGAGGATTGACGATTGAGAATTGATGATTGAGGATAGAGGATTGAGGATTGAAGATTGAGGATGGGGATTGAGGATTGAAGATTGAGGATTGAGTATAGAAGATTGAGGATTGAGAATTGAGGATTGAGGATTGAGGATCGGGGATTGAGGATTGAGGATTGAGGGTTGAGTATTGAGGATTGAAGGTTGAGGACTGAGGATTGATGACTGAGGATTGAGGATTGAGGATTGAGGATTGAGGATTGAGGATTGAAGATTGAGGATTGAGTATTGAAGATTGAGGATTGAAGATTGAGGATGAGGATTGAGGATCGAGGATTGAGGTTCGAAGGTTGAGGATAGAGGATTGCGGTTTGAAGATTGATGACCGAGAGTTGAAGTTCGAGGATTGAGGATTGAGCATTGAGGTTCGAGGATTGAGGTTTGAGGATTGAGGATTGAGGATTGAGGACTGCGGATTGAAGATTTAGGATTGAAGAATGAGTATTGAAGATTCAGTTCTGAGTATTGAAACTGAGAGTTGAGGATATTCTATTGAGGATTGAGATTGGAGAATTGACGATTGAGGATTGAGGATTGAGGATTGAGGATTGAGGATTGAGGATTGTGGATTGAGGATTGAGGATTGAGGATTGGGGATTGAGGGTCGAGTATTGAGGAATGAGCATTGAGGATTGAGGGTTGGGTATTGAAGATTGAGAATTGTGTTTTGATGTTTCAAGATTGAGGATTGATGTTGAAGTTTGGGGATTGAGGATTGATAACTGAGGATTGAGTATTTAGGACTGAGGTCTGAAGATTGAGGATTGAGGACTGAGGAATGAGGTTTGAGGATTGAGGTTTGAGTATTGAGGATTGAGGATTGCGGATTGAGGATTGAGGATTGAGGATTGAGGGTCGAGGTTTGAATATTGAAGATTGAGGTTTGGGGATTGAATACTGAGGGCTGAGTATTGAGGAGTGAGGTGTGAAGGTTGAGCATTCAGGATTGAGGATTGAATGTTGAGGATTGAGAATTGAGCATTGAATACTGAGGATTGAGGATTGAGGATTGAGGATTGAGGATTGAGGATTGATGGTTGAGGACTGAGGATTGAGGATTAAGTGTTGAGGATTGAAGGTTGATGTTTGAGGATTGACGATTGAGGATTGAGAATTCGGGATTGAGGATTGAGGATTGATGGTTGAGGGTTGAGGATTGAGGATTGATAATTGATGATTAAGGATAGAGGATTGAGGATTGAGAATCCAGGATTGAGGTTTGAGAATCGAGAATTGAGGATTGAGGATAGATGGTTGAGGATTGCGTATTCACGATCTAGGACGGAGGGTTGAGGATTGAGGATTGAGAATTGAGTATTGAGGATTGAAGATTGAGGATTGAGGATTGATAATTGATGATTGAGGATAGAGGATTGAGGATTGAGAATCGAGGATTGAGGTTTGAGAATTGAGAATTGAGGATTGAGGATTGAGAATTGAGGATTGAGGATTGAGGATCGAGGATTGAGGATTGAGGATTGAGGGTTGAGTATTGAGGATTGAAGGTTGAGGACTGAGGATTGATGATTGAGGATTGAGGATTGAGAATTGATGATTGAGGATTGAGGATTGAGAATTGACGATTGAGGATTGAGTATTGACGATAGAGGATAGAGGATTGAGGATAGAGTATTGAAGGTTGAGGATTGAGTACTGAAAATTGAGGATTGAAGATTGAGGATTGAGGATCGAGGATTGAGGATCGAAGATTGAGGATAGAGGATTGCGGATTGAAGATTGATGACGGAGTGTTGAAGTTCGAGGATTGAGGATTGAGTATTGAGGATGGAGGATTGAATATTGAGGATTGACGATTGAGGATTGAGGATTAACGATTGAGGATTGTGGACTGAGGATAGAGGATTGAGGATTGAGCGTTGAGGATTGAGTGTTGAGGATTGAAGATTGAGGATTGAGAAATGACGATTGAGGATTGAGGATTGAGGATTGAGGTTTGATTACTGAGGGTTGAGCATTGTGGGTTGAGGATTGAGGTATGAGGATTGACGATTGAGGATTGAGGATTGGGGATTGAGGATTGAGGATTGATGGTTGAGGGTTGAGGAGTGAGGATTGAGGTTTGAGGATTGAGGAATGAAGATTGAGGATTGAGGATTGAGAATTGATGATTGAGGACAGAGGATCGAGGATTGAGGATTGAAGATTGAGGATTGAGTATTGAAGATTGAGGATTGAGAATTGAGGATTGAGGATTGAGGATCGAGGATTGAGGGTTGAGTATTGAGGGTTGAGTATTGAGGATTGAAGGTTGAGGACTGAGGTTTGATGATTGAGGATTGAGGATTGAGGATTGAGGATTGAGGATTGAGGATTGAAGATTGAGGATTGAGTATTGAGGATTGAAGTTTAAGGATTGAGAATTGATGATTGAGGATTAAGGATTGAGGGTTGATTACTGAGGGTTGAGGATTGAGTGTTGAGGATTGAGGATTGACGATTGAGGACTGAGGATTCATGATTGAGGATTGAGGATTGCGGATTGAGGATTGAGGATTGGAGATTGAGGACTGACGATCGAGGATTGAGGATTGACGATTGAGGGTTGAGTATTGAGGATAGAGGATTGAGGATTGAGCGTTGAAGATTGAGTGTTGAGGATTGAAGATGGAGGATTGAGAATTGACGATTGAGGATTGACGATTGAGGAATGAGGATTGATGATTGAGCATTGAGGATTGATGATTGAGTATTGAGGATTAAGGGTTGAGGATTGAAGGTTGAGGTTTGAGGATTGACGATTTATGATTGAGGATTTAGGATTGAGGATTGAGGATTGAGGATTGAGGATCAAGGGTTGAGGATTGAAGGTTGAGGTTTGAGGATTGACGATTGAGGGTTGAGGATTGGGGATCGTGCACTGAATATTGAGGATTGAGGTTTGTCGTCTGTGGGTTGATCATTGAGGATAGAGGATTGGGGACTGAGGGTTGAGGATTGAGTATTGAGGATTGAGGATTGAAGATTGAGGATTGAGGATTGAGGGTTGAGGATTGAGGGTTGAGTATTGAGGATTGAATGTTGAGGACTGAGGGTTCAAGTTTGAGGATTCAGGGTTGAGGATTGAGGGCCGAGGATTGAGGATTGAGAATTGAGGATTGAAGATTGAGGATTGAGAGTTGATGATTGAGGATTGAGTATTGAGGATCGAGGGTTGATTACTGAGGGTTGAGGATTGAGGGTTGAGGATTCAGGATTGAAGATTGAAGATTGAGGATTGATGATTGATGATTGAAGATTGAGGATTGAGGATTAAAGATTGAGGATTGAGGGTTGAGGATTGAGAATTGATGATTCAGGATTGAAAATTGAGTATTGAGGATTGAGAATTGAAGATTGAGGATAGAGGATTGAGGGTTGAGGACTGAAGATTGAGGATTGAGTATTGAAGATTGAGGATTGACGATTGAGGTTTGAGGATTGAGGATTGAGGATTGAGGATTGAGGATAGAGGATTGAGGATTGAGGAATGAAGATTGAGGATTGAGGATTGAGAATTGATGATTGAGGACAGAGGATTGAGGATTGAGGATTGAAGATTGAGGATTGAGTATCGAAGATTGAGGATTGAGAATTGAGGATTGAGGATTGAAGATCGAGGATTGAGGATTGAGGATTGAAGGTTGAGTATTGAGGATTGAAGGTTGAGGACTGCGGATTGATGATTGAGGATTGAGGATTGATGATTGAGGATTGAGGATTGAAGATTAAGGATTGAGAATTGATGATTGAGGATTGAGGATTGAGGATTGACGGTTGAGGATTGAGAATTGATGATTGAGGATAGAGGATTGAGGATTGAGTATTGAAGGCTGAGGATTGAGTACTGAAGATTGAGGATTGAAGATTGAGGATTGAGGATCGAGGATTGAGGATCGAAGATTGAGGATAGAGGATTGCGGTTTGAAGATTGACGACGGAGTGTTGAAGATCGAGGATTGAGGATTGAGGATTGAGGATTGAGGATCGAGTATTGAGGATTGAGAATTGAGGATTGAGGATTGAGGAATGAGTATTGAGGATTGACGATTGAGGACTGCGGATTGAAGATTTAGGATTGAAGATTGAGGACTGAAGATTCAGGACTCAGTATTGAAACGGAGAGTTGAGGATATTCTATTGATGATTGAGATTTGAGAATTGACTATTGAGGATTGAGGTTTGAGGATTGAGGATTGAGGATTGAGGATTGAGGATTGAGGATTGAGGATTGAGGATTGAGGATTGAGGATTGAGGATTGAGAATTCAGTATTGAGGACTGACTATTGAAGATTGAGGTCTGAGTTTGAAAACAGAGAATTGAGGATATTCTGTGGAGGATTGAAAATTGAGAATTGAGGATTGAGGATTGACGATTGAGGGTTAAGGATTGGGGATTGAGGATTGAGGATGCATGGTTGAGGATTGAGGATTGACGATTGAGGATTGATAATTGAGGATTGAGGATTGAGGATTAACGATAGAGGAGTGAGGATTGAGCACTGAGTATTGAGTGTTGAGGATTGAAGATTGAGAATTGAGAATTGATGACTGAGGATTGAGGATTGAGAATTGAGTGTTGATTACTGAGAGTTGAGGATTGAGGGTTGAGGATTGAGGATTGACGATTGAGGATTGAGGATTGAGGATTGAGGATTGAAGATTGAGGATGGATGATTGAGGATTTAGCATTGAGGATTGAGTGTTGACGATTGAAGATTGAGGATTGAGAATTGATGGTTGAGGATTGAGGATTGACAACTGAGGGTTGATTACTGAGGGTTGAGCATTGTGGGTTGGAGATTGAGGATTGAGGGTTGACGATTGAGGATTGATGATTGAGGATTGAGAATTGATGATTCAGGATTGAAGATTGAGTATTGAGGATTGAGAATTGAAGATTGAGGATAGAGGATTGAGGATTGAGGACTGAAGGTTGAGTATTGAGTATTGAAGATTGAGGATTGACGATTGAGGTTTGAGGATTGAGGGTTGAGGATTGAGGATTGAGGATTGAGGATTGAGGAATGAAGATTGATGATTGAGGATTGAGAATTGATGATTGAGGACTGAGGATTGAGGATTGAGGATTCAGGATTAAGGATTGAAGATTGAGGAATGAGGATTCAGAATTGTTGATTGAGGATAGAGGATTGAGGATCGAGGATTGAAGATTTAGGTTTGAGTATTGAAGATTGAGGATTGAAGATTGAGGATGAGGATTGAGGATCGAGGATTGAGGATCGAGAATTGAGGATTGTGAAGTATTGAGGATTAAGGATTGAGGACTGCGGATTGAAGATTTAGGATTGAAGATTGAGGATCGAGGATTGAGGATTGAGAATTGACGATTGAGGATTGAGGATTGAGGATTGAGGATTGAGGATTGAGGATTGAGGATTGAGGATTGAGGATTGAGGATTGAGGATTGAGGGTCGAGTATTGAGGAATGAGCATTGAGGATTGAGGGTTGGGTATTGAAGATTGAGAATTGTGTTTTGATGTTTCAAGATTGAGGATTGATGTTGAAGTTTGGGGATTGAGGATTGATAACTGAGGATTGAGGATTTAGGACTGAGGTCTGAAGATTGAGGATTGAGGACTGAGGAATGAGGTTTGAGGATTGAGGTTTGAGTATTGAGGATTGAGGATTGACGATTGAGGATTGAGGATTAACGATTGAGGATTGTGGACTGAGGATAGAGGATTGAGGATTGAGCGTTGAGGATTGAGTGTTGAGGATTGAAGATTGAGGATTGAGAAATGACGATTGAGGATTGAGGATTGAGGATTGAGGTTTGATTACTGAGGGTTGAGCATTGTGGGTTGAGGATTGAGGTATGAGGATTGACGATTGAGGATTGAGGATTGGGGATTGAGGATTGAGGATTGATGGTTGAGGGTTGAGGAGTGAGGATTGAGGTTTGAGGATTGAGGAATGAAGATTGAGGATTGAGGATTGAGAATTGATGATTGAGGACAGAGGATCGAGGATTGAGGATTGAAGATTGAGGATTGAGTATTGAAGATTGAGGATTGAGAATTGAGGATTGAGGATTGAGGATCGAGGATTGAGGGTTGAGTATTGAGGGTTGAGTATTGAGGATTGAAGGTTGAGGACTGAGGTTTGATGATTGAGGATTGAGGATTGAGGATTGAGGATTGAGGATTGAGGATTGAAGATTGAGGATTGAGTATTGAGGATTGAAGTTTAAGGATTGAGAATTGATGATTGAGGATTAAGGATTGAGGGTTGATTACTGAGGGTTGAGGATTGAGTGTTGAGGATTGAGGATTGACGATTGAGGACTGAGGATTCATGATTGAGGATTGAGGATTGCGGATTGAGGATTGAGGATTGGAGATTGAGGACTGACGATCGAGGATTGAGGATTGACGATTGAGGGTTGAGTATTGAGGATAGAGGATTGAGGATTGAGCGTTGAAGATTGAGTGTTGAGGATTGAAGATGGAGGATTGAGAATTGACGATTGAGGATTGACGATTGAGGAATGAGGATTGATGATTGAGCATTGAGGATTGATGATTGAGTATTGAGGATTAAGGGTTGAGGATTGAAGGTTGAGGTTTGAGGATTGACGATTTATGATTGAGGATTTAGGATTGAGGATTGAGGATTGAGGATTGAGGATCAAGGGTTGAGGATTGAAGGTTGAGGTTTGAGGATTGACGATTGAGGGTTGAGGATTGGGGATCGTGCACTGAATATTGAGGATTGAGGTTTGTCGTCTGTGGGTTGATCATTGAGGATAGAGGATTGGGGACTGAGGGTTGAGGATTGAGTATTGAGGATTGAGGATTGAAGATTGAGGATTGAGGATTGAGGGTTGAGGATTGAGGGTTGAGTATTGAGGATTGAATGTTGAGGACTGAGGGTTCAAGTTTGAGGATTCAGGGTTGAGGATTGAGGGCCGAGGATTGAGGATTGAGAATTGAGGATTGAAGATTGAGGATTGAGAGTTGATGATTGAGGATTGAGTATTGAGGATCGAGGGTTGATTACTGAGGGTTGAGGATTGAGGGTTGAGGATTCAGGATTGAAGATTGAAGATTGAGGATTGATGATTGATGATTGAAGATTGAGGATTGAGGATTAAAGATTGAGGATTGAGGGTTGAGGATTGAGAATTGATGATTCAGGATTGAAAATTGAGTATTGAGGATTGAGAATTGAAGATTGAGGATAGAGGATTGAGGGTTGAGGACTGAAGATTGAGGATTGAGTATTGAAGATTGAGGATTGACGATTGAGGTTTGAGGATTGAGGATTGAGGATTGAGGATTGAGGATAGAGGATTGAGGATTGAGGAATGAAGATTGAGGATTGAGGATTGAGAATTGATGATTGAGGACAGAGGATTGAGGATTGAGGATTGAAGATTGAGGATTGAGTATCGAAGATTGAGGATTGAGAATTGAGGATTGAGGATTGAAGATCGAGGATTGAGGATTGAGGATTGAAGGTTGAGTATTGAGGATTGAAGGTTGAGGACTGCGGATTGATGATTGAGGATTGAGGATTGATGATTGAGGATTGAGGATTGAAGATTAAGGATTGAGAATTGATGATTGAGGATTGAGGATTGAGGATTGACGGTTGAGGATTGAGAATTGATGATTGAGGATAGAGGATTGAGGATTGAGTATTGAAGGCTGAGGATTGAGTACTGAAGATTGAGGATTGAAGATTGAGGATTGAGGATCGAGGATTGAGGATCGAAGATTGAGGATAGAGGATTGCGGTTTGAAGATTGACGACGGAGTGTTGAAGATCGAGGATTGAGGATTGAGGATTGAGGATTGAGGATCGAGTATTGAGGATTGAGAATTGAGGATTGAGGATTGAGGAATGAGTATTGAGGATTGACGATTGAGGACTGCGGATTGAAGATTTAGGATTGAAGATTGAGGACTGAAGATTCAGGACTCAGTATTGAAACGGAGAGTTGAGGATATTCTATTGATGATTGAGATTTGAGAATTGACTATTGAGGATTGAGGTTTGAGGATTGAGGATTGAGGATTGAGGATTGAGGATTGAGGATTGAGGATTGAGGATTGAGGATTGAGGATTGAGGATTGAGAATTCAGTATTGAGGACTGACTATTGAAGATTGAGGTCTGAGTTTGAAAACAGAGAATTGAGGATATTCTGTGGAGGATTGAAAATTGAGAATTGAGGATTGAGGATTGACGATTGAGGGTTAAGGATTGGGGATTGAGGATTGAGGATGCATGGTTGAGGATTGAGGATTGACGATTGAGGATTGATAATTGAGGATTGAGGATTGAGGATTAACGATAGAGGAGTGAGGATTGAGCACTGAGTATTGAGTGTTGAGGATTGAAGATTGAGAATTGAGAATTGATGACTGAGGATTGAGGATTGAGAATTGAGTGTTGATTACTGAGAGTTGAGGATTGAGGGTTGAGGATTGAGGATTGACGATTGAGGATTGAGGATTGAGGATTGAGGATTGAAGATTGAGGATGGATGATTGAGGATTTAGCATTGAGGATTGAGTGTTGACGATTGAAGATTGAGGATTGAGAATTGATGGTTGAGGATTGAGGATTGACAACTGAGGGTTGATTACTGAGGGTTGAGCATTGTGGGTTGGAGATTGAGGATTGAGGGTTGACGATTGAGGATTGATGATTGAGGATTGAGAATTGATGATTCAGGATTGAAGATTGAGTATTGAGGATTGAGAATTGAAGATTGAGGATAGAGGATTGAGGATTGAGGACTGAAGGTTGAGTATTGAGTATTGAAGATTGAGGATTGACGATTGAGGTTTGAGGATTGAGGGTTGAGGATTGAGGATTGAGGATTGAGGATTGAGGAATGAAGATTGATGATTGAGGATTGAGAATTGATGATTGAGGACTGAGGATTGAGGATTGAGGATTCAGGATTAAGGATTGAAGATTGAGGAATGAGGATTCAGAATTGTTGATTGAGGATAGAGGATTGAGGATCGAGGATTGAAGATTTAGGTTTGAGTATTGAAGATTGAGGATTGAAGATTGAGGATGAGGATTGAGGATCGAGGATTGAGGTTCGAAGGTTGAGGATAGAGGATTGCGGTTTGAAGATTGATGACCGCGGGTTGAAGTTCGAGGATTGAGGATTGAGGATTGAAGTTCGAGGATTGAGGATCGAGAATTGAGGATTGTGAAGTATTGAGGATTAAGGATTGAGGACTGCGGATTGAAGATTTAGGATTGAAGATTGAGGATCGAGGATTGAGGATTGAGAATTGACGATTGAGGATTGAGGATTGAGGATTGAGGATTGAGGATTGAGGATTGAGGATTGAGGATTGAGGATTGAGGATTGAGGATTGAGGGTCGAGTATTGAGGAATGAGCATTGAGGATTGAGGGTTGGGTATTGAAGATTGAGAATTGTGTTTTGATGTTTCAAGATTGAGGATTGATGTTGAAGTTTGGGGATTGAGGATTGATAACTGAGGATTGAGGATTTAGGACTGAGGTCTGAAGATTGAGGATTGAGGACTGAGGAATGAGGTTTGAGGATTGAGGTTTGAGTATTGAGGATTGAGGATTGCGGATTGAGGATTGAGGATTGAGGATTGAGGGTCGAGGTTTGAAGATTGAAGATTGAGGTTTGGGGATTGTTGATTGAATATTGAGGCCTGAGAGTTGAGGATAGAGTATTGAGAATTGATGTTTGGGAACTGAGATTTGATGATTGCAGATTGACGTCTGAGTCTTGAGGATAGAATGTTGAGAACTGATGTTTGGGAAATGAGAGTTGAAGATTGAAGGTTGTGGATTGAGTATTGAAAACTGAGAATTGAGTATTTTCCCTTGAGGACTGAGAACAGACGATTGAGTATTGAGGATTGAGGATTGAGGATAGATGGATGGGTATTGAGGAATGACGATAGAGGATTGAGTATTGCTGATTGAGGACTGAGGATACAGGATTAAGGACTGAGGGTTGAGGATTGAGGATTGACGATTGAGGATTGACGATTGAAGATTGAGGATTGAGGATTGAGGGTTGATTACTGAGGGTTGAGGATTGAGGGTTGAGGAGTCGGGATTGAGGATTGAAGACTGAGGATTGGTGATTGATGATTGAAGATTGTGCACCGAGGATTGAGGACTGAGGGGTGAGGATTGAGTGCTGAGAATTTATGATTGACAATTGAGTAATGAGTGTTGAGGCTTGAGGACTGAGGATTGAGGATCCAGTATTGAGGATTGTGGATTGAGGATTGAGTATTGCGGATTGAGGGCTGAGGATTGAATATTGAGAATTGAGGATTGAGTATTGAAGACTGAGGACAGAGTATAGAAAACTGAGAATTGAGGATATTCTATTGAGGATTGAGATTTGAGGATTGAGGATTGAGTATTGAGGATTGAGGGTTGATGACTGAGGATTAAGTATTCAGGATTGATTCTTGAGGTTCGAGGGTTGACGATTGAGGATGGTGGATTGGGGATTGAGGATTGAGGATTAAGTACTGAGGATTGAGGATTGAGGTTTGAGGATTGACGATTGAGGATTGAGGATTGAGGATTGTGGATTGAATACTGAGGGCTGAGTATTGAGGAGTGAGGGTTGAAGGTTGAGCATTCAGGATTGAGGATTGAATGTTGAGGATTGAGAATTGAGCATTGAATACTGAGGATTGATGATTGAGGATTGAGGATTGAGGATTGAGGATTGGGGATTGAGGATTGAGGATTGAGGATTGAGTATTGAGGATTGAGCATTGAGGATTGAGGGTTGGATATTGAAGATTGAGAAGTGTGTATTGATGTTTCAAGAATGAGGATTGATATTGAAGTATGGGGATTGAGGATTGATACCTGAGGATTGAGGATTTAGCACTGAGGACTGAAGATTGAGGATTGAGGACTGAGGACGGAGGGTTGAGGATTGAGGATTGGGGATTAAGGGTTGAGGATTGACTGTTGAGGATTGACGATTGACGATTGAGTATTGAGGATTGAGGATAGAGGATAGAGGATTGAGGATTGAGCATTGAGGATTGATAATTGAGGATTGGGGATTCAGGACTGAAGATTGAGGATTGAGGACTGAGGAATGAGGTTTGAGGATTGAGGTTTGAGTATTGAGGATTGAGGATTGCGGATTGAGGACTGAGGATTGAGGATTGAGGGTCAAGGTTTGAAGATTGAAGATTGAGGTTTGGGGATTGTTGATTGAATATTGAGGACTGAGAGTTGAGGATAGAGTATTGAGAATTGATGTTTGGGAACTGAGATTTGATGATTGCAGATTGACGTCTGAGTCTTGAGGATAGAGTGTTGAAAATTGATGTTTGGGAACTGAGAGTTGAAGATTGAAGATTGTGGATTGAGTATTGAAAGCTGAGAATTGAGTATTTTCCCCTGAGGACTGAGAACAGACGATTGAGTATTGAGGATTGAGGATTGGGGATAGATGGATGGGTATCGAGGAATGACGATTGAGGATTGAGTATTGCGGATTGAGGATTGAGGATACAGGATTAAGGACTGAGGGTTCAGGATTGAGGATTGACGATTGAGGATTGACGATTGAGGATTGAGGATTGAGGATTGAGGGTTGATTACTGAGGGTTGAGGATTGAGGGTTGAGGAGTCGGGATTGAGGATTGAAGACTGAGGATTGATGATTGATGATTGAAGATTGTGCACCGAGGATTGAGGACTGAGTGGTGAGGATTGTGTGCTGAGAATTTATGATTGATAATTGAGTAATGAGTGTTGAGGCTTGAGGACTGAGGATTGAGGATCCAGTATTGAGGATTGTGGATTGAGGATTGAGTATTGCGGATTGAGGGCTGAGGATTGAATATTGAGAATTGAGGATTGAGTGTTGAAGACTGAGGACAGAGTATAGAAAACTGAGAATTGAGGAGATTCTATTGAGGATTGAGATTTGAGGATTGAGGATTGAGTATTGAGGATTGAGGGTTGATGACTGAGGATTAAGTATTGAGGATTGATTCTTGAGTTTCGAGGGTTGACGATTGAGGATGGTGGATTGAGGATTGAGGATTGAGGATTAAGTACTGAGGATTGAGGATTGAGGTTTGAGGATTGACGATTGAGGATTGAGGATTGAGGATTGAGGATTGAATACTGAGGGCTGAGTATTGAGGAGTGAGGATTGAAGGTTGAGCATTCAGGATAGAGGATTGAATGTTGAGGATTGAGAATTGAGCATTGAATACTGAGGATTGAGGATTGAGAATTGATGACTGAGGACTGAGGGTTGAGGATTGATGATTGGGGATTAAGGGTTGAGGATTGACGGTTGAGGATTGACGGTAGACGATTGAGGACTGAGGATTGAGGATAGAGTGTTGGATATTGAAGATTGAGAAGTGTGTATTGATGTTTCAAGAATGAGGATTGATATTGAAGTATGGGGATTGAGGATTGATAACTGAGGATTGAGGATTTAGCACTGAGGACTGAAGATTGAGGATTGAGGACTGAGGACGGAGGGTTGAGGATTGAGGATTGGGGATTAAGGGTTGAGGATTGAAGGTTGAGGTTTGAGGATTGACGATTGAGGATTGCGGATTGAGGATTGAGGATTGATGGCTGAGGATTGACGATTTATGATTGAGGATTTAGGATGGAGGATTGAGGATTGAGGATTGAGGATCAAGGGTTGAGGATTGAAGGTTGAGGTTTGAGGATTGACGATTGAGGGTTGAGGATTGGGGATCGTGCACTGAATATTGAGGATTGAGGTTTGTCGTCTGTGGGTTGATCATTGAGGATAGAGGATTGGGGACTGAGGGTTGAGGATTGAGTATTGAGGATTGAGGATTGAAGATTGAGGATTGAGGATTGAGGGTTGAGGATTGAGGGTTGAGTATTGAGGATTGAAGGTTGAGGACTGAGGGTTCAAGTTTGAGGATTCAGGGTTGAGGATTGAGGACCGAGGATTGAGGATTGAGAATTGGGGATTGAAGATTGAGGATTGAAGGTTGATGATTGAGGATTGAGTATTGAGGATCGAGGGTTGATTACTGAGGGTTGAGGATTGAGGGTTGAGTATTGAGGATTGAAGATTGAAGACTGAGGATTGATGATTGATGATTGAAGATTGAGGATTGAGGATTAAAGATTGAGGATTGAGGATTGAGGATTGAGAATTGATGATTCAGGATTGAAAATTGAGTATTGAGGATTGAGAATTGACGATTGAGGATAGAGGATTGAGGATTGAGGACTGAAGATTGAGGATTGAGTATTGAAGATTGAGGATTGACGATTGAGTTTTTAGGATTGAGGATTGAGGATTGAGGATTGAGGATAGAGGGTTGAGGATTGAGGAATGAAGATTGAGGATTGAGGATTGAGAATTGATGATTGAGGACAGAGGATTGAGGATTGAGGATTGAAGATTGAGGATTGAGTATCGAAGATTGAGGATTGAGAATTGAGGATTGAGGATTGAAGATCGAGGATTGAGGATTGAGGATTGAGGGTTGAGTATTGAGGATTGAAGGTTGAGGACTGAGGATTGATGATTGAGGATTGAGGATTGATGGTTGAGGATTGAGGATTGAAGATTAAGGATTGAGAATTGATGATTGAGGATTGAGGATTGAGGATTGACGGTTGAGGATTGAGAATTGATGATTGAGGATAGAGGATTGAGGATTGAGTGTTGAAGGCTGAGGATTGAGTACTGAAGATTGAGAATTGAAGATTGAGGATTGAGGATCGAGGATTGAGGATCGAAGATTGAGGATAGAGGATTGCGCTTTGAAGGTTGACGACGGAGTGTTGAAGATCGAGGATTGAGGATTGAGGATTGAGGATTGAGGATCGAGTATTGAGGATTGAGAATTGAGGATTGAGGATTGAGTAATGAGTATTGAGGATTGAGGATTGAGGACTGCGGATTGAAGATTTAGGATTGAAGATTGAGGATTGAAGATTCAGGACCCAGTATTGAAACGGAGAGTTGAGGATATTCTATTGATGATTGAGATTTGAGAATTGACTATTGAGGATTGAGGTTTGAGGATTGAGGATTGAGGATTGAGGATTGAGGATTGAGGATTGAGGATTGAGGATTGAGGATTGAGGATTGAGGATTGAGGATTGAGGATTGAGAATTCAGTATTGAGGACTGACGATTGAAGATTGAGGTCTGAGTTTGAAAACAGAGAATTCAGGGTATTCCATAGAGGATTGAAAATTGAGAATTGAGGATTGAGGATTGACGATTGAGGGTTAAGGATTGGGGATTGAGGATTGAGGATGCATGGTTGAGGATTGAGGATTGACGATTGAGGATTGATAATTGAGGATTGAGGATTGAGGATTAACGATAGAGGAGTGAGGATTGAGCACTGAGTATTGAGTGTTGAGGATTGAAGATTGAGAATTGAGAATTGATGACTGAGGATTGAGGATTGAGAATTGAGTGTTGATTACTGAGAGTTGAGGATTGAGGGTTGAGGATTGAGAATTGACGATTGAGGATTGAGGATTGAGGATTGAGGATTGAAGATTCAGGATGGATGATTGAGGATTTAGCATTGAGGATTGAGTGTTGAGGATTGAAGATTGAGGATTGAGAATTGATGGTTGAGGATTGAGGATTGACAACTGAGGGTTGATTACTGAGGGTTGAGCATTGTGGGTTGGATATTGAGGATTGAGGGTTGACGATTGAGGATTGATGATTGATGATTGAAGATTGAGGATTGAGGATTGAGGATTGATGGTTGAGGATTGAGTATTGACGATTGAGGATTGAGGATTGAAGATTGAGTGTCGTGGACAGAGGATTGAGGATTGAGGGTTGAAGATTGAGGATTGACGACTGACGATTCAAGATTGAGGACTGAGTATTGAAAACTGAGAATAGAGGTTATTCTATTAAGGATTGAAAATTGAGGATTGAGGATTGAGGATTGAGGATTAAGGGCTGAGGATTGAAGGTTGAGGTATGAGGATTGACGATTGAGGATTGAGGATTGGGGATTGAGGATTGAGGATTGAAGATTGAGGATTGAGTATTGATAATTGATGATTGAGGATAGAGGATTGAGGATTGAGAATCGAGGATTGAGGATTGAGAATTGAGGATTGAGGATTGAGGATTGAGGATTGAGGATTGAGGATTGAGGACTGCGGATTGAATATTTAGGATTGAAGATTGAGGATTGAATATTCAGTTCTGAGTATTGAAACTTAGAGTTGAGGATATTCTATTGAGGATTGTGATTTGAGAATTGACGATTGAGTATTGAGGATTGAGGATTGAGGATTAAGGTTTGAGAATTGAGGATTGAGGATTGAGGATCGAGGATTGAGGATTGAGGATTGAGGGTTGAGTATTGAGGATTGAATGTTGAGGACTGAGGATTGATGGTTGACGATTGAGGATTCAGAATTGATGATTGAGGATTGAGGATTGAGGATTGACGATTGAGGATTGAGTATTGATGATTGAGGATAGAGGATTGAGGATTGAGTATTGAAAGTTCAGGATTGAGTACTGAAGATTGAGGATTGAAGATTGAGTATTGAGGATCGAGGATTGAGGATCGAAGATTGAGGATAGAGGATTGCGGTTTGAAGATTGATGACGGAGTGTTGAAGTTCGAGGATTGAGGATTGAGGATTGAGAATCGTGGATTGAGGATTGAGAATTGAGGATTGAGGATTCAGGATTGAGGATTGAGGATTGAGGATTAAAGATTGAGGATTGAGGATTGAGGATTGAGGATTGATGATTCAGGATTGAAGATTGAGTATTGAGGATTGAGAATTGAAGATTGAGGATCGAGGATTGACGATTGAGGACTGAAGGTTGAAGATTGAGTATTGAAGATTGAGGATTGACGATTGAGGTTTGAGGATTGAGGGTTGAGGATTGAGGATTGAGGATTGAGGATTGAGGAATGATGATTGAGGATTGAGGATTGAGAATTGATGATTGAGGACTGAGGATTGAGGATTGAGGATTCAGAATTAAGGATTGAAGATTGAGGAATGAGGATTCAGAATTGATGATTGAGGATAGAGGATTGAGGATCGAGGATCGAAGGTTGAGGATACAGGATTGCGGTTTGAAGATTGATGACCGCGGGTTGAAGTTCGAGGATTGAGGATTGAGGATTGAAGTTCGAGGATTAAGGATTGAGAATTGAGGATTGTTGATGATTGAGGATAGAGGATTGAGGACTGCTGACTGAAGATTTAGGATTGAAGATTGAGGATCGAGGATTGAGGATTGAGAATTGAGGATTGAGGATTGAGGATTGAGGATTGAAGATTGAGGATTGAGGATTGAGAATTGATGATTGAGGACAGAGGATTGAGGATTGAGGATTGAAGATTGAGGATTGAGGATTGAA
This sequence comes from Calliopsis andreniformis, assembly GCF_051401765.1. Lineage (NCBI taxonomy): Eukaryota > Metazoa > Arthropoda > Insecta > Hymenoptera > Andrenidae > Calliopsis > Calliopsis andreniformis. The sequence continues at coordinate 124,369 of NW_027480735.1, read as the reverse complement.
GATTGAGGGTCAATGTTTGAAGATTGAAGATTGAGGTTTGGGGATTGTTGATTGAATATTGAGGACTGAGAGTTGAGGATAGAGTATTGAGAATTGATGTTTGGGAACTGAGATTTGATGATTGCAGATTGACGTCTGAGTCTTGAGGATAGAGTGTTGAAAATTGATGTTTGGGAACTGAGAGTTGAAGATTGAAGATTGTGGATTGAGTATTGAAAGCTGAGAATTGAGTATTTTCCCCTGAGGACTGAGAACAGACGATTGAGTATTGAGGATTGAGGATTGGGGATAGATGGATGGGTATCGAGGAATGACGATTGAGGATTGAGTATTGCGGATTGAGGATTGAGGATACAGGATTAAGGACTGAGGGTTCAGGATTGAGGATTGACGATTGAGGATTGACGATTGAGGATTGAGGATTGAGGATTGAGGGTTGATTACTGAGGGTTGAGGATTGAGGGTTGAGGAGTCGGGATTGAGGATTGAAGACTGAGGATTGATGATTGATGATTGAAGATTGTGCACCGAGGATTGAGGACTGAGTGGTGAGGATTGTGTGCTGAGAATTTATGATTGATAATTGAGTAATGAGTGTTGAGGCTTGAGGACTGAGGATTGAGGATCCAGTATTGAGGATTGTGGATTGAGGATTGAGTATTGCGGATTGAGGGCTGAGGATTGAATATTGAGAATTGAGGATTGAGTGTTGAAGACTGAGGACAGAGTATAGAAAACTGAGAATTGAGGAGATTCTATTGAGGATTGAGATTTGAGGATTGAGGATTGAGTATTGAGGATTGAGGGTTGATGACTGAGGATTAAGTATTGAGGATTGATTCTTGAGTTTCGAGGGTTGACGATTGAGGATGGTGGATTGAGGATTGAGGATTGAGGATTAAGTACTGAGGATTGAGGATTGAGGTTTGAGGATTGACGATTGAGGATTGAGGATTGAGGATTGAGGATTGAATACTGAGGGCTGAGTATTGAGGAGTGAGGATTGAAGGTTGAGCATTCAGGATAGAGGATTGAATGTTGAGGATTGAGAATTGAGCATTGAATACTGAGGATTGAGGATTGAGAATTGATGACTGAGGACTGAGGGTTGAGGATTGATGATTGGGGATTAAGGGTTGAGGATTGACGGTTGAGGATTGACGGTAGACGATTGAGGACTGAGGATTGAGGATAGAGTGTTGGATATTGAAGATTGAGAAGTGTGTATTGATGTTTCAAGAATGAGGATTGATATTGAAGTATGGGGATTGAGGATTGATAACTGAGGAATGAGGATTTAGCACTGAGGACTGAAGATTGAGGATTGAGGACTGAGGACGGAGGGTTGAGGATTGAGGATTGGGGATTAAGGGTTGAGGATTGAAGGTTGAGGTTTGAGGATTGACGATTGAGGATTGCGGATTGAGGATTGAGGATTGATGGCTGAGGATTGACGATTTATGATTGAGGATTTAGGATGGAGGATTGAGGATTGAGGATTGAGGATCAAGGGTTGAGGATTGAAGGTTGAGGTTTGAGGATTGACGATTGAGGGTTGAGGATTGGGGATCGTGCACTGAATATTGAGGATTGAGGTTTGTCGTCTGTGGGTTGATCATTGAGGATAGAGGATTGGGGACTGAGGGTTGAGGATTGAGTATTGAGGATTGAGGATTGAAGATTGAGGATTGAGGATTGAGGGTTGAGGATTGAGGGTTGAGTATTGAGGATTGAAGGTTGAGGACTGAGGGTTCAAGTTTGAGGATTCAGGGTTGAGGATTGAGGACCGAGGATTGAGGATTGAGAATTGGGGATTGAAGATTGAGGATTGAAGGTTGATGATTGAGGATTGAGTATTGAGGATCGAGGGTTGATTACTGAGGGTTGAGGATTGAGGGTTGAGTATTGAGGATTGAAGATTGAAGACTGAGGATTGATGATTGATGATTGAAGATTGAGGATTGAGGATTAAAGATTGAGGATTGAGGATTGAGGATTGAGAATTGATGATTCAGGATTGAAAATTGAGTATTGAGGATTGAGAATTGACGATTGAGGATAGAGGATTGAGGATTGAGGACTGAAGATTGAGGATTGAGTATTGAAGATTGAGGATTGACGATTGAGTTTTTAGGATTGAGGATTGAGGATTGAGGATTGAGGATAGAGGGTTGAGGATTGAGGAATGAAGATTGAGGATTGAGGATTGAGAATTGATGATTGAGGACAGAGGATTGAGGATTGAGGATTGAAGATTGAGGATTGAGTATCGAAGATTGAGGATTGAGAATTGAGGATTGAGGATTGAAGATCGAGGATTGAGGATTGAGGATTGAGGGTTGAGTATTGAGGATTGAAGGTTGAGGACTGAGGATTGATGATTGAGGATTGAGGATTGATGGTTGAGGATTGAGGATTGAAGATTAAGGATTGAGAATTGATGATTGAGGATTGAGGATTGAGGATTGACGGTTGAGGATTGAGAATTGATGATTGAGGATAGAGGATTGAGGATTGAGTGTTGAAGGCTGAGGATTGAGTACTGAAGATTGAGAATTGAAGATTGAGGATTGAGGATCGAGGATTGAGGATCGAAGATTGAGGATAGAGGATTGCGCTTTGAAGATTGACGACGGAGTGTTGAAGATCGAGGATTGAGGATTGAGGATTGAGGATTGAGGATCGAGTATTGAGGATTGAGAATTGAGGATTGAGGATTGAGTAATGAGTATTGAGGATTGAGGATTGAGGACTGCGGATTGAAGATTTAGGATTGAAGATTGAGGATTGAAGATTCAGGACCCAGTATTGAAACGGAGAGTTGAGGATATTCTATTGATGATTGAGATTTGAGAATTGACTATTGAGGATTGAGGTTTGAGGATTGAGGATTGAGGATTGAGGATTGAGGATTGAGGATTGAGGATTGAGGATTGAGGATTGAGGATTGAGGATTGAGGATTGAGGATTGAGAATTCAGTATTGAGGACTGACGATTGAAGATTGAGGTCTGAGTTTGAAAACAGAGAATTCAGGGTATTCCATAGAGGATTGAAAATTGAGAATTGAGGATTGAGGATTGACGATTGAGGGTTAAGGATTGGGGATTGAGGATTGAGGATGCATGGTTGAGGATTGAGGATTGACGATTGAGGATTGATAATTGAGGATTGAGGATTGAGGATTAACGATAGAGGAGTGAGGATTGAGCACTGAGTATTGAGTGTTGAGGATTGAAGATTGAGAATTGAGAATTGATGACTGAGGATTGAGGATTGAGAATTGAGTGTTGATTACTGAGAGTTGAGGATTGAGGGTTGAGGATTGAGAATTGACGATTGAGGATTGAGGATTGAGGATTGAGGATTGAAGATTCAGGATGGATGATTGAGGATTTAGCATTGAGGATTGAGTGTTGAGGATTGAAGATTGAGGATTGAGAATTGATGGTTGAGGATTGAGGATTGACAACTGAGGGTTGATTACTGAGGGTTGAGCATTGTGGGTTGGATATTGAGGATTGAGGGTTGACGATTGAGGATTGATGATTGATGATTGAAGATTGAGGATTGAGGATTGAGGATTGATGGTTGAGGATTGAGTATTGACGATTGAGGATTGAGGATTGAAGATTGAGTGTCGTGGACAGAGGATTGAGGATTGAGGGTTGAAGATTGAGGATTGACGACTGACGATTCAAGATTGAGGACTGAGTATTGAAAACTGAGAATAGAGGTTATTCTATTAAGGATTGAAAATTGAGGATTGAGGATTGAGGATTGAGGATTAAGGGCTGAGGATTGAAGGTTGAGGTATGAGGATTGACGATTGAGGATTGAGGATTGGGGATTGAGGATTGAGGATTGAAGATTGAGGATTGAGTATTGATAATTGATGATTGAGGATAGAGGATTGAGGATTGAGAATCGAGGATTGAGGATTGAGAATTGAGGATTGAGGATTGAGGATTGAGGATTGAGGATTGAGGATTGAGGACTGCGGATTGAATATTTAGGATTGAAGATTGAGGATTGAATATTCAGTTCTGAGTATTGAAACTTAGAGTTGAGGATATTCTATTGAGGATTGTGATTTGAGAATTGACGATTGAGTATTGAGGATTGAGGATTGAGGATTAAGGTTTGAGAATTGAGGATTGAGGATTGAGGATCGAGGATTGAGGATTGAGGATTGAGGGTTGAGTATTGAGGATTGAATGTTGAGGACTGAGGATTGATGGTTGACGATTGAGGATTCAGAATTGATGATTGAGGATTGAGGATTGAGGATTGACGATTGAGGATTGAGTATTGATGATTGAGGATAGAGGATTGAGGATTGAGTATTGAAAGTTCAGGATTGAGTACTGAAGATTGAGGATTGAAGATTGAGTATTGAGGATCGAGGATTGAGGATCGAAGATTGAGGATAGAGGATTGCGGTTTGAAGATTGATGACGGAGTGTTGAAGTTCGAGGATTGAGGATTGAGGATTGAGAATCGTGGATTGAGGATTGAGAATTGAGGATTGAGGATTCAGGATTGAGGATTGAGGATTGAGGATTAAAGATTGAGGATTGAGGATTGAGGATTGAGGATTGATGATTCAGGATTGAAGATTGAGTATTGAGGATTGAGAATTGAAGATTGAGGATCGAGGATTGACGATTGAGGACTGAAGGTTGAAGATTGAGTATTGAAGATTGAGGATTGACGATTGAGGTTTGAGGATTGAGGGTTGAGGATTGAGGATTGAGGATTGAGGATTGAGGAATGATGATTGAGGATTGAGGATTGAGAATTGATGATTGAGGACTGAGGATTGAGGATTGAGGATTCAGAATTAAGGATTGAAGATTGAGGAATGAGGATTCAGAATTGATGATTGAGGATAGAGGATTGAGGATCGAGGATCGAAGGTTGAGGATACAGGATTGCGGTTTGAAGATTGATGACCGCGGGTTGAAGTTCGAGGATTGAGGATTGAGGATTGAAGTTCGAGGATTGAGGATTGAGAATTGAGGATTGTTGATGATTGAGGATAGAGGATTGAGGACTGCTGACTGAAGATTTAGGATTGAAGATTGAGGATCGAGGATTGAGGATTGAGAATTGAGGATTGAGGATTGAGGATTGAGGATTGAAGATTGAGGATTGAGGATTGAGAATTGATGATTGAGGACAGAGGATTGAGGATTGAGGATTGAAGATTGAGGATTGAGGATTGAAGATTGAGGATTGCGGATTGAGGTTTGAGGATTGAGGATTGAGGATCGAGGATTGAGGGTTGAGTATTGAGTATTGAGCATTGAGGATTGGGGATTGAGGATTGATGGTTGAGGATTGATGACTGACGATTGAGTATTGAGGATTGAAGATTGAGTGTCGTGGACTGAGGATTGAGGTTTGAGGGTTGAAGATTGAGGATTGAGTATTGAGGATTGAAGATTGAGTGTCGTGGGCTGAGGGTTGAGGATTGAGGGTTGAGGATTAAGGATTGAGTACTGACGATTGAAGATTGAGGACTGAGTATTGAAAACTGAGAATTGAGGATATTTTATTGGGGATTGAAAATTGAGGATTGAGGATTGAGGATTGAGGATTAAGGGTTGAGGTTTGAAGGTTGATGTTTGAGGATTGACGATTGAGGATTGAGGATTCGGGATTGAGGATTGAGGATTGATGGTTGAGGATTGAGGATTGACGATTGAGGATTGAAGATTGAGGATTGACGATTGAGAATTGATGATTGAGGATAGAGGATTGAGGATTGAAGACTGAGGATGGGGATTGAGGATTGAAGATTGAGTATTGATGGTTGAGTATTGAAGATTGACGATTGAGTATTGAGGATTGAAGATTGAGTGTCGTGGACTGAGGATTGAGGATTGAGGGTTGAAGATTGAGGATTGAGTACTGACGATTGAAGATTGAGGACTGAGTATTGAAAACTGAGAATTGAGGATATTTTATTGAGGATTGAAAATTGAGGATTGAGGATTGAGGATTGAGGATTAAGGGTTGAGGATTGAAGGTTGATGTTTGAGGATTGACGATTGAGGATTGATGATTCAGGATTGAAAATTGAGTATTGAGGATTGAGAATTGACGATTGAGGATAGAGGATTGAGGATTGAGGACTGAAGATTGAGGATTGAGTATTGAAGATTGAGGATTGACGATTGAGTTTTTAGGATTGAGGATTGAGGATTGAGGATTGAGGATAGAGGATTGAGGATTGAGGAATGAAGATTGAGGATTGAGGATTGAGAATTGATGATTGAGGACAGAGGATTGAGGATTGAGGATTGAAGATTGAGGATTGAGTATCGAAGATTGAGGATTGAGAATTGAGGATTGAGGATTGAAGATCGAGGATTGAGGATTGAGGATTGAGGATTGAGGATTGAGGATTGAGGATTGAGAATTCAGTATTGAGGACTGACGATTGAAGATTGAGGTCTGAGTTTGAAAACAGAGAATTGAGGGTATTCCATAGAGGATTGAAAATTGAGAATTGAGGATTGAGGATTGACGATTGAGGGTTAAGGATTGGGGATTGAGGATTGAGGATGCATGGTTGAGGATTGAGCATTGACGATTGAGGATTGATAATTGAGGATTGAGGATTGAGGATTAACGATAGAGGAGTGAGGATTGAGCACTGAGTATTGAGTGTTGAGGATTGAAGATTGAGAATTGAGAATTGATGACTGAGGATTGAGGATTGAGAATTGAGTGTTGATTACTGAGAGTTGAGGATTGAGGGTTGAGGATTGAGAATTGACGATTGAGGATTGAGGATTGAGGATTGAGGATTGAAGATTCAGGATGGATGATTGAGGATTTAGCATTGAGGATTGAGTGTTGAGGATTGAAGATTGAGGATTGAGAATTGATGGTTGAGGATTGAGGATTGACAACTGAGGGTTGATTACTGAGGGTTGAGCATTGTGGGTTGGAGATTGAGGATTGAGGGTTGACGATTGAGGATTGATGATTGATGATTGAAGATTGAGGATTGAGGATTGAGGATTGATGGTTGAGGATTGAGTATTGACGATTGAGGATTGAGGATTGAAGATTGAGTGTCGTGGACAGAGGATTGAGGATTGAGGGTTGAAGATTGAGGATTGACGACTGACGATTCAAGATTGAGGACTGAGTATTGAAAACTGAGAATTGAGGTTATTCTATTAAGGATTGAAAATTGAGGATTGAGGATTGAGGATTGAGGATTAAGGGCTGAGGATTGAAGGTTGAGGTATGAGGATTGACGATTCAGGATTGAGGATTGGGGATTGAGGATTGAGGATTGAAGATTGAGGATTGAGTATTGATAATTGATGATTGAGGATAGAGGATTGAGGATTGAGAATCGAGGATTGAGGATTGAGAATTGAGGATTGAGGATTGAGGATTGAGGATTGAGGATTGAGGATTGAGGACTGCGGATTGAATATTTAGGATTGAAGATTGAGGATTGAATATTCAGTTCTGAGTATTGAAACTTAGAGTTGAGGATATTCTATTGAGGATTGTGATTTGAGAATTGACGATTGAGTATTGAGGATTGAGGATTGAGGATTAAGGTTTGAGAATTGAGGATTGAGGATTGAGGATCGAGGATTGAGGATTGAGGATAGAGGATTGCGGTTTGAAGATTGATGACGGAGTGTTGAAGTTCGAGGATTGAGGATTGAGGATTGAGAATCGTGGATTGAGGATTGAGAATTGAGGATTGAGGATTGAGGATTGAGGATTGAGGATTGAGGATTAAAGATTGAGGATTGAGGATTGAGGATTGAGAATTGAGGATTGAGGATTGAGGATTGAGGATTGAAGATTGAGGATTGAGGATTGAGAATTGATGATTGAGGACAGAGGATTGAGGATTGAGGATTGAAGATTGAGGATTGAGGATTGAAGATTGAGGATTGCGGATTGAGGTTTGAGGATTGAGGATTGAGGATCGAGGATTGAGGGTTGAGTATTGAGGATTGAGCATTGAGGATTGGGGATTGAGGATTGATGGTTGAGGATTGATGACTGACGATTGAGTATTGAGGATTGAAGATTGAGTGTCGTGGACTGAGGATTGAGGTTTGAGGGTTGAAGATTGAGGATTGAGTATTGAGGATTGAAGATTGAGTGTCGTGGGCTGAGGGTTGAGGATTGAGGGTTGAGGATTAAGGATTGAGTACTGACGATTGAAGATTGAGGACTGAGTATTGAAAACTGAGAATTGAGGATATTTTATTGGGGATTGAAAATTGAGGATTGAGGATTGAGGATTGAGGATTAAGGGTTGAGGTTTGAAGGTTGATGTTTGAGGATTGACGATTGAGGATTGAGGATTCGGGATTGAGGATTGAGGATTGATGGTTGAGGATTGAGGATTGACGATTGAGGATTGAAGATTGAGGATTGACGATTGAGAATTGATGATTGAGGATAGAGGATTGAGGATTGAAGACTGAGGATGGGGATTGAGGATTGAAGATTGAGTATTGATGGTTGAGTATTGAAGATTGACGATTGAGTATTGAGGATTGAAGATTGAGTGTCGTGGACTGAGGATTGAGGATTGAGGGTTGAAGATTGAGGATTGAGTACTGACGATTGAAGATTGAGGACTGAGTATTGAAAACTGAGAATTGAGGATATTTTATTGAGGATTGAAAATTGAGGATTGAGGATTGAGGATTGAGGATTAAGGGTTGAGGATTGAAGGTTGATGTTTGAGGATTGACGATTGAGGATTGAGGATTCGGGATTGAGGATTGAGGATTGATGGTTGAGGATTGAGGATTGACGATCGAGAATTGAGGATAGAGGATTGAGGTTTGAGGATTGAGTATTGAGGATTGAGGACTGCGGATTGAAGGTTTAGGATTGAAGAATGAGTATTGAAGATTCAGTTCTGAGTATTGAAACTGAGAGTTGAGGATATTCTATTGAGGATTGAGATTTGAGAATTGACGATTGAGGATTGAGGATTGAGGATTGAGGATTGAGGATTGAGGATTGAGGATTGAGGATTGAGGATTGAGGATTGAGGGTTGAGTATTGAGGAATGAGCATTGAGGATTGAGGGTTGGGTATTGAAGATTGAGAATTGTGTTTTGATGTTTCAAGATTGAGGATTGATGTTGAAGTTTGGGGATTGAGGATTGATAACTGAGGATTGAGGATTTAGGATTGAGGTCTGAAGATTGAGGATTGAGGACTGAGGACTGAGGGTTGAGGATTCAGGATTGGGGATTAAGGGTTGAGGATTGACTGTTGAGGATTGACGATTGACGATTGAGTATTGAGGATTGAGGATAGAGGATAGAGGATTGAGGATTGAGCATTGAGGATTGATAATTGAGGATTGGGGATTCAGGACTGAAGATTGAGGATTGAGGACTGAGGAATGAGGTTTGAGGATTGAGGTTTGAGTATTGAGGATTGAGGATTGCGGATTGAGGACTGAGGATTGAGGATTGAGGGTCAAGGTTTGAAGATTGAAGATTGAGGTTTGGGGATTGTTGATTGAATATTGAGGACTGAGAGTTGAGGATAGAGTATTGAGAATTGATGTTTGGGAACTGAGATTTGATGATTGCAGATTGACGTCTGAGTCTTGAGGATAGAGTGTTGAAAATTGATGTTTGGGAACTGAGAGTTGAAGATTGAAGATTGTGGATTGAGTACTGAAAGCTGAGAATTGAGTATTTTCCCCTGAGGACTGAGAACAGACGATTGAGTATTGAGGATTGAGGATTGAGGATAGATGGATGGGTATTGAGGAATGACGATTGAGGATTGAGTATTGCGGATTGAGGATTGAGGATACAGGATTAAGGACTGAGGGTTCAGGATTGAGGATTGACGATTGAGGATTGACGATTGAGGATTGAGGATTGAGGATTGAGGGTTGATTACTGAGGGTTGAGGATTGAGGGTTGAGGAGTCGGGATTGAGGATTGAAGACTGAGGATTGATGATTGATGATTGAAGATTGTGCACCGAGGATTGAGGACTGAGTGGTGAGGATTGTGTGCTGAGAATTTATGATTGATAATTGAGTAATGAGTGTTGAGGCTTGAGGACTGAGGATTGAGGATCCAGTATTGAGGATTGTGGATTGAGGATTGAGTATTGCGGATTGAGGGCTGAGGGTTGAATATTGAGAATTGAGGATTGAGTGTTGAAGACTGTGGACAGAGTATAGAAAACTGAGAATTGAGGATATTCTATTGAGGATTGAGATTTGAGGATTAAGGATTGAGTATTGAGGATTGAGGGTTGATGACTGAGGATTAAGTATTGAGGATTGATTCTTGAGGTTCGAGGGTTGACGATTGAGGATGGTGGATTGAGGATTGAGGATTGAGGATTAAGTACTGAAGATTGAGGATTGAGGTTTGAGGATTGACGATTGAGTATTGAGGATTGAGGATTGAGGATTGAATACTGAGGGCTGAGTATTGAGGAGTGAGGATTGAAGGTTGAGCATTCAGGATAGAGGATTGAATGTTGAGGATTGAGAATTGAGCATTGAATACTGAGGATTGAGGATTGAGGATTGATGACTGAGCACTGAGGGTTGAGGATTGATGATTGGGGATTAAGGGTTGAGGATTGACGGTTGAGGATTGACGGTTGAGGATTGACGGTAGACGATTGAGGACTGAGGTTTGAGGATAGAGGGTTGGATATTGAAGATTGAGAAGTGTGTATTGATGTTTCAAGAATGAGGATTGATATTGAAGTATGGGGATTGAGGATTGATAACTGAGGATTGAGGATTTAGCACTGAGGACTGAAGATTGAGGATTGAGGACTGAGGACGGAGGGTTGAGGATTGAGGATTGGGGATTAAGGGTTGAGGATTGAAGGTTGAGGTTTGAGGATTGACGATTGGGGATTGGGGATTGAGGATTGAGGATTGATGGCTGAGGATTGACGATTTATGATTGAGGATTTAGGATGGAGGATTGAGGATTGAGGATTGAGGATCAAGGGTTGAGGATTGAAGGTTGAGGTTTGAGGATTGACGATTGAGGGTTGAGGATTGGGGATCGTGCACTGAATATTGAGGATTGAGGTTTGTCGTCTGTGGGTTGATCATTGAGGATAGAGGACTGGGGACTGAGGGTTGAGGATTGAGTATTGAGGATTGAGGATTGAAGATTGAGGATTGAGGATTGAGGGTTGAGGATTGAGGGTTGAGTATTGAGGATTGAAGGTTGAGGACTGAGGGTTCAAGTTTGAGGATTCAGGGTTGAGGATTGAGGACCGAGGATTGAGGATTGGGAATTGGGGATTGAAGATTGAGGATTGAGGGTTGATGATTGAGGATTGAGTATTGAGGATCGAGGGTTGATTACTGAGGGTTGAGGATTGAGTGTTGAGTATTGAGGATTGAAGATTGAAGACTGAGGATTGATGATTGATGATTGAAGATTGAGGATTGAGGATTAAAGATTGAGGATTGAGGATTGAGGATTGAGAATTGATGATTCAGGATTGAAAATTGAGTATTGAGGATTGAGAATTGACGATTGAGGATAGAGGATTGAGGATTGAGGACTGAAGATTGAGGATTGAGTATTGAAGATTGAGGATTGACGATTGAGTTTTTAGGATTGAGGATTGAGGATTGAGGATTGAGGATAGAGGATTGAGGATTGAGGAATGAAGATTGAGGATTGAGGATTGAGAATTGATGATTGAGGACAGAGGATTGAGGATTGAGGATTGAAGATTGAGGATTGAGTATCGAAGATTGAGGATTGAGAATTGAGGATTGAGGATTGAAGATCGAGGATTGAGGATTGAGGATTGAGGGTTGAGTATTGAGGATTGAAGGTTGAGGACTGAGGATTGATGATTGAGGATTGAGGATTGATGGTTGAGGATTGAGGATTGAAGATTAAGGATTGAGAATTGATGATTGAGGATTGAGGATTGAGGATTGACGGTTGAGGATTGAGAATTGATGATTGAGGATAGAGGATTGAGGATTGAGTGTTGAAGGCTGAGGATTGAGTACTGAAGATTGAGAATTGAAGATTGAGGATTGAGGATCGAGGATTGAGGATCGAAGATTGAGGATAGAGGATTGCGCTTTGAAGATTGACGACGGAGTGTTGAAGATCGAGGATTGAGGATTGAGGATTGAGGATTGAGGATCGAGTATTGAGGATTGAGAATTGAGGATTGAGGATTGAGTAATGAGTATTGAGGATTGAGGATTGAGGACTGCGGATTGAAGATTTAGGATTGAAGATTGAGGATTGAAGATTCAGGACCCAGTATTGAAACGGAGAGTTGAGGATATTCTATTGATGATTGAGATTTGAGAATTGACTATTGAGGATTGAGGTTTGAGGATTGAGGATTGAGGATTGAGGATTGAGGATTGAGGATTGAGGATTGAGGATTGAGGATTGAGGATTGAGGATTGAGGATTGAGGATTGAGAATTCAGTATTGAGGACTGACGATTGACGATTGAGGTCTGAGTTTGAAAACAGAGAATTGAGGATATTCCATAGAGGATTGAAAATTGAGAATTGAGGATTGAGGATTGACGATTGAGGGTTAAGGATTGGGGATTGAGGATTGAGGATGCATGGTTGAGGATTGAGGATTGACGATTGAGGATTGATAATTGAGGATTGAGGATTGAGGATTAACGATAGAGGAGTGAGGATTGAGCACTGAGTATTGAGTGTTGAGGATTGAAGATTGAGAATTGAGAATTGATGACTGAGGATTGAGGATTGAGAATTGAGTGTTGATTACTGAGAGTTGAGGATTGAGGGTTGAGGATTGAGAATTGACGATTGAGGATTGAGGATTGAGGATTGAGGATTGAAGATTCAGGGTGGATGATTGAGGATTTAGCATTGAGGATTGAGTGTTGAGGATTGAAGATTGAGGATTGAGAATTGATGGTTGAGGATTGAGGATTGACAACTGAGGGTTGATTACTGAGGGTTGAGCATTGTGGGTTGGAGATTGAGGATTGAGGGTTGACGATTGAGGATTGATGATTGATGATTGAAGATTGAGGATTGAGGATTGAGGATTGATGGTTGAGGATTGAGTATTGACGATTGAGGATTGAGGATTGAAGATTGAGTGTCGTGGACAGAGGATTGAGGATTGAGGGTTGAAGATTGAGGATTGACGACTGACGATTCAAGATTGAGGACTGAGTATTGAAAACTGAGAATTGAGGTTATTCTATTAAGGATTGAAAATTGAGGATTGAGGATTGAGGATTGAGGATTAAGGGCTGAGGATTGAAGGTTGAGGTATGAGGATTGACGATTGAGGATTGAGGATCGGGGATTGAGGATTGAGGATTGAAGATTGAGGATTGAGGATTGATAATTGATGATTGAGGATAGAGGATTGAGGATTGAGAATCGAGGATTGAGGATTGAGAATTGAGGATTGAGGATTGAGGATTGAGGATTGAGGATTAAAGATTGAGGATTGAGGATTGAGGATTGAGAATTGATGATTCAGGATTGAAGATTGAGTATTGAGGATTGAGAATTGAAGATTGAGGATAGAGGATTGAGGATTGAGGCCTGAAAGTTGAGGATTGAGTATTGAAGATTGAGGATTGACGATTGAGGTTTGAGGATTGAGGGTTGAGGATTGAGGATTGAGGATTGAGGATTGAGGAATGAAGATTGAGGATTGAGGATTGAGAATTGATGATTGAGGACTGAGGATTGAGGATTGAGGATTCAGGATTAAGGATTGAAGATTGAGGAATGAGGATTCAGAATTGATGATTGAGGATAGAGGATTGAGGATCGAGGATTGAAGATTTAGGCTTGAGTATTGAAGATTGAGGATTGAAGATTGAGGATGAGGATTGAGGATCGAGGATTGAGATTCGAAGGTTGAGGATAGAGGATTGCGGTTTGAAGATTGATGACCGCGGGTTGAAGTTCGAGGATTGAGGATTGAGGATTGAAGTTCGAGGATTGAGGATTGAGAATTGAGGATTGTTGAGGATTGAGGATTGAGGATTGAGGACTGCTGATTGAAGATTTAGGATTGAAGATTGAGGATCGAGGATTGAGGATTGAGAATTGAGGATTGAGGATTGAGGATTGAGGATTGAAGATTGAGGATTGAGGATTGAGAATTGATGATTGAGGACAGAGGATTGAGGATTGAGGATTGAAGATTGAGGATTGACGATTGAAGATTGAGGATTGCGGATTGAGGTTTGAGGATTGAGGATTGAGGATCGAGGATTGAGGGTTGAGTATTGAGGATTGAGCATTGAGGATTGGGGATTGAGGATTGATGGTTGAGGATTGAAGACTGACGATTGAGTATTGAGGATTGAAGATTGAGTGTCGTGGACTGAGGATTGAGGTTTGAGGGTTGAAGATTGAGGATTGAGTATTGAGGATTGAAGATTGAGTGTCGTGGGCTGAGGGTTGAGGATTGAGGGTTGAGGATTGAGGATTGAGTACTGACGATTGAAGATTGAGGACTGAGTATTGAAAACTGAGAATTGAGGATATTTTATTGGGGATTGAAAATTGAGGGTTGAGGATTGAGGATTGAGGATTAAGGGTTGAGGTTTGAAGGTTGATGTTTGAGGATTGACGATTGAGGATTGAGGATTCGGGATTGAGGATTGAGGATTGATGGTTGAGGATTGAGGATTGACGATTGAGGATTGAAGATTGAGGATTGACGATTGAGAATTGATGATTGAGGATAGAGGATTGAGGATTGAAGATTTAGGATGGGGATTGAGGATTGAAGATTGAGGATTGAGTATTGAAGATTGAGGATTGAGAATTGAGGATTGAGGATTGAGGATCGGGGATTGAGGATTGAGGATTGAGGGTTGAGTATTGAGGATTGAAGGTTCAGGACTGAGGATTGATGACTGAGGATTGAGGATTGAGGATTGAGGATTGAGGATTGAGGATTGAAGATTGAGGATTGAGTATTGAAGATTGAGGATTGAAGATTGAGGATGAGGATTGAGGATCGAGGATTGAGGATCGAAGGTTGAGGATAGAGGATTGCGGTTTGAAGATTGATGACCGAGAGTTGAAGTTCGAGGATTGAGGATTGAGGATTGAGGTTCGAGGATTGAGGTTTGAGGATTGAGGATTGAGGATTGAGGACTGCGGATTGAAGATTTAGGATTGAAGAATGAGTATTGAAGATTCAGTTGTGAGTATTGAAACTGAGAGTTGAGGATATTCTATTGAGGATTGAGATTTGAGAATTGACGATTGAGGATTGAGGATTGAGGATTGAGGATCGAGGATTGAGGATTGAGGATTGAGGACTGAGGATACAGGATTAAGGACTGAGGGTTGAGGATTGAGGATTGACGATTGAGGATTGACGATTGAAGATTGAGGATTGAGGATTGAGGGTTGATTACTGAGGGTTGAGGATTGAGGGTTGAGGAGTCGGGATTGAGGATTGAAGACTGAGGATTGGTGATTGATGATTGAAGATTGTGCACCGAGGATTGAGGACTGAGGGGTGAGGATTGAGTGCTGAGAATTTATGATTGACAATTGAGTAATGAGTGTTGAGGCTTGAGGACTGAGGATTGAGGATGCAGTATTGAGGATTGTGGATTGAGGATTGAGTATTGCGGATTGAGGGCTGAGGATTGAATACTGAGAATTGAGGATTGAGTATTGAAGACTGAGGACAGAGTATAGAAAACTGAGAATTGAGGATATTCTATTGAGGATTGAGAATTGAGGATTGAGGATTGAGTATTGAGGATTGAGGGTTGATGACTGAGGATTAAGTATTGAGGATTGATTCTTGAGGTTCGAGGGTTGACGATTGAGGATGGTGGATTGAGGATTGAGGATTGAGGATTAAGTACTGAGGATTGAGGATTGAGGTTTGAGGATTGACGATTGAGGATTGAGGATTGAGGATTGAGGATTGAATACTGAGGGCTGAGTATTGAGGAGTGAGGATTGAAGGTTGAGCATTCAGGATTGAGGATTGAATGTTGAGGATTGAGAATTGAGCATTGAATACTGAGGATTGAGGATTGAGGATTGAGGATTGAGGATTGAGGATTGAAGATTAAGGATTGAGAATTGATGATTGAGGATTGAGGATTGAGGGTTGATTACTGAGGGTTGAGGATTGAGGGTTGAGGATCGAGGATTGACGATTGAGGATAGAGGATTGAGGATAGAGGACTAAGGACTGAGGATTGAAGATTGAGGATAGAGTATAGAAGATTGAGGATTGACGATTGAGGATTGAGGATTGAGGACTGAGGATTGAGGATCGAGGATTGAGGATTGAGGTTCGAGGATTGAGGATTGAGAATTGGTGATTGTTGAGGATTGATAATTGAGGATTGACGACTGCGGATTGATGATTTAGGATTGAAGATTGAGCATTGAGCGTTGAGGATTGAGGATTGAAGATTGAGGATTGTGGATTGATGTAGAAGATTGAGGTTTGAGAATTGTTGGTGGAGGATTGAGGACTGAGGTTTGAGAATTGAGGATTGGCAATTGAATTTTGGGGTTTGAGGAATGAGGACTGAGGATTGAGGATTGAGGATTGAGGATTGAGTATTGAGGATTGAGGATTGTGGGTTGAGGATTGAGGATTGAGGGTTGATTACTGAGGGTTGAGGATTGAGGGTTGAGGATTGAGGATTGAGGATTGAATATTGAGGATTGATGATTGATGATTGAAGATTGAGGATTGAGGATTGAGGATTGAGGATTGAGGATTGATGATTGAGTACTGAGGATTGATGGTTGAGTATTGAGGCTTGACGATTGAGGTTTGAGGATTGAAGATTGAGTGTCGTGGACTGAGGATTGAGGACTGAGGCTCGATGATTGAGGATTGAGGACGGACGATTGAAGATAGAGGACTGAGTATTGAAAACAGGGAATTGAGGATATTCTATTGAGGATTGAAAATTGAGGATTGAGGTTTGAGGATTGAAGATTAAGGGTTGAGGATTGAAGGTTGAGGTTTGAGGATTGACGATTGAGGATTGAGGATTGGGGATTGAGGATTGAGGATTGAAGGTTGAGGATTGACGATTGAGGATTGAGGATTGGGGATTGAGGATTGAGGATTGATGGTTGAGGGTTGAGGATTGACGATTGAGGATTGAGGATTGAGGATTGAGGATTGAAGGCTGAGGACTGAGCGTTGAAAACTGAGAATTGTGGATATTCTACTGAGGATTGAAAATTGAGAATTGTGGATTGAGGATTGAAGATTAAGGGTTGAGGATTGAAGGCTGAGGTTTGAGGATTGATGATTGAGGATTGAGAATTGGGGATTGTGCATTGAGGATTGATGGTTGAGGATTGAGTATTCACGATCGAGGATTGAGGATTGAGGATTGAGGATTGAGGATTGAGGATTGAGGGTTGAGGATTGATGATTGAGGATTGGGGATTGAGAATTGATAATAGAGGATAGAGGATTGAGTATTGAGAATCGAGGATTGAGGATTGAGAATTGAGGATTGAGGATTGTGGCCTGAGGACTGAGGACTGAGGATTGAGGACTGCGCATTGAAGATTTAGGATTGAAGATTGAGGATTGAAGGTTCAGTTCTGAGTATTGAAACTGAGAGTTGAGGATATTCTATTGAGGATTGAGATTAGAGAAGTGACGATTGAGGATTGAGGATTGAGGATTGAGGACTGAGGATTGAGGATTGAGGATTGAGGATAGAGGATTGAGGATTGAGGATTGAGGGTTGAGTATTGAGGATTGAGCATTGAGGATTGAGGGTTGAGGACTGAGGATTGATGGTTGAGGATTGAAGATTGACGACTGAGTATTGAGGATTGAAGGTTGAGTGTCGTGGACTGAGGATTGAGGATTGAGGGCTGAAGATTGAGGATTGAGTACTGACGATTGAAGATTGAGGACTGAGTATTGAAAACTGAGAATTGAGGATATTTTATTGAGAATCGAAAATTGAGGATTGAGGATTGAGGATTGAGGATTGTGGATTAAGGGTTGAGGATTGAAGGTCGATGTTTGAGGATTGACGATTGAGGATTGAGGATTCGGGATTGAGGATTGAGGATTGATGGTTGAGGATTGAGGATTGACGATTGAGGATTGAGGATTGAGTATTGAGGAATGAAGATTGAGGATAGAGGATTGAGGATTGAGCATTGAGGATTGCGTGTTGAGGATTGAAGATTAAGGAATGAGAATTGATGATTGAGGATTGAGGATTGAGGGTTGATTACTGAGGGTTGAGTATTGAGGGTTGAGGATTGAGGATTGACGATTGAGGATTGAGTATTGAGGATAGAGGATTAAGGATTGAGGATTGAAGATTGAGGATAGAGTATTGAAGATTGAGGATTGACGATTGAGGATTGAGGATTGAGGACTGGGGATTGAGGATCGAGGATTGAGGATTGAGGGTTGAGGATTGAGGATTGAGGATTGAGGATTGAGGAATGAAGATTGAGGATTGAGGATTGAGAATTGATGATTGAGGACTGAGGATTGAGGATTGAGGATTCAGGATTAAGGATTGAAGATTGAGGAATGAGGATTCAGAATTGATGATTGAGGATAGAGGATTGAGGATCGAGGATTGAAGATTTAGGCTTGAGTATTGAAGATTGAGGATTGAAGATTGAGGATGAGGATTGAGGATCGAGGATTGAGATTCGAAGGTTGAGGATAGAGGATTGCGGTTTGAAGATTGATGACCGCGGGTTGAAGTTCGAGGATTGAGGATTGAGGATTGAAGTTCGAGGATTGAGGATTGAGAATTGAGGATTGTTGAGGATTGAGGATTGAGGATTGAGGACTGCTGATTGAAGATTTAGGATTGAAGATTGAGGATCGAGGATTGAGGATTGAGAATTGAGGATTGAGGATTGAGGATTGAGGATTGAAGATTGAGGATTGAGGATTGAGAATTGGTGATTGAGGACAGAGGATTGAGGATTGAGGATTGAAGATTGAGGATTGACGATTGAAGATTGAGGATTGCGGATTGAGGTTTGAGGATTGAGGATTGAGGATCGAGGATTGAGGGTTGAGTATTGAGGATTGAGCATTGAGGATTGGGGATTGAGGATTGATGGTTGAGGATTGAAGACTGACGATTGAGTATTGAGGATTGAAGATTGAGTGTCGTGGACTGAGGATTGAGGTTTGAGGGTTGAAGATTGAGGATTGAGTATTGAGGATTGAAGATTGAGTGTCGTGGGCTGAGGGTTGAGGATTGAGGGTTGAGGATTGAGGATTGAGTACTGATGATTGAAGATTGAGGACTGAGTATTGAAAACTGAGAATTGAGGATATTTTATTGGGGATTGAAAATTGAGGGTTGAGGATTGAGGATTGAGGATCGAGTATTGAGGATTGAGAATTGAGGATTGAGGATTGAGTAATGAGTATTGAGGATTGAGGATTGAGGACTGCGGATTGAAGATTTAGGATTGAAGATTGAGGATTGAAGATTCAGGACCCAGTATTGAAACGGAGAGTTGAGGATATTCTATTGATGATTGAGATTTGAGAATTGACTATTGAGGATTGAGGTTTGAGGATTGAGGATTGAGGATTGAGGATTGAGGATTGAGGATTGAGGATTGAGGATTGAGGATTGAGGATTGAGGATTGAGGATTGAGGATTGAGGATTGAGAATTCAGTATTGAGGACTGACGATTGACGATTGAGGTCTGAGTTTGAAAACAGAGAATTGAGGATATTCCATAGAGGATTGAAAATTGAGAATTGAGGATTGAGGATTGACGATTGAGGGTTAAGGATTGGGGATTGAGGATTGAGGATGCATGGTTGAGGATTGAGGATTGACGATTGAGGATTGATAATTGAGGATTGAGGATTGAGGATTAACGATAGAGGAGTGAGGATTGAGCACTGAGTATTGAGTGTTGAGGATTGAAGATTGAGAATTGAGAATTGATGACTGAGGATTGAGGATTGAGAATTGAGTGTTGATTACTGAGAGTTGAGGATTGAGGGTTGAGGATTGAGAATTGACGATTGAGGATTGAGGATTGAGGATTGAGGATTGAAGATTCAGGATGGATGATTGAGGATTTAGCATTGAGGATTGAGTGTTGAGGATTGAAGATTGAGGATTGAGAATTGATGGTTGAGGATTGAGGATTGACAACTGAGGGTTGATTACTGAGGGTTGAGCATTGTGGGTTGGAGATTGAGGATTGAGGGTTGACGATTGAGGATTGATGATTGATGATTGAAGATTGAGGATTGAGGATTGAGGATTGATGGTTGAGGATTGAGTATTGACGATTGAGGATTGAGGATTGAAGATTGAGTGTCGTGGACAGAGGATTGAGGATTGAGGGTTGAAGATTGAGGATTGACGACTGACGATTCAAGATTGAGGACTGAGTATTGAAAACTGAGAATTGAGGTTATTCTATTAAGGATTGAAAATTGAGGATTGAGGATTGAGGATTGAGGATTAAGGGCTGAGGATTGAAGGTTGAGGTATGAGGATTGACGATTGAGGATTGAGGATTGGGGATTGAGGATTGAGGATTGAAGATTGAGGATTGAGGATTGATAATTGATGATTGAGGATAGAGGATTGAGGATTGAGAATCGAGGATTGAGGATTGAGAATTGAGGATTGAGGATTGAGGATTGAGGATTGAGGATTAAAGATTGAGGATTGCGTGTTGAGGATTGAAGATTAAGGAATGAGAATTGATGATTGAGGATTGAGGATTGAGGGTTGATTACTGAGGGTTGAGTATTGAGGGTTGAGGATTGAGGATTGACGATTGAGGATTGAGTATTGAGGATAGAGGATTAAGGATTGAGGATTGAAGATTGAGGATAGAGTATTGAAGATTGAGGATTGACGATTGAGGATTGAGGATTGAGGACTGGGGATTGAGGATCGAGGATTGAGGATTGAGGGTTGAGGATTGAGGATTGAGGATTGAGGATTGAGGAATGAAGATTGAGGATTGAGGATTGAGAATTGATGATTGAGGACTGAGGATTGAGGATTGAGGATTCAGGATTAAGGATTGAAGATTGAGGAATGAGGATTCAGAATTGATGATTGAGGATAGAGGATTGAGGATCGAGGATTGAAGATTTAGGCTTGAGTATTGAAGATTGAGGATTGAAGATTGAGGATGAGGATTGAGGATCGAGGATTGAGATTCGAAGGTTGAGGATAGAGGATTGCGGTTTGAAGATTGATGACCGCGGGTTGAAGTTCGAGGATTGAGGATTGAGGATTGAAGTTCGAGGATTGAGGATTGAGAATTGAGGATTGTTGAGGATTGAGGATTGAGGATTGAGGACTGCTGATTGAAGATTTAGGATTGAAGATTGAGGATCGAGGATTGAGGATTGAGAATTGAGGATTGAGGATTGAGGATTGAGGATTGAAGATTGAGGATTGAGGATTGAGAATTGGTGATTGAGGACAGAGGATTGAGGATTGAGGATTGAAGATTGAGGATTGACGATTGAAGATTGAGGATTGCGGATTGAGGTTTGAGGATTGAGGATTGAGGATCGAGGATTGAGGGTTGAGTATTGAGGATTGAGCATTGAGGATTGGGGATTGAGGATTGATGGTTGAGGATTGAAGACTGACGATTGAGTATTGAGGATTGAAGATTGAGTGTCGTGGACTGAGGATTGAGGTTTGAGGGTTGAAGATTGAGGATTGAGTATTGAGGATTGAAGATTGAGTGTCGTGGGCTGAGGGTTGAGGATTGAGGGTTGAGGATTGAGGATTGAGTACTGATGATTGAAGATTGAGGACTGAGTATTGAAAACTGAGAATTGAGGATATTTTATTGGGGATTGAAAATTGAGGGTTGAGGATTGAGGATTGAGGATCGAGTATTGAGGATTGAGAATTGAGGATTGAGGATTGAGTAATGAGTATTGAGGATTGAGGATTGAGGACTGCGGATTGAAGATTTAGGATTGAAGATTGAGGATTGAAGATTCAGGACCCAGTATTGAAACGGAGAGTTGAGGATATTCTATTGATGATTGAGATTTGAGAATTGACTATTGAGGATTGAGGTTTGAGGATTGAGGATTGAGGATTGAGGATTGAGGATTGAGGATTGAGGATTGAGGATTGAGGATTGAGGATTGAGGATTGAGGATTGAGGATTGAGGATTGAGAATTCAGTATTGAGGACTGACGATTGACGATTGAGGTCTGAGTTTGAAAACAGAGAATTGAGGATATTCCATAGAGGA
The DNA here is from genome assembly GCF_051401765.1 of Calliopsis andreniformis. NCBI lineage: Eukaryota > Metazoa > Arthropoda > Insecta > Hymenoptera > Andrenidae > Calliopsis > Calliopsis andreniformis. The sequence continues at coordinate 102,089 of NW_027480735.1, read as the reverse complement.
TTGAAAATTGAGAATTGAGGATTGAGGATTGACGATTGAGGGTTAAGGATTGGGGATTGAGGATTGAGGATGCATGGTTGAGGATTGAGGATTGACGATTGAGGATTGATAATTGAGGATTGAGGATTGAGGATTAACGATAGAGGAGTGAGGATTGAGCACTGAGTATTGAGTGTTGAGGATTGAAGATTGAGAATTGAGAATTGATGACTGAGGATTGAGGATTGAGAATTGAGTGTTGATTACTGAGAGTTGAGGATTGAGGGTTGAGGATTGAGAATTGACGATTGAGGATTGAGGATTGAGGATTGAGGATTGAAGATTCAGGATGGATGATTGAGGATTTAGCATTGAGGATTGAGTGTTGAGGATTGAAGATTGAGGATTGAGAATTGATGGTTGAGGATTGAGGATTGACAACTGAGGGTTGATTACTGAGGGTTGAGCATTGTGGGTTGGAGATTGAGGATTGAGGGTTGACGATTGAGGATTGATGATTGATGATTGAAGATTGAGGATTGAGGATTGAGGATTGATGGTTGAGGATTGAGTATTGACGATTGAGGATTGAGGATTGAAGATTGAGTGTCGTGGACAGAGGATTGAGGATTGAGGGTTGAAGATTGAGGATTGACGACTGACGATTCAAGATTGAGGACTGAGTATTGAAAACTGAGAATTGAGGTTATTCTATTAAGGATTGAAAATTGAGGATTGAGGATTGAGGATTGAGGATTAAGGGCTGAGGATTGAAGGTTGAGGTATGAGGATTGACGATTGAGGATTGAGGATTGGGGATTGAGGATTGAGGATTGAAGATTGAGGATTGAGGATTGATAATTGATGATTGAGGATAGAGGATTGAGGATTGAGAATCGAGGATTGAGGATTGAGAATTGAGGATTGAGGATTGAGGATTGAGGATTGAGGATTAAAGATTGAGGATTGAGGATTGAGGATTGAGAATTGATGATTCAGGATTGAAGATTGAGTATTGAGGATTGAGAATTGAAGATTGAGGATAGAGGATTGAGGATTGAGGCCTGAAAGTTGAGGATTGAGTATTGAAGATTGAGGATTGACGATTGAGGTTTGAGGATTGAGGGTTGAGGATTGAGGATTGAGGATTGAGGATTGAGGAATGAAGATTGAGGATTGAGGATTGAGAATTGATGATTGAGGACTGAGGATTGAGGATTGAGGATTCAGGATTAAGGATTGAAGATTGAGGAATGAGGATTCAGAATTGATGATTGAGGATAGAGGATTGAGGATCGAGGATTGAAGATTTAGGCTTGAGTATTGAAGATTGAGGATTGAAGATTGAGGATGAGGATTGAGGATCGAGGATTGAGATTCGAAGGTTGAGGATAGAGGATTGCGGTTTGAAGATTGATGACCGCGGGTTGAAGTTCGAGGATTGAGGATTGAGGATTGAAGTTCGAGGATTGAGGATTGAGAATTGAGGATTGTTGAGGATTGAGGATTGAGGATTGAGGACTGCTGATTGAAGATTTAGGATTGAAGATTGAGGATCGAGGATTGAGGATTGAGAATTGAGGATTGAGGATTGAGGATTGAGGATTGAGGATTGAGGACTGAGGATACAGGATTAAGGACTGAGGGTTGAGGATTGAGGATTGACGATTGAGGATTGACGATTGAAGATTGAGGATTGAGGATTGAGGGTTGATTACTGAGGGTTGAGGATTGAGGGTTGAGGAGTCGGGATTGAGGATTGAAGACTGAGGATTGGTGATTGATGATTGAAGATTGTGCACCGAGGATTGAGGACTGAGGGGTGAGGATTGAGTGCTGAGAATTTATGATTGACAATTGAGTAATGAGTGTTGAGGCTTGAGGACTGAGGATTGAGGATGCAGTATTGAGGATTGTGGATTGAGGATTGAGTATTGCGGATTGAGGGCTGAGGATTGAATACTGAGAATTGAGGATTGAGTATTGAAGACTGAGGACAGAGTATAGAAAACTGAGAATTGAGGATATTCTATTGAGGATTGAGAATTGAGGATTGAGGATTGAGTATTGAGGATTGAGGGTTGATGACTGAGGATTAAGTATTGAGGATTGATTCTTGAGGTTCGAGGGTTGACGATTGAGGATGGTGGATTGAGGATTGAGGATTGAGGATTAAGTACTGAGGATTGAGGATTGAGGTTTGAGGATTGACGATTGAGGATTGAGGATTGAGGATTGAGGATTGAATACTGAGGGCTGAGTATTGAGGAGTGAGGATTGAAGGTTGAGCATTCAGGATTGAGGATTGAATGTTGAGGATTGAGAATTGAGCATTGAATACTGAGGATTGAGGATTGAGGATTGAGGATTGAGGATTGAGGATTGAAGATTAAGGATTGAGAATTGATGATTGAGGATTGAGGATTGAGGGTTGATTACTGAGGGTTGAGGATTGAGGGTTGAGGATCGAGGATTGACGATTGAGGATAGAGGATTGAGGATAGAGGACTAAGGACTGAGGATTGAAGATTGAGGATAGAGTATAGAAGATTGAGGATTGACGATTGAGGATTGAGGATTGAGGACTGAGGATTGAGGATCGAGGATTGAGGATTGAGGTTCGAGGATTGAGGATTGAGAATTGGTGATTGTTGAGGATTGATAATTGAGGATTGACGACTGCGGATTGATGATTTAGGATTGAAGATTGAGCATTGAGCGTTGAGGATTGAGGATTGAATATTGAGGATTGTGGATTGATGTAGAAGATTGAGGTTTGAGAATTGTTGGTGGAGGATTGAGGACTGAGGTTTGAGAATTGAGGATTGGCAATTGAATTTTGGGGTTTGAGGAATGAGGACTGAGGATTGAGGATTGAGGATTGAGGATTGAGTATTGAGGATTGAGGATTGTGGGTTGAGGATTGAGGATTGAGGGTTGATTACTGAGGGTTGAGGATTGAGGGTTGAGGATTGAGGATTGAGGATTGAATATTGAGGATTGATGATTGATGATTGAAGATTGAGGATTGAGGATTGAGGATTGAGGATTGAGGATTGATGATTGAGTACTGAGGATTGATGGTTGAGTATTGAGGCTTGACGATTGAGGTTTGAGGATTGAAGATTGAGTGTCGTGGACTGAGGATTGAGGACTGAGGCTCGATGATTGAGGATTGAGGACGGACGATTGAAGATAGAGGACTGAGTATTGAAAACAGGGAATTGAGGATATTCTATTGAGGATTGAAAATTGAGGATTGAGGTTTGATAATTGAAGATTAAGGGTTGAGGATTGAAGGTTGAGGTTTGAGGATTGACGATTGAGGATTGAGGATTGGGGATTGAGGATTGAGGATTGAAGGTTGAGGATTGACGATTGAGGATTGAGGATTGGGGATTGAGGATTGAGGATTGATGGTTGAGGGTTGAGGATTGACGATTGAGGATTGAGGATTGAGGATTGAGGATTGAAGGCTGAGGACTGAGCGTTGAAAACTGAGAATTGTGGATATTCTACTGAGGATTGAAAATTGAGAATTGTGGATTGAGGATTGAAGATTAAGGGTTGAGGATTGAAGGCTGAGGTTTGAGGATTGATGATTGAGGATTGAGAATTGGGGATTGTGCATTGAGGATTGATGGTTGAGGATTGAGTATTCACGATCGAGGATTGAGGATTGAGGATTGAGGATTGAGGATTGAGGATTGAGGGTTGAGGATTGATGATTGAGGATTGGGGATTGAGAATTGATAATAGAGGATAGAGGATTGAGGATTGAGAATCGAGGATTGAGGGTTGAGAATTGAGGATTGAGGATTGTGGACTGAGGATTGAGGACTGAGGATTGAGGACTGCGCATTGAAGATTTAGGATTGAAGATTGAGGATTGAAGGTTCAGTTCTGAGTATTGAAACTGAGAGTTGAGGATATTCTATTGAGGATTGAGATTAGAGAAGTGACGATTGAGGATTGAGGATTGAGGATTGAGGACTGAGGATTGAGGATTGAGGATTGAGGATTGAGGATTGAGGATTGAGGATTGAGGGTTGAGTATTGAGGATTGAGCATTGAGGATTGAGGGTTGAGGACTGAGGATTGATGGTTGAGGATTGAAGATTGACGACTGAGTATTGAGGATTGAAGGTTGAGTGTCGTGGACTGAGGATTGAGGATTGAGGGCTGAAGATTGAGGATTGAGTACTGACGATTGAAGATTGAGGACTGAGTATTGAAAACTGAGAATTGAGGATATTTTATTGAGAATCGAAAATTGAGGATTGAGGATTGAGGATTGAGGATTGTGGATTAAGGGTTGAGGATTGAAGGTCGATGTTTGAGGATTGACGATTGAGGATTGAGGATTCGGGATTGAGGATTGAGGATTGATGGTTGAGGATTGAGGATCGACGATTGAGGATTGAGGATTGAGTATTGAGGAATGAAGATTGAGGATAGAGGATTGAGGATTGAGCATTGAGGATTGCGTGTTGAGGATTGAAGATTAAGGAATGAGAATTGATGATTGAGGATTGAGGATTGAGGGTTGATTACTGAGGGTTGAGTATTGAGGGTTGAGGATTGAGGATTGACGATTGAGGATTGAGTATTGAGGATAGAGGATTAAGGATTGAGGATTGAAGATTGAGGATAGAGTATTGAAGATTGAGGATTGACGATTGAGGATTGAGGATTGAGGACTGGGGATTGAGGATCGAGGATTGAGGATTGAGGTTCGAGGATTGAGGATTGAGAATTGGGGATTGTTGAGGATTGATAATTGAGGATTGAGGACTGCGGATTGATGATTTAGGATTGAAGATTGAGGATTGAGGATTGAGGATTGAGGATAGAGGATTGAGGATGGAGCATTGAGGATTGAGTGTTGAGGATTGAAGATTCAGGATTGAGAATTGATGATTGAGGATTGAGGAATGAGGATTGAGGGTCGATTACTAAGATTTGAAGATTGAAGATAGTGGATTGAGTATTGAAAACTGAGAATTGTGGATATTCTACTGAGGATTGAGGATTGAGGATTGAGGATTGAGGACTGATGGTTGAGACTGTGGGTTGAGCATTGAGCGTTGAGGATTGAGGATTGAAGATTGAGGATTGAGGATTGATGTAGAAGATTGAGGTTTGAGAATTGTTGGTGGAGGATTGAGGACTGAGGTTTGAGAATTGAGGATTGGCAATTGAATTTTGGGGTTTGAGGAATGAGGACTGAGGATTGAGGATTGAGGATTGAGGATTGAGTATTGAGGATTGAGGATTGTGGGTTGAGGATTGAGGATTGAGTGTTGATTACTGAGGGTTGAGGATTGAGGTTTGAGGATTGAGGATTGAAGATTGAGTATTGATGATTGATGATTGAAGATTGAGGATTGAGGATTGAGGATTGAGGATTGAGGATTGATGGTTGACGGTTGAGGATTGACGATTGAGGATTGAGGTTTGAGGATTGAGGATTGAAGGTTGAGGACTGAGCGTTGAAAACTGAGAATTGAGGATATTCTACTGAGGATTGAAAATTGAGAATTGTGGATTGAGGATTGAAGATTAAGGGTTGAGGATTGAAGGCTGTGGTTTGAGGATTGATGATTGAGGATTGAGAATTGGGGATTGTGCATTGAGGATTGATGGTTGAGGATTGAGTATTCACGATCGAGGATTGAGGATTGAGGATTGAGGATTGAGGATTGAGGATTGAGGGTTGAGGATTGAAGATTGAGGATTGAGGATTGAGAATTGATAATAGAGGATAGAGGATTGAGGATTGAGAATCGAGGATTGATGATTGAGAATTGAGGATTGAGGGTTGAGGATTGAGGATTGAGGATTGAGGATTGAGGACTGCGGATTGAAGATTTAGGATTGAAGATTGAGGATTGAAGGTTCAGATCTGAGTATTGAAACTGAGAGTTGAGGATATTCTATTGAGGATTGAGATTTGAGAAATGACGATTGAGGATTGAGGATTGAGGATTGAGGACTGAGGATTGAGGATTGAGGATTGAGGATTGAGTATTGAGGATTGAGGGTTGATGACTGAGGATTAAGTATTGAGGATTGATTCTTGAGGTTGAGGGTTGACGATTGAGGATGGTGGATTGACGATTGAGGATTGAGGATTGAGGACTGAGGATTGAGGATCGAGGATTGAGGATTGAGGTTCGAGGATTGAGGATTGAGAATTGGGGATTGTTGAGGATTGATAATTGAGGATTGAGGACTGCGGATTGATGATTTAGGATTGAAGATTGAGGATTGAGGATTGAGGATTGTGGATAGAGGATTGAGGATGGAGCATTGAGGATTGAGTGTTGAGGATTGAAGATTCAGGATTGAGAATTGATGATTGAGGATTGAGGAATGAGGATTGAGGGTCGATTACTAAGATTTGAAGATTGAAGATAGTGGATTGAGTATTGAAAACTGAGAATTGTGGATATTCTACTGAGGATTGAGGATTGAGGATTGAGGATTGAGGACTGATGGTTGAGACTGTGGGTTGAGCATTGAGCGTTGAGGATTGAGGATTGAAGATTGAGGATTGAGGATTGATGTAGAAGATTGAGGTTTGAGAATTGTTGGTGGAGGATTGAGGAATGAGGTTTGAGAATTGAGGATTGGCAATTGAATTTTGGGGTTTGAGGAATGAGGACTGAGGATTGAGGATTGAGGATTGAGGATTGAGTATTGAGGATTGAGGATTGTGGGTTGAGGATTGAGGATTGAGTGTTGATTACTGAGGGTTGAGGATTGAGGTTTGAGGATTGAGGATTGAAGATTGAGTATTGATGATTGATGATTGAAGATTGAGGATTGAGGATTGAGGATTGAGGATTGAGGATTGATGGTTGAGGGTTGAGGATTGACGATTGAGGATTGAGGTTTGAGGATTGAGGATTGAAGGTTGAGGACTGAGCGTTGAAAACTGAGAATTGAGGATATTCTACTGAGGATTGAAAATTGAGAATTGTGGATTGAGGATTGAAGATTAAGGGTTGAGGATTGAAGGCTGTGGTTTGAGGATTGATGATTGAGGATTGAGAATTGGGGATTGTGCATTGAGGATTGATGGTTGAGGATTGAGTATTCACGATCGAGGATTGAGGATTGAGGATTGAGGATTGAGGATTGAGGATTGAGGGTTGAGGATTGAAGATTGAGGATTGAGGATTGAGAATTGATAATAGAGGATAGAGGATTGAGGATTGAGAATCGAGGATTGATGATTGAGAATTGAGGATTGAGGGTTGAGGATTGAGGATTGAGGATTGAGGATTGAGGACTGCGGATTGAAGATTTAGGATTGAAGATTGAGGATTGAAGGTTCAGTTCTGAGTATTGAAACTGAGAGTTGAGGATATTCTATTGAGGATTGAGATTTGAGAAATGACGATTGAGGATTGAGGATTGAGGATTGAGGACTGAGGATTGAGGATTGAGGATTGACGATTGAGTATTGAGGATTGAGGATTGAGGGTTGAGTATTGAGGATTGAGCATTGAGGATTGAGGGTTGAGGATTGAGGATTGATGGTTGAGGATTGAAGATTGACGACTGAGTATTGAGGATTGGAGGTTGAGTGTCGTGGACTGAGGATTGAGGATTGAGGGCTGAAGATTGAGGATTGAGTACTGACGATTGAAGGTTGAGGACTGAGTATTGAAAACTGAGAATTGAGGATATTTTATTGAGAATTGATAATTGAGGATTGAGGATTGAGGATTGAGGATTGATGATTGAGGATTGAGGATTGAGGATTAAGGGTTGAGGATTGAAGGTCGATGTTTGAGGATTGACGATTGAGGATTGAGGATTCGGGATTGAGGATTGAGGATTAACGGTTGAGGATTGAGGATTGACGATTGAGGATTGAGGATTGAGTATTGAGGATTGAGGATTGAGGATTGAGGATAGAGGATTGAGAATTGAGCATTGAGAATTGAGTGTTGAGGATTGAAGATTAAGGATTGAGAATTGATGATTGAGGATTGAGGACTGAGGGTTGATTACTGAGGGTTGAGGATTGAGGGGTACAGGATTGAGGATTGACGATTGAGGATTGAGGATTGATGATCGAGGATTGAGGATTGAGGATTGAGGATTGAGGATTGAAGATTGAGGATTGAGGATTAAGAACTGATGATTGAGGATAGAGGATTGAGGATTGAGGACTGAAGACTGAGGATTGAGTATTGAAGATTGAGGATTGACGATTGAGGATTGAGGATTGAGAATTGATGATTGAGGACAGAGGATTGAGGATTGAGGATTGAGGATCGAAGGTTGAGGATAGAGGATTGCGGTTTGAAGATTGATGACCGAGGGTTGAATTTCGAGGATTGACGATTGAGGGTTGAAGATTGAGGATTGAGTACTGACGATTGAAGATTGAGGACTGAGTATTGAAAACTGAGAATTGAGGATATTTTATTGAGAATTGAAAATTGAGGATTGAGGATTGAGGATTGAGGATTAAGGGTTGAGGATTGAAGTTTGATGTTTGAGGATTGACGATTGAGGATTGAGGATTCGGGATTGAGGATTGAGGATTAATGGTTGAGGATTGAGGATTGACGATTGAGGATTGAGGATTGAGTATTGAGGATTGAGGATTGAGGATAGAGGATTGAGGATTGCGCATTGAGAATTGAGTGTTGAGGATTGAAGATTAAGGATTGAGAATTGATGATTGAGGATTGAGGACTGAGGGTTGATTACTGAGGGTTGAGGATTGAGGGTTGAGGATTGAGGATTGACGATAGAGGATTGAGGATTGATGATCGAGGATTGAGGATTGAGGATTGCGGATTGAGGATTGAAGGTTGAGGATTGAGGATTAAGAATTGATGATTGAGGATAGAGGATTGAGGATTGAGGACTGAAGATTGAGGATTGAGTATTGAAGACTGAGGATTGACGATTGAGGATTGAGGATTGAGAATTGATGATTGACGACAGAGGATTGAGGATTGAGGATTGAGGATCGAAGGTTGAGGCTAGAGGATTGCGGTTTGAAGATTGATGACCGAGGGTTGAAGTTCGAGGATTGAGGATTGAGGATTGAAGTTCGAGGATTGAGGATTGAGAATTGAGGATTATTGTGGATTGAGGATTGAGGATTGAGGACTGCGGATTGAAGATTGACGACTGAGTATTGAGGATTGAAGGTTGAGTGTCGTGGACTGAGGATTGAGGATTGAGTGCTGAAGATTGAGGATTGAGTACTGACGATTGAAGATTGAGGACTGAGTATTGAAAACTGAGAATTGAGGATTTTTTATTGAGAATTGATAATTGAGGATTGAGGATTGAGGATTGAGGATTGAGGATTGAGGATTGAGGATTGAGGATTAAGGGTTGAGGATTGAAGGTCGATGTTTGAGGATTGACGATTGAGGATTGAGGATTCGGGATTGAGGATTGAGCATTAATGGTTGAGGATTGAGGATTGACGATTGAGGATTGAGGATTGAGTATTGAGGATTGAGGATTGAGGATAGCGGATTGAGAATTGAGCATTGAGAATTGAGTGTTGAGGATTGAAGATTAAGGATTGAGAATTGATGATTGAGGATTGAGGACTGAGGGTTGATTACTGAGGGTTGAGGATTGAGGGTTGAGGATTGAGGATTGACGATTGAGGATTGAGGATTGATGATCGAGGATTGAGGATTGAGGATTGAGGATTGAGGATTGAGGATTGAGGATTGTGGATTGAGGATTGAGGATTGAGTATTGAGGTTTGCGTGTTGATGATTGAAGATTAAGGAATGAGAATTGATGATTGAGGATTGAGGATTGAGGGTTGATTACTGAGGGTTGAGTATTGAGGGTTGAGGATTGAGGATTGACGATTGAGGATTGGGTATTGAGGATAGAGGATTAAGGATTGAGGATTGAAGATTGAGGATAGAGTATTGAAGATTGAGGATTGACGATTGAGGATTGAGGATTGAGGACTGAGGATTGAGGATCGAGGATTGAGGATTGAGGTTCGAGGATTGAGGATTAAGAATTGGGGATTGTTGAGGATTGATAATTGAGGATTGAGGACTGCGGATTGATGATTTAGGATTAAAGATTGAGGATTGAGGATTGAGGATTGAGGATAGAGGATTGAGGATGGAGCATTGAGGATTGAGTGTTGAGGATTGAAGATTCAGGATTGAGAATTGATGATTGAGGATTGAGGAATGAGGATTGAGGGTCGATTACTGAGATTTGAAGATTGAAGATAGTGGATTGAGTATTGAAAACTGAGAATTGTGGATATTCTACTGAGGATTGAGGATTGAGGGTTGAGGATTGAGGACTGATGGTTGAGACTGTGGGTTGAGCATTGAGCGTTGAGGATTGAGGATTGAAGATTGAGGATTGAGGATTGATGTAGAAGATTGAGGTTTGAGAATTGTTGGTGGAGGATTGAGGACTGAGGTTTGAGAATTGAGGATTGGCAATTGAATTTTGGGGTTTGAGGAATGAGGACTGAGGATTGAGGATTGAGGATTGAGGATTGAGTATTGAGGATTGAGGATTGTGGGTTGAGGATTGAGGATTGAGGGTTGATTACTGAGGGTTGAGGATTGAGGGTTGAGGATTGAGGATTGAAGATTGAGTATTGATGATTGATGATTGAAGATTGAGGATTGAGGATTGAGGATTGAGGATTGAGGATTGAGGATTGATGGTTGAGGGTTGAGGATTGACGATTGAGGATTGAGGTTTGAGGATTGAGGATTGAAGGTTGAGGACTGAGCGTTGAAAACTGAGAATTGAGGATATTCTACTGAGGATTGAAAATTGAGAATTGTGGATTGAGGATTGAAGATTAAGGGTTGAGGATTGAAGGCTGAGGTTTGAGGATTGATGATTGAGGATTGAGAATTGGGGATTGTGCATTGAGGATTGATGGTTGAGGATTGAGTATTCACGATCGAGGATTGAGGATTGAGGATTGAGGATTGAGGATTGAGGATTGAGGGTTGAGGATTGAGGATTGATGGTTGAGCATTGAATATTGACGACTGAGTATTGAGGATTGGATGTTGAGTGTCGCGGACTGAGGATTGAGGATTGAGGGCTGAAGATTGAGGATTGAGTACTGACGATTGAAGATTGAGGACTGAGTATTGAAAACTGAGAATTGAGGATATTTTATTGAGAATTGATAATTGAGGGTTGAGGATTGAGGATTGAGGATTGAGGATTGAGGATTGAGGATTGAGGATTAAGGGTTGAGGATTGAAGGTCGATGTTTGAGGATTGACGATTGAGGATTGAGGATTCGGGATTGAGGATTGAGGATTAATGGTTGAGGATTGAGGATTGACGATTGAGGATTGAGGATTGAGTATTGAGGATTGAGGATTGAGGATAGAGGATTGAGAATTGAGCATTGAGAATTGAGTGTTGAGGATTGAAGATTAAGGATTGAGAATTGATGATTGAGGATTGAGGACTGAGGGTTGATTACTGAGGGTTGAGGATTGAGGGTTGAGGATTGAGGACTGATGGTTGAGACTGTGGGTTGAGCATTGAGCGTTGAGGATTGAGGATTGAAGATTGAGGATTGAGGATTGATGTAGAAGATTGAGGTTTGAGAATTGTTGGTGGAGGATTGAGGACTGAGGTTTGAGAATTGAGGATTGGCAATTGAATTTTGGGGTTTGAGGAATGAGGACTGAGGATTGAGGATTGAGGATTGAGGATTGAGTATTGAGGATTGAGGATTGTGGGTTGAGGATTGAGGATTGAGGGTTGATTACTGAGGGTTGAGGATTGAGGGTTGAGGATTGAGGATTGAAGATTGAGTATTGATGATTGATGATTGAAGATTGAGGATTGAGGATTGAGGATTGAGGATTGAGGATTGAGGATTGATGGTTGAGGGTTGAGGATTGACGATTGAGGATTGAGGTTTGAGGATTGAGGATTGAAGGTTGAGGACTGAGCGTTGAAAACTGAGAATTGAGGATATTCTACTGAGGATTGAAAATTGAGAATTGTGGATTGAGGATTGAAGATTAAGGGTTGAGGATTGAAGGCTGAGGTTTGAGGATTGATGATTGAGGATTGAGAATTGGGGATTGTGCATTGAGGATTGATGGTTGAGGATTGAGTATTCACGATCGAGGATTGAGGATTGAGGATTGAGGATTGAGGATTGAGGATTGAGGGTTGAGGATTGAGGATTGATGGTTGAGCATTGAAGATTGACGACTGAGTATTGAGGATTGGAGGTTGAGTGTCGTGGACTGAGGATTGAGGATTGAGGGCTGAAGATTGAGGATTGAGTACTGACGATTGAAGATTGAGGACTGAGTATTGAAAACTGAGAATTGAGGATATTTTATTGAGAATTGATAATTGAGGGTTGAGGATTGAGGATTGAGGATTGAGGATTGAGGATTGTGGATTGAGGATTAAGGGTTGAGGATTGAAGGTCGATGTTTGAGGATTGACGATTGAGGATTGAGGATTCGGGATTGAGGATTGAGGATTAATGGTTGAGGATTGAGGATTGACGATTGAGGATTGAGGATTGAGTATTGAGGATTGAGGATTGAGGATAGAGGATTGAGAATTGAGCATTGAGAATTGAGTGTTGAGGATTGAAGATTAAGGATTGAGAATTGATGATTGAGGATTGAGGACTGAGGGTTGATTACTGAGGGTTGAGGATTGAGGGTTGAGGATTGAGGATTGACGATTGAGGATTGAGGATTGATGATCGAGGATTGAGGATTGAGGATTGAGGATTGAGGATTGAGGATTGAGGATTGAGGATTAAGAATTGATGATTGAGGATAGAGGATTGAGGATTGAGGACTGAAGACTGAGGATTGAGTATTGAAGATTGAGGATTGACGATTGAGGATTGAGGATTGAGAATTGATGATTGAGGACAGAGGATTGAGGATTGAGGATTGAGGATCGAAGGTTGAGGATAGAGGATTGCGGTTTGAAGATTGATGACCGAGGGTTGAAGTTCGAGGATTGACGGTTGAGGGTTGAAGATTGAGGATTGAGTACTGACGATTGAAGATTGAGGACTGAGTATTGAAAACTGAGAATTGAGGATATTTTATTGAGAATTGAATATTGAGGATTGAGGATTGAGGATTGAGGATTAAGGGTTGAGGATTGAAGTTTGATGTTTGAGGATTGACGATTGAGGATTGAGGATTCGGGATTGAGGATTGAGGATTGCGCATTGAGAATTGAGTGTTGAGGATTGAAGATTAAGGATTGAGAATTGATGATTGAGGATTGAGGACTGAGGGTTGATTACTGAGGGTTGAGGATTGAGGGTTGAGGATTGAGGATTGACGATTGAGGATTGAGGATTGATGATCGAGGATTGAGGATTGAGGATTGCGGATTGAGGATTGAAGATTGAGGATTGAGGATTAAGAATTGATGATTGAGGATAGAGGATTGAGGATTGAGGACTGAAGATTGAGGATTGAGTATTGAGGACTGAGGATTGACGATTGAGGATTGAGGATTGAGAATTCATGATTGACGACAGAGGATTGAGGATTGAGGATTGAGGATCGAAGGTTGAGGATAGAGGATTGCGGTTTGAAGATTGATGACCGAGGGTTGAAGTTCGAGGATTGAGGATTGAGGATTGAAGTTCGAGGATTGAGGATTGAGAATTGAGGATTATTGTGGATTGAGGATTGAGGATTGAGGACTGCGCATTGAAGATTTGGGATTGAAGATTGAGGATTGAGGATTGAGGATTGACGATTGAGGATTGAGGATTCGGGATTGAGGATTGAGGATTAATGCTTAAGGATTGAGGATTGACGATTGAGGATTGAGGACTGAGGACTGAGGCTTGATGATTGAGGATAGAGGACAGACGATTGAAGATAGAGGACTGAGTATTGAAAACAGGGAATTGAGGATATTCTATTGAGGATTGAGATTTGAGAAATGACGATTGAGGATTGAGGATTGAGGATTGAGGACTGAGGATTGAGGATTGAGGATTGAGGATTGAGGATTGAGGATTGTGGATTGAGGATTGAGGATTGAGTATTGAGGATTGCGTGTTGATGATTGAAGATTAAGGAATGAGAATTGATGATTGAGGATTGAGGATTGAGGGTTGATTACTGAGGGTTGAGGATTGAGGGTTGAGGATTGAGGATTGAAGATTGAGTATTGATGATTGATGATTGAAGATTGAGGATTGAGGATTGAGGATTGAGGATTGAGGATTGAGGATTGATGGTTGAGGGTTGAGGATTGACGATTGAGGATTGAGGTTTGAGGATTGAGGATTGAAGGTTGAGGACTGAGCGTTGAAAACTGAGAATTGAGGATATTCTACTGAGGATTGAAAATTGAGAATTGTGGATTGAGGATTGAAGATTAAGGGTTGAGGATTGAAGGCTGAGGTTTGAGGATTGATGATTGAGGATTGAGAATTGGGGATTGTGCATTGAGGATTGATGGTTGAGGATTGAGTATTCACGATCGAGGATTGAGGATTGAGGATTGAGGATTGAGGATTGAGGATTGAGGGTTGAGGATTGAGGATTGATGGTTGAGCATTGAAGATTGACGACTGAGTATTGAGGATTGGAGGTTGAGTGTCGTGGACTGAGGATTGAGGATTGAGGGCTGAAGATTGAGGATTGAGTACTGACGATTGAAGATTGAGGACTGAGTATTGAAAACTGAGAATTGAGGATATTTTATTGAGAATTGATAATTGAGGGTTGAGGATTGAGGATTGAGGATTGAGGATTGAGGATTGAGGATTGAGGATTAAGGGTTGAGGATTGAAGGTCGATGTTTGAGGATTGACGATTGAGGATTGAGGATTCGGGATTGAGGATTGAGGACTAATGGTTGAGGATTGAGGATTGACGATTGAGGATTGAGGATTGAGTATTGAGGATTGAGGATTGAGGATAGAGGATTGAGAATTGAGCATTGAGAATTGAGTGTTGAGGATTGAAGATTAAGGATTGAGAATTGATGATTGAGGATTGAGGACTGAGGGTTGATTACTGAGGGTTGAGGATTGAGGGTTGAGGATTGAGGATTGACGATTGAGGATTGAGGATTGATGATCGAGGATTGAGGATTGAGGATTGAGGATTGAGGATTGAAGATTGAGGATTGAGGATTAAGAATTGATGATTGAGGATAGAGGATTGAGGATTGAGGACTGAAGACTGAGGATTGAGTATTGAAGATTGAGGATTGACGATTGAGGATTGAGGATTGAGAATAGATGATTGAGGACAGAGGATTGAAGATTGAGGATTGAGGATCGAAGGTTGAGGATAGAGGATTGCGGTTTGAAGATTGATGACTGAGGGTTGAAGTTCGAGGATTGACGATTGAGGGTTGAAGATTGAGGATTGAGTACTGACGATTGAAGATTGAGGACTGAGTATTGAAAACTGAGAATTGAGGATATTTTATTGAGAATTGAAAATTGAGGATTGAGGATTGAGGATTGAGGATTAAGGGTTGAGGATTGAAGTTTGATGTTTGAGGATTGACGATTGAGGATTGAGGATTCGGGATTGAGGATTGAGGATTGCGCATTGAGAATTGAGTGTTGAGGATTGAAGATTAAGGATTGAGAATTGATAATTGAGGATTGAGGACTGAGGGTTGATTACTGAGGGTTGAGGATTGAGGGTTGAGGATTGAGGATTGACGATTGAGGATTGAGGATTGATGATCGAGGATTGAGGATTGAGGATTGCGGATTGAGGATTGAAGATTGAGGATTGAGGATTAAGAATTGATGATTGAGGATAGAGGATTGAGGATTGAGGACTGAAGATTGAGGATTGAGTATTGAAGACTGAGGATTGACGATTGAGGATTGAGGATTGAGAATTCATGATTGACGACAGAGGATTGAGGATTGAGGATTGAGGATCGAAGGTTGAGGATAGAGGATTGCGGTTTGAAGATTGATGACCGAGGGTTGAAGTTCGAGGATTGAGGATTGAGGATAGAGGATTGAGGATTGAGGATTGAGGATTAAGGGTTGAGGATTGAAGGTCGATGTTTGAGGATTGACGATTGAGGATTGAGGATTCGGGATTGAGGATTGAGCATTAATGGTTGAGGATTGAGGATTGACGATTGAGGATTGAGGATTGAGTATTGAGGATTGAGGATTGAGGATAGCGGATTGAGAATTGAGCATTGAGAATTGAGTGTTGAGGATTGAAGATTAAGGATTGAGAATTGATGATTGAGGATTGAGGACTGAGGGTTGATTACTGAGGGTTGAGGATTGAGGGTTGAGGATTGAGGATTGACGATTGAGGATTGAGGATTGATGATCGAGGATTGAGGATTGAGGATTGAGGATTGAGGATTGAGGATTGAGGATTGTGGATTGAGGATTGAGGATTGAGTATTGAGGTTTGCGTGTTGATGATTGAAGATTAAGGAATGAGAATTGATGATTGAGGATTGAGGATTGAGGGTTGATTACTGAGGGTTGAGTATTGAGGGTTGAGGATTGAGGATTGACGATTGAGGATTGGGTATTGAGGATAGAGGATTAAGGATTGAGGATTGAAGATTGAGGATAGAGTATTGAAGATTGAGGATTGACGATTGAGGATTGAGGATTGAGGACTGAGGATTGAGGATCGAGGATTGAGGATTGAGGTTCGAGGATTGAGGATTAAGAATTGGGGATTGTTGAGGATTGATAATTGAGGATTGAGGACTGCGGATTGATGATTTAGGATTGAAGATTGAGGATTGAGGATTGAGGATTGAGGATAGAGGATTGAGGATGGAGCATTGAGGATTGAGTGTTGAGGATTGAAGATTCAGGATTGAGAATTGATGATTGAGGATTGAGGAATGAGGATTGAGGGTCGATTACTGAGATTTGAAGATTGAAGATAGTGGATTGAGTATTGAAAACTGAGAATTGTGGATATTCTACTGAGGATTGAGGATTGAGGGTTGAGGATTGAGGACTGATGGTTGAGACTGTGGGTTGAGCATTGAGCGTTGAGGATTGAGGATTGAAGATTGAGGATTGAGGATTGATGTAGAAGATTGAGGTTTGAGAATTGTTGGTGGAGGATTGAGGACTGAGGTTTGAGAATTGAGGATTGGCAATTGAATTTTGGGGTTTGAGGAATGAGGACTGAGGATTGAGGATTGAGGATTGAGGATTGAGTATTGAGGATTGAGGATTGTGGGTTGAGGATTGAGGATTGAGGGTTGATTACTGAGGGTTGAGGATTGAGGGTTGAGGATTGAGGATTGAAGATTGAGTATTGATGATTGATGATTGAAGATTGAGGATTGAGGATTGAGGATTGAGGATTGAGGATTGAGGATTGATGGTTGAGGGTTGAGGATTGACGATTGAGGATTGAGGTTTGAGGATTGAGGATTGAAGGTTGAGGACTGAGCGTTGAAAACTGAGAATTGAGGATATTCTACTGAGGATTGAAAATTGAGAATTGTGGATTGAGGATTGAAGATTAAGGGTTGAGGATTGAAGGCTGAGGTTTGAGGATTGATGATTGAGGATTGAGAATTGGGGATTGTGCATTGAGGATTGATGGTTGAGGATTGAGTATTCACGATCGAGGATTGAGGATTGAGGATTGAGGATTGAGGATTGAGGATTGAGGGTTGAGGATTGAGGATTGATGGTTGAGCATTGAATATTGACGACTGAGTATTGAGGATTGGATGTTGAGTGTCGCGGACTGAGGATTGAGGATTGAGGGCTGAAGATTGAGGATTGAGTACTGACGATTGAAGATTGAGGACTGAGTATTGAAAACTGAGAATTGAGGATATTTTATTGAGAATTGATAATTGAGGGTTGAGGATTGAGGATTGAGGATTGAGGATTGAGGATTGAGGATTGAGGATTAAGGGTTGAGGATTGAAGGTCGATGTTTGAGGATTGACGATTGAGGATTGAGGATTCGGGATTGAGGATTGAGGATTAATGGTTGAGGATTGAGGATTGACGATTGAGGATTGAGGATTGAGTATTGAGGATTGAGGATTGAGGATAGAGGATTGAGAATTGAGCATTGAGAATTGAGTGTTGAGGATTGAAGATTAAGGATTGAGAATTGATGATTGAGGATTGAGGACTGAGGGTTGATTACTGAGGGTTGAGGATTGAGGGTTGAGGATTGAGGACTGATGGTTGAGACTGTGGGTTGAGCATTGAGCGTTGAGGATTGAGGATTGAAGATTGAGGATTGAGGATTGATGTAGAAGATTGAGGTTTGAGAATTGTTGGTGGAGGATTGAGGACTGAGGTTTGAGAATTGAGGATTGGCAATTGAATTTTGGGGTTTGAGGAATGAGGACTGAGGATTGAGGATTGAGGATTGAGGATTGAGTATTGAGGATTGAGGATTGTGGGTTGAGGATTGAGGATTGAGGGTTGATTACTGAGGGTTGAGGATTGAGGGTTGAGGATTGAGGATTGAAGATTGAGTATTGATGATTGATGATTGAAGATTGAGGATTGAGGATTGAGGATTGAGGATTGAGGATTGAGGATTGATGGTTGAGGGTTGAGGATTGACGATTGAGGATTGAGGTTTGAGGATTGAGGATTGAAGGTTGAGGACTGAGCGTTGAAAACTGAGAATTGAGGATATTCTACTGAGGATTGAAAATTGAGAATTGTGGATTGAGGATTGAAGATTAAGGGTTGAGGATTGAAGGCTGAGGTTTGAGGATTGATGATTGAGGATTGAGAATTGGGGATTGTGCATTGAGGATTGATGGTTGAGGATTGAGTATTCACGATCGAGGATTGAGGATTGAGGATTGAGGATTGAGGATTGAGGATTGAGGGTTGAGGATTGAGGATTGATGGTTGAGCATTGAAGATTGACGACTGAGTATTGAGGATTGGAGGTTGAGTGTCGTGGACTGAGGATTGAGGATTGAGGGCTGAAGATTGAGGATTGAGTACTGACGATTGAAGATTGAGGACTGAGTATTGAAAACTGAGAATTGAGGATATTTTATTGAGAATTGATAATTGAGGGTTGAGGATTGAGGATTGAGGATTGAGGATTGAGGATTGAGGATTGAGGATTAAGGGTTGAGGATTGAAGGTCGATGTTTGAGGATTGACGATTGAGGATTGAGGATTCGGGATTGAGGATTGAGGATTAATGGTTGAGGATTGAGGATTGACGATTGAGGATTGAGGATTGAGTATTGAGGATTGAGGATTGAGGATAGAGGATTGAGAATTGAGCATTGAGAATTGAGTGTTGAGGATTGAAGATTAAGGATTGAGAATTGATGATTGAGGATTGAGGACTGAGGGTTGATTACTGAGGGTTGAGGATTGAGGGTTGAGGATTGAGGATTGACGATTGAGGATTGAGGATTGATGATCGAGGATTGAGGATTGAGGATTGAGGATTGAGGATTGAGGATTGAGGATTGAGGATTAAGAATTGATGATTGAGGATAGAGGATTGAGGATTGAGGACTGAAGACTGAGGATTGAGTATTGAAGATTGAGGATTGACGATTGAGGATTGAGGATTGAGAATTGATGATTGAGGACAGAGGATTGAGGATTGAGGATTGAGGATCGAAGGTTGAGGATAGAGGATTGCGGTTTGAAGATTGATGACCGAGGGTTGAAGTTCGAGGATTGACGGTTGAGGGTTGAAGATTGAGGATTGAGTACTGACGATTGAAGATTGAGGACTGAGTATTGAAAACTGAGAATTGAGGATATTTTATTGAGAATTGAATATTGAGGATTGAGGATTGAGGATTGAGGATTAAGGGTTGAGGATTGAAGTTTGATGTTTGAGGATTGACGATTGAGGATTGAGGATTCGGGATTGAGGATTGAGGATTGCGCATTGAGAATTGAGTGTTGAGGATTGAAGATTAAGGATTGAGAATTGATGATTGAGGATTGAGGACTGAGGGTTGATTACTGAGGGTTGAGGATTGAGGGTTGAGGATTGAGGATTGACGATTGAGGATTGAGGATTGATGATCGAGGATTGAGGATTGAGGATTGCGGATTGAGGATTGAAGATTGAGGATTGAGGATTAAGAATTGATGATTGAGGATAGAGGATTGAGGATTGAGGACTGAAGATTGAGGATTGAGTATTGAGGACTGAGGATTGACGATTGAGGATTGAGGATTGAGAATTCATGATTGACGACAGAGGATTGAGGATTGAGGATTGAGGATCGAAGGTTGAGGATAGAGGATTGCGGTTTGAAGATTGATGACCGAGGGTTGAAGTTCGAGGATTGAGGATTGAGGATTGAAGTTCGAGGATTGAGGATTGAGAATTGAGGATTATTGTGGATTGAGGATTGAGGATTGAGGACTGCGCATTGAAGATTTGGGATTGAAGATTGAGGATTGAGGATTGAGGATTGACGATTGAGGATTGAGGATTCGGGATTGAGGATTGAGGATTAATGCTTAAGGATTGAGGATTGACGATTGAGGATTGAGGACTGAGGACTGAGGCTTGATGATTGAGGATAGAGGACAGACGATTGAAGATAGAGGACTGAGTATTGAAAACAGGGAATTGAGGATATTCTATTGAGGATTGAGATTTGAGAAATGACGATTGAGGATTGAGGATTGAGGATTGAGGACTGAGGATTGAGGATTGAGGATTGAGGATTGAGGATTGAGGATTGTGGATTGAGGATTGAGGATTGAGTATTGAGGATTGCGTGTTGATGATTGAAGATTAAGGAATGAGAATTGATGATTGAGGATTGAGGATTGAGGGTTGATTACTGAGGGTTGAGGATTGAGGGTTGAGGATTGAGGATTGAAGATTGAGTATTGATGATTGATGATTGAAGATTGAGGATTGAGGATTGAGGATTGAGGATTGAGGATTGAGGATTGATGGTTGAGGGTTGAGGATTGACGATTGAGGATTGAGGTTTGAGGATTGAGGATTGAAGGTTGAGGACTGAGCGTTGAAAACTGAGAATTGAGGATATTCTACTGAGGATTGAAAATTGAGAATTGTGGATTGAGGATTGAAGATTAAGGGTTGAGGATTGAAGGCTGAGGTTTGAGGATTGATGATTGAGGATTGAGAATTGGGGATTGTGCATTGAGGATTGATGGTTGAGGATTGAGTATTCACGATCGAGGATTGAGGATTGAGGATTGAGGATTGAGGATTGAGGATTGAGGGTTGAGGATTGAGGATTGATGGTTGAGCATTGAAGATTGACGACTGAGTATTGAGGATTGGAGGTTGAGTGTCGTGGACTGAGGATTGAGGATTGAGGGCTGAAGATTGAGGATTGAGTACTGACGATTGAAGATTGAGGACTGAGTATTGAAAACTGAGAATTGAGGATATTTTATTGAGAATTGATAATTGAGGGTTGAGGATTGAGGATTGAGGATTGAGGATTGAGGATTGAGGATTGAGGATTAAGGGTTGAGGATTGAAGGTCTATGTTTGAGGATTGACGATTGAGGATTGAGGATTCGGGATTGAGGATTGAGGACTAATGGTTGAGGATTGAGGATTGACGATTGAGGATTGAGGATTGAGTATTGAGGATTGAGGATTGAGGATAGAGGATTGAGAATTGAGCATTGAGAATTGAGTGTTGAGGATTGAAGATTAAGGATTGAGAATTGATGATTGAGGATTGAGGACTGAGGGTTGATTACTGAGGGTTGAGGATTGAGGGTTGAGGATTGAGGATTGACGATTGAGGATTGAGGATTGATGATCGAGGATTGAGGATTGAGGATTGAGGATTGAGGATTGAAGATTGAGGATTGAGGATTAAGAATTGATGATTGAGGATAGAGGATTGAGGATTGAGGACTGAAGACTGAGGATTGAGTATTGAAGATTGAGGATTGACGATTGAGGATTGAGGATTGAGAATAGATGATTGAGGACAGAGGATTGAAGATTGAGGATTGAGGATCGAAGGTTGAGGATAGAGGATTGCGGTTTGAAGATTGATGACTGAGGGTTGAAGTTCGAGGATTGACGATTGAGGGTTGAAGATTGAGGATTGAGTACTGACGATTGAAGATTGAGGACTGAGTATTGAAAACTGAGAATTGAGGATATTTTATTGAGAATTGAAAATTGAGGATTGAGGATTGAGGATTGAGGATTAAGGGTTGAGGATTGAAGTTTGATGTTTGAGGATTGACGATTGAGGATTGAGGATTCGGGATTGAGGATTGAGGATTGCGCATTGAGAATTGAGTGTTGAGGATTGAAGATTAAGGATTGAGAATTGATAATTGAGGATTGAGGACTGAGGGTTGATTACTGAGGGTTGAGGATTGAGGGTTGAGGATTGAGGATTGACGATTGAGGATTGAGGATTGATGATCGAGGATTGAGGATTGAGGATTGCGGATTGAGGATTGAAGATTGAGGATTGAGGATTAAGAATTGATGATTGAGGATAGAGGATTGAGGATTGAGGACTGAAGATTGAGGATTGAGTATTGAAGACTGAGGATTGACGATTGAGGATTGAGGATTGAGAATTCATGATTGACGACAGAGGATTGAGGATTGAGGATTGAGGATCGAAGGTTGAGGATAGAGGATTGCGGTTTGAAGATTGATGACCGAGGGTTGAAGTTCGAGGATTGAGGATTGAGGATTGAAGTTCGAGGATTGAGGATTGAGAATTGAGGATTATTGTGGATTGAGGATTGAGGATTGAGGACTGCGCATTGAAGATTTGGGATTGAAGATTGAGGATTGAGGATTGAGGATTGACGATTGAGGATTGAGGATTCGGGATTGAGGATTGAGGATTAATGCTTGAGGATTGAGGATTGACGATTGAGGATTGAGGATTGAGGACTGAGGCTTGATGATTGAGGATTGAGGACAGACGATTGAAGATAGAGGACTGAGTATTGAAAACAGGGAATTGAGGATATTCTATTGAGGATTGAGATTTGAGAAATGACGATTGAGGATTGAGGATTGAGGATTGAGGACTGAGGATTGAGGATTGAGGATTGAGGATTGAGGATTGAGGATTGTGGATTGAGGATTGAGGATTGAGTATTGAGGGTTGCGTATTGATGATTGAAGATTAAGGAATGAGAATTGATGATTGAGGATTGAGGATTGAGGGTTGATTACTGAGGGTTGAGTATTGAGGGTTGAGGATTGAGGATTGACGATTGAGGATTGGGTATTGAGGATAGAGGATTAAGGATTGAGGATTGAAGATTGAGGATAGAGTATTGAAGATTGAGGATTGACGATTGAGGATTGAGGATTGAGGACTGAGGATTGAGGATCGAGGATTGAGGATTGAGGTTCGAGGATTGAGGATTGAGAATTGGGGATTGTTGAGGATTGATAATTGAGGATTGAGGACTGCGGATTGATGATTTAGGATTGAAGATTGAGGATTGAGGATTGAGGATTGAGGATAGAGGATTGAGGATGGAGCATTGAGGATTGAGTGTTGAGGATTGAAGATTCAGGATTGAGAATTGATGATTGAGGATTGAGGAATGAGGATTGAGGGTCGATTACTGAGATTTGAAGATTGAAGATAGTGGATTGAGTATTGAAAACTGAGAATTGTGGATATTCTACTGAGGATTGAGGATTGAGGATTGAGGATTGAGGACTGATGGTTGAGACTGTGGGTTGAGCATTGAGCGTTGAGGATTGAGGATTGAAGATTGAGGATTGAGGATTGATGTAGAAGATTGAGGTTTGTGAATTGTTGGTGGAGGATTGAGGACTGAGGTTTGAGAATTGAGGTTTGGCAATTGAATTTTGGGGTTTGAGGAATGAGGACTGAGGATTGAGGATTGAGGATTGAGGATTGAGTATTGAGGATTGAGGATTGTGGGTTGAGGATTGAGGATTGAGGGTTGATTACTGAGGGTTGAGGATTGACGATTGAGGATTGAGGTTTGAGGATTGAGGATTGAAGGTTGAGGACTGAGCGTTGAAAACTGAGAATTGAGGATATTCTTCTGAGGATTGAAAATTGAGAATTGTGGATTGAGCATTGATGATTAAGGGTTGAGGATTGAAGGCTGAGGTTTGAGGATTGATGATTGAGGATTGAGAATTGGGGATTGTGCATTGAGGATTGATGGTTGAGGATTGAGTATTCACGATCGAGGATTGAGGATTGAGGATTGAGGATTGAGGATTGAGGATTGAGGGTTGAGGATTGAAAATTGAGGATTGAGGATTGAGGATTGAGAATCGAGGATTGATGATTGAGAATTGAGGATTGAGGGTTGAGGATTGAGGATTGAGGATTGAGGATTGAGGATTGAGGACTGCGGATTGAAGATTTAGGATTGAAGATTGAGGATTGAAGGTTCAGTTCTGAGTATTGAAACTGAGAGTTGAGGATATTCTATTGAGGATTGAGATTTGAGAAATGACGATTGAGGATTGAGGATTGAGGACTGAGGATTGAGGATTGAGGATTGAGGATTGAGGATTGAGGATTGAGGATTGAGGGTTGAGTATTGAGGATTGAGCATTGAGGATTGAGGGTTGAGGATTGAGGATTGATGGTTGAGCATTGAAGATTGACGACTGAGTATTGAGGATTGGAGGTTGAGTGTCGTGGACTGAGGATTGAGGATTGAGTGCTGAAGATTTAGGATTAAGTACTGACGATTGAAGATTGAGGACTGAGTATTGAAAACTGAGAATTGAGGATATTTTATTGAGAATTGATAATTGAGGGTTGAGGATTGAGGATTGAGGATTGAGGATTGAGGATTGAGGATTGAGCATTGAGAATTGAGTGTTGAGGATTGAAGATTAAGGATTGAGAATTGATGATTGAGGATTGAGGACTGAGGGTTGATTACTGAGGGTTGAGGATTGAGGGTTGAGGATTGAGGATTGACGATTGAGGATTGAGGATTGATGATCGAGGATTGAGGATTGAGGATTGAGGATTGAGGATTGAAGATTGAGGATTGAGGATTAAGAATTGATGATTGAGGATAGAGGATTGAGGATTGAGGACTGAAGACTGAGGATTGAGTATTGAAGATTGAGGATTGACGATTGAGGATTGAGGATTGAGAATTGATGATTGAGGACAGAGGATTGAGGATTGAGGATTGAGGATCGAAGGTTGAGGATAGAGGATTGCGGTTTGAAGATTGATGACCGAGGGTTGAAGTTCGAGGATTGACGATTGAGGGTTGAAGATTGAGGATTGAGTACTGACGATTGAAGATTGAGGACTGAGTATTGAAAACTGAGAATTGAGGATATTTTATTGAGAATTGAAAATTGAGGATTGAGGATTGAGTATTGAGGATTAAGGGTTGAGAATTGAAGTTTGATGTTTGAGGATTGACGATTGAGGATTGAGGATTCGGGATTGAGGATTGAGGATTGCGCATTGAGAATTGAGTGTTGAGGATTGAAGATTAAGGATTGAGAATTGATGATTGGGGATTGAGGACTGAGGGTTGATTACTGAGGGTTGAGGATTGAGGGTTGAGGATTGAGGATTGACGATTGAGGATTGAGGATTGATGATCGAGGATTGAGGATTGAGGATTGCGGATTGAGGATTGAAGATTGAGGATTGAGGATAAAGAATTGATGATTGAGGATAGAGGATTGAGGATTGAGGACTGAAGATTGAGGATTGAGTATTGAAGACTGAGGATTGACGATTGAGGATTGAGGATTGAGAATTCATGACTGACGACAGAGGATTGAGGATTGAGGATTGAGGATCGAAGGCTGAGGATAGAGGATTGCGGTTTGAAGATTGATGACCGAGGGTTGAAGTTCGCGGATTGAGGATTGAGGATTGAAGTTCGAGGATTGAGGATTGAGAATTGAGGATTATTGTGGATTGAGGATTGAGGATTGAGGACTGCGCATTGAAGATTTGGGATTGAAGATTGAGGATTGAGGATTGAGGATTGACGATTGAGGATTGAGGATTCGGGATTGAGGATTGAGGATTAATGGTTGAGGATTGAGGATTGACGATTGAGGATTGAGGATTGAGGACTGAGGCTTGATGATTGAGGATTGAGGACAGACGATTGAAGATAGAGGACTGAGTATTGAAAACAGGGAATTGAGGATATTCTATTGAGGATTGAGATTTGAGAAATGACGATTGAGGATTGAGGGTTGAGTATTGAGGATTGAGCATTGAGTATTGAGGGATGAGGATTGAGGATTGATGGTTGAGGATTGAAGATTGACGACTGAGTATTGAGGATTGAAGGTTGAGTGTCGTGGACTGAGGATTGAGGATTGAGTGCTGAAGATTGAGGATTGAGTACTGACGATTGAAGATTGAGGACTGAGTATTGAAAACTGAGAATTGAGGATATTTTATTGAGAATTGATAATTGAGGATTGAGGATTGAGGATTGAGGATTGAGGATTGAGGATTGAGGGTTGAGGATTAAGGGTTGATGATTGAAGGTCGATGTTTGAGGATTGACGATTGAGGATTGAGGATTCGGGATTGAGGATTGAGGATTAATGGTTGAGGATTGAGGATTGACGATTGAGGATTGAGGATTGAGTATTGAGGATTGAGGATTGAGGATAGAGGATTGAGAATTGAGCATTGAGAATTGAGTGTTGAGGATTGAAGATTAAGGATTGAGAATTGATGATTGAGGATTGAGGACTGAGGGTTGATTACTGAGGGTTGAGGATTGAGGGTTGAGGATTGAGGATTGACGATTGAGGATTGAGGATTGATGATCGAGGATTGAGGATTGAGGATTGAGAATTGAGGATTGAAGAGTGAGGATAGAGGATTAAGAATTGATGATTGAGGATAGAGGATTGAGGATTGAGGACTGAGGATTGAGGATTGAGGATTGAGGATTGAGTATTGAGGAATGAGCATTGAGGATTGAGGGTTGGGTATTGAAGATTGAGAATTGTGTTTTGATGTTTCAAGATTGAGGATTGATGTTGAAGTTTGGGGATTGAGGATTGATAACTGAGGATTGAGGATTTAGGACTGAGGTCTGAAGATTGAGGATTGAGGACTGAGGACTGAGGGTTGAGGATTCAGGATGGGGATTAAGGGTTGAGGATTGACTGTTGAGGATTGACGATTGACGATTGAGTATTGAGGATTGAGGATAGAGGATAGAGGATTGAGGATTGAGCATTGAGGATTGATAATTGAGGATTGAGGATTGGGGATTCAGGACTGAAGGTTGAGGATTGAGGACTGAGGAATGAGGTTTGAGGATTGAGGTTTGAGTATTGAGGATTGAGGATTGCGGATAGAGGATTGAGGATTGAGGATTGAGGGTCGAGGTTTGAAGATTGAAGATTGAGGTTTGGGTATTGTTGATTGAATATTGAGGACTGAGAGTTGAGGATAGAGTGTTGAAAATTGATGTTTGGGAACTGAGAGTTGAAGATTGAAGATTGTGGATTGAGTATTGAAAGCTGAGAATTGAGTATTTTCCCTTGAGGACTGAGAACAGACGATTGAGTATTGAGGATTGAGGATTGAGGATAGATGGATGGGTATTGAGGAATGACGATTGAGGATTGAGTATTGCGGATTGAGGATTGAGGATACAGGATTAAGGACTGAGGGTTGAGGATTGAGGATTGACGATTGAGGATTGACGATTGAGGATTGAGGATTGAGGATTGAGGATTGAGGATTGAGGGTTGATTACTGAGGGTTGAGGATTGAGGGTTGAGGAGTCGGGATTGAGGATTGAAGACTGAGGATTGATGATTGATGATTGAAGATTGTGCACCGAGGATTGAGGACTGAGGGGTGAGGATTGAGTGCTGAGAATTTATGATTGATAATTGAGTAATGAGTGTTGAGGCTTGAGGACTGAGGATTGAGGATCCAGTATTGAGGATTGTGGATTGAGGATTGAGTATTGCGGATTGAGGGCTGAGGATTGAATATTGAGAATTGAGGATTGAGTGTTGAAGACTGAGGACAGAGTATAGAAAACTGAGAATTGAGGATATTCTATTGAGGATTGAGATTTGAGGATTGAGGATTGAGTATTGAGGATTGAGGGTTGATGACTGAGGATTAAGTATTGAGGATTGATTCTTGAGGTTCGAGGGTTGACGATTGAGGATGGTGGATTGAGGATTGAGGATTGAGGATTAAGTACTGAGGATTGAGGATTGATGTTTGAGGATTGACGATTGAGGATTGATTATTGAGGATTGAGGATTGAATACTGAGGGCTGAGTATTGAGGAGTGAGGATTGAAGGTTGAGAATTCAGGATTGAGGATTGAATGTTGAGGATTGAGAATTGAGCATTGAATACTGAGGATTGAGGATTGAGGATTGAGGACTGAGGACTGAGGGTTGAGGATTGATGATTGGGGATTAAGGGTTGAGGATTGACGGTTGAGGATTGACGATAGACGATTGAGGACTGAGGATTGAGGATAGAGGATTGAGGATTAAGCATTGAGGAATGATAATTGAGGATTGAGGATTGGGGATTCAGGACTGAACATTGAGGATTGAGGAGTGAGGGATGAGGATTGACGATTGAGAATTGAGGATAGAGGATTGAGGTTTGAGGATTGAGGATTGAGGATCGAGGACTGCGGATTGAAGGTTTAGGATTGATGAATGAGTATTGAAGATTCAGTTCTGAGTATTGAAACTGAGAGTTGAGGATATTCTATTGAGGATTGAGATTTGAGAATTGACGATTGAGGATTGAGGATTGAGGATTGAGGATTGAGGATTGAGGATTGAGGATTGAGGATTGAGGATTGAGGATTGAGGATTGAGGATTGAGGATAGAGGGTTGAGTATTGAGGATTGAGCATTGAGGATTGAGGGTTGGGTATTGAAAATTGAGAATTGTGTTTTGATGTTTCAAGATTGAGGATTCATGTTGAAGTTTGGGGATTGAGGATTGATAACTGAGGATTGAGGATTTAGGACTGAGGTCTGAAGATTGAGGATTGAGGACTGAGGACTGAGGGTTGAGGATTCAGGATTGGGGATTAAGGGTTGAGGATTGACTGTTGAGGATTGACGATTGACGATTGAGTATTGAGGATTGAGGATAAAGGATAGAGGATTGAGGATTGAGCATTGAGCATTGAGGATTGATAATTGAGGATTGAGGATTGGGGATTGAGGATTGAGGATTGAGGATTGAGGGTCGAGGTTTGAAGATTGAAGATTGAGGTTTGGGGATTGTTGATTGAATATTGAGGACTGAGAGTTGAGGATAGAGTATTGAGAATTGATGTTTGGGAACTGAGACTTGATGATTGCAGATTGACGTCTGAGTCTTGAGGATAGAGTGTTGAAAATTGATGTTTGGGAACTGAGAGTTGAAGATTGAAGATTGTGGATTGAGTATTGAAAGCTGAGAATTGAGTATTTTCCCTTGCGGACTGAGAACAGACGATTGAGTATTGAGGATTGAGTATTGAGGATAGATGGATGGGTATTGAGGAATGACGATTGAGGATTGAGTATTGCGGATTGAGGATTGAGGATACAGGATTAAGGACTGAGGGTTGAGGATTGAGGATTGACGATTGAGGATTGACGATTGAGGATTGAGGATTGAGGATTGAGGATTGAGGATTGAGGGTTGATTACTCAGTGTTGAGGATTGAGGGTTGAGGTGTCGGGATTGAGGATTGAAGACTGAGGATTGATGATTGATGATTGGAGATTGTGCACCGAGGATTGAGGACTGAGGGGTGAGGATTGAGTGCTGAGAATTTATGATTGAAAATTGAGTAATGAGTGTTGAGGCTTGAGGACTGAGGATTGAGGATCCAGTATTGAGGATTGTGGATTGAGGATTGAGTATTGCGGATTGAGGGCTGAGGATTGAATATTGAGAATTCAGGATTGAGTGCTGAAGACTGAGGACAGAGTATAGAAAACTGAGAATTGAGGATATTCTATTGAGGATTGAGATTTGAGGATTGAGGATTGAGTATTGAGGATTGAGGGTTGATGACTGAGGATTAAGTATTGAGGATTGATTCTTGAGGTTCGAGGGTTGACGATTGAGGATGGTGGATTGAGGATTGAGGATTGAGGATTAACTACTGAGGATTGAGGATTGAGGTTTGAGGATTGACGATTGAGGATTGATGATTGAGGATTGAGGATTGAATACTGAGGGCTGAGTATTGAGAAGTGGGGATTGAAGGTTGAAAATTCAGGATTGAGGATTGAATGTTGAGGATTGAGAATTGAGCATTGAATACTGAGGATTGAGGATTGAGGATTGAGGACTGAGGACTGAGGGTTGAGGATTGATGATTGGGGATTAAGGGTTGAGGATTGACGGTTGAGGATTGACGATAGACGATTGAGGACTGAGGATTGAGGATAGAGGATTGAGGATTCAGGACTGAACATTGAGGATTGAGGAGTGAGGGATGAGGGTTGAGGATTGAGGATTGAGGTTTGAGGATTGACGATAGAGGATTGAGGACTGAGGGTTGAGGATTGATGATTGGGGATTAAGGGTTGAGGATTGACGGTTGAGGATTGACGATAGACGATTGAGGACTGAGGATTCAGGATAGAGGATTGAGGATTGAGCATTGAGGATTGATAATTGAGGATTGAGGATAGGGGATTCAGGACTGAACATAGAGGATTGAGGAGTGAGGGATGAGGGTTGAGGATTGAGGTTTGAGTATTGAGGATTGAGGATTGCGGATTGAGTATTGAGGATTAAGGACTGAGGGCCGAGGTTTGAAGATTGAAGATTGAGGTTTGGTGATTGTTGATTGAATATTGAGGACTGAGTGTTGAGGATGGAGTATTGAGAATTGATGTTTGGGAACTGAGATTTGATTATTGCAGATTGACATCTGAGTGTTGAGGATAGAGTGTTGAGAATTGATGTTTGGGAACTGAGATTTGGAGATTGAAGATTGAGGATTGTGTATTGAAGACTGAGAATTAAGGATTCTCTATTGAGGCCTGAGAATTGATGATTGAGGATTGAGGATTGAGGATTGAGGATTGAGGATTGAGGATTGAGGATTGAGGATTGAGGATTCGGGGTTGAGGATTGCGGATTGATGGTTGAGGATTGAGGATTGAGGTTTAAGTGTTGAGGATTGAAGGTTGATGTTTGTTGATTGACGATTGAGGATTGAGGATTCGGGATTGAGGATTGAGAATTGAGGATTGAGGATTGAGGATTGAGGATTGAGGATTGAGGATTGAGGATTGATGGTTGAGTATTGAAGATTGACGATTGAGTATTGAGGATTGAAGATTGAGTGTCGTGGACTGAGGATTGAGGATTGAGGGTTGAAGATTGAGGATTGAGTACTGACGATTGAAGATTGAGGACTGAGTATTGAAAACTGAGAATTGAGGATATTTTATTGAGGATTGAAAATTGAGGATTGAGGATTGAGGATTGAGGATTAAGGGTTGAGGATTGAAGGTTGATGTTAGAGGATTGACGATTGAGGATTGAGGATTCGGGATTGAGGATTGAGGATTGATGGTTGAGGATTGAGGATTGACGATTGAGAATTGAGGATAGAGGATTGAGGTTTGAGGATTGAGGATTGAGGATTGAGGACTGCGGATTGAAGGTTTAGGATTGAAGAATGAGTATTGAAGATTCAGTTCTGAGTATTGAAACTGAGAGTTGAGGATATTCTATTGAGGATTGAGATTTGAGAATTGACGATTGAGGATTGAGGATTGAGGATTGAGGATTGAGGATTGAGGATTGATAATTGAGGATTGAGGATTGAGGATTGAGTATTGAAGATAGAGGGTTGAGTATTGAGGAATGAGCATTGAGGATTGAGGATTGGGTATTGAAGATTGAGAATTGTGTTTTGATGTTTCAAGATTGAGGATTGATGTTGAAGTTTGGGGATTGAGGATTGATAACTGAGGATTGAGGATTTAGGACTGAGGTCTGAAGATTGAGGATTGAGGACTGAGGACTGAGGGTTGAGGATTCAGGATTGGGGATTAAGGGTTGAGGATTGACTGTTGAGGATTGACGATTGACGATTGAGTATTGAGGATTGAGGATAAAGGATAGAGGATTGAGGATTGAGCATTGAGCATTGAGGATTGATAATTGAGGATTGAGGATTGGGGATTGAGGATTGAGGATTGAGGATTGAGGGTCGAGGTTTGAAGATTGAAGATTGAGGTTTGGGGATTGTTGATTGAATATTGAGGACTGAGAGTTGAGGATAGAGTATTGAGAATTGATGTTTGGGAACTGAGACTTGATGATTGCAGATTGACGTCTGAGTCTTGAGGATAGAGTGTTGAAAATTGATGTTTGGGAACTGAGAGTTGAAGATTGAAGATTGTGGATTGAGTATTGAAAGCTGAGAATTGAGTATTTTCCCTTGCGGACTGAGAACAGACGATTGAGTATTGAGGATTGAGGATTGAGGATAGATGGATGGGTATTGAGGAATGACGATTGAGGATTGAGTATTGCGGATTGAGGATTGAGGATACAGGATTAAGGACTGAGGGTTGAGGATTGAGGATTGACGATTGAGGATTGACGATTGAGGATTGAGGATTGAGGATTGAGGATTGAGGATTGAGGGTTGATTACTGAGGGTTGAGGATTGAGGGTTGAGGTGTCGGGATTGAGGATTGAAGACTGAGGATTGATGATTGATGATTGGAGATTGTGCACCGAGGATTGAGGACTGAGGGGTGAGGATTGAGTGCTGAGAATTTATGATTGATAATTGAGTAATGAGAGTTGACGCTTGAGGACTGAGGATTGAGGATCCAGTATTGAGGATTGTGGATTGAGGATTGAGTATTGCGGATTGAGGGCTGAGGATTGAATATTGAGAATTGAGGATTGAGTGTTGAAGACTGAGGACAGAGTATAGAAAACTGAGAATTGAGGATATTCTATTGAGGATTGAGATTTGAGGATTGAGGATTGAGTATTGAGGATTGAGGGTTGATGACTGAGGATTAAGTATTGAGGATTGATTCTTGAGGTTCGAGGGTTGACGATTGAGGATGGTGGATTGAGGTTTGAGGATTGAGGATTAAGTACTGAGGATTGAGCATTGAGGTTTGAGGATTGACGATTGAGGATTGATGATTGAGGATTGAGGATTGAATACTGAGGGCTGAGTATTGAGGAGTGAGGATTGAAGGTTGAAAATTCAGGATTGAGGATTGAATGTTGAGGATTGAGAATTGAGCATTGAATACTGAGGATTGAGGATTGAGGATTGAGGACTGAGGACTGAGGGTTGAGGATTGATGATTGGGGATTAAGGGTTGAGGATTGACGGTTGAGGATTGACGATAGACGATTGAGGACTGAGGATTGAGGATAGAGGATTGAGGATTCAGGACTGAACATTGAGGATTGAGGAGTGAGGGATGAGGGTTGAGGATTGAGGTTTGAGTATTGAGGATTGTGGATTGCGGATTGAGTATTGAGGATTAAGGACTGAGGGCCGTGGTTTGAAGATTGAAGATTGAGGTTTGGTGATTGTTGATTGAATATTGAGGACTGAGTGTTGAGGATAGAGTATTGAGAATTGATGTTTGGGAACTGAGATTTGATTATTGCAGATTGACATCTGAGTGTTGAGGATAGAGTGTTGAGAATTGATGTTTTGGAACTGAGAGTTGAAGATTGAAGATTGTGGATTGAGTATTGAAAGCTGAGAATTGTGGATATTCTACTGAGGATTGAGGATTGAGGATTGAGGATTGAGGACTGATGGTTGAGACTGTGGGTTGAGCATTGAGCGTTGAGGATTGAGGATTGAAGATTGAGGATTGAGGATTGATGTAGAAGATTGAGGTTTGAGAATTGTTGGTGGAGGATTGAGGACTGAGGTTTGAGAATTGAGGATTGGCAATTGAATTTTGGGGTTTGAGGAACGAGGACTGAGGACTGAGGATTGAGGTTTGAGTATTGAGTATTGAGGATTGAGGATTGAGTATTGCGGATTGAGGGCTGAGGATTGAATATTGAGAATTGAGGATTGAGTATTGAAGACTGAGGACAGAGTATAGAAAACTGAGAATTGAGGATATTCTATTGAGGATTGAGATTTGAGGATTGAGGATTGAGTATTGAGGATTGAGGGTTGATGACTGAGGATTAAGTATTGAGGATTGATTCTTGAGGTTCGAGGGTTGACGATTGAGGATGGTGGATTGAGGATTGAGGATTGAGGATTAAGTACTGAGGATTGAGGATTGAGGTTTGAGGATTGACGATTGAGGATTGAGGATTGAGGATTGAGGATTGAATACTGAGGGCTGAGTATTGAGGAGTGAGGATTGAAGGTTGAGCATTCAGGATTGAGGATTGAATGTTGAGGATTGAGAATTAAGCATTGAATACTGAGGATTGAGTATTGATGGTTGAGGATTGAGGATTGACGATTGAGGATTGAAGATTGAGGATTGACGATTGAGAATTGATGATTGAGGATAGAGGATTGAGGATTGAAGATTGAGGATGGGGATTGAGGATTGAAGATTGAGGATTGAGTATTGAGGATTGAGAATTGAGAATTGAGGATTGAGGATTGAGGATCGAGGATTGAGGATTGAGGATTGCGGATTGAGTATTGAGGATTAAGGACTGAGGGCCGAGGTTTGAAGATTGAAGATTGAGGTTTGGTGATTGCTGATTGAATATTGAGGACTGAGTGTTGAGGATAGAGTATTGAGAATTGATGTTTGGGAACTGAGATTTGATTATTGCAGATTGACATCTGAGTGTTGAGGATAGAGTGTTGAGAATTGATGTTTGGGAACTGAGAGTTGAAGATTGAAGATTGAGGATTGAGTTTTGAAAACTGAGAATTGAGTATTTTCCCTTGAGGACTGAGAATAGACGATTGAGTATTGAGGATTGAGGATTGAGAATTGAGGACTGAGGATTGAGGATCAAGGATTGAGGATTGAGGATTGAGGGTTGAGTATTGAGGATTGAAGGTTGAGGACTGAGGATTGATGACTGAGGATTGAGGATTGAGGATTGAGGATTGAGGATTGAAGATTGAGGATTGACGATTGAGAATTGATGATTGAGGATAGAGGATTGAGGATTCAGGATTGAAGATTGAGGATTGAGTATTGAAGATGTGGGATTGACGATTGAGGATTGAGGATTGAGGACTGAGGATTGAGGATTGAGGATTGAGGATTGAGGATTGAGGATTGAAGATTGAGGATTGAGGATTGGGAATTGATGGTTGAGGATAGAGGATTGAGGGTTGAGGATTGAAGATTTAGGATTGAGTATTGAAGATTGAGGATTGAAGATTGAGGATCAGGATTGAGGATCGAGGATTGCGGATCGAAGGTTGAGGATAGAGGATTGAGGATTGAGGATTGGGAATTGATGATTGAGGATAGAGGATTGAGGATTGAGGATTGAAGATTGAGGATTGAGTATTGAAGATTGAGGATTGAAGATTGAGGATGAGGATTGAGGATCGAGGATTGAGGATCGAAGGTTGAGGATAGAGGATTGCGGTTTGAAGATTGATGACCGAGGGTTGAAGTTCGAGGATTGAGGATTGAGGATTGAGGTTCGAGGATTGAGGATTGAGAACTGAGGATTGTTAAGGATTGAGGATTGAGGATTGAGGACTGCGGATTGAAGATTTAGGATTGAAGATTGAGGATTGAGGATTGAGGATAGAGGATTGAGGATTGAGGATAGAGTATTGAGGATGGAGCATTGAGGATTGAGTGTTGAGGATTGAGAATTGATGATTGAGGATAGAGGATTGAGGATTGAAAATCGAGGATGGAGGATTGAGAATTGAGGATTGAGGATTGAGGATTGAGGATTGAGGATTGAGGATTGAGGATTGATGGTTGAGTATTGAAGATTGACGATTGAGTATTGAGGATTGAAGATTGAGTGTCGTGGACTGAGGATTGAGGATTGAGGGTTGAATATTGAGGATTGAGTACTGACGATTGAAGATTGAGGACTGAGTATTGAAAACTGAGAATTGAGGATATTTTATTGAGGATTGAAAATTGAGGATTGAGGATTGAGGATTGAGGATTAAGGGTTGAGGATTGAAGATTAAGGATTGAGGATTGAGGATTGACGATTGAGGATTGAGGATTCGGGATTGAGGATTGAGTATTGATGGTTGAGGATTGAGGTTTGAGGAATGGGGATTGAGGGTTGAGTATTGAGGAATGAGCATTGAGGATTGAGGGTTGGGTATTGAAGATTGAGAA
This sequence comes from Calliopsis andreniformis, assembly GCF_051401765.1. Taxonomy (NCBI): domain Eukaryota; kingdom Metazoa; phylum Arthropoda; class Insecta; order Hymenoptera; family Andrenidae; genus Calliopsis; species Calliopsis andreniformis. The sequence continues at coordinate 65,835 of NW_027480735.1, read as the reverse complement.
TTGTGTTTTGATGTTTCAAGATTGAGGATTGATGTTGAAGTTTGGGGATTGAGGATTGATAACTGAGGATTGAGGATTTAGGACTGAGGTCTGAAGATTGAGGATTGAGGACTGAGGACTGAGGGTTGAGGATTCAGGATTGGGGATTAAGGGTTGAGGATTGACTGTTGAGGATTGACGATTGACGATTGAGTACTGAGGATTGAGGATAGAGGATAGAGGATTGAGGATTGAGCATTGAGGATTGATAATTGAGGATTGAGGATTAGGGATTCAGGACTGAAGATTGAGGATTGAGGACTGAGGAATGAGGTTTGAGGATTGAGGTTTGAGTATTGAGGATTGAGGATTGCGGATTGAGGATTGATGATTGAGGACTGAGGGTCGAGGTTTGAAGATTGAAGATTGAGGTTTGGGGATTGTTGATTGAATATTGAGGACTGAGAGTTGAGGATAGAGTATTGAGAATTGATGTTTGGGAACTGAGATTTGATGATTGCAGATTGACGTCTGAGTCTTGAGGATAGAGTGTTGAGAATTGATGTTTGGGAGCTGAGGGTTGAAGATTGAAGATTGTGGATTGAGTATTGAAAACTGAGAATTGAGTATTTTCCCTTGAGGACTGAGAACAGACGATTGAGTATTGAGGATTGAGGATTGAGGATAGATGGATGGGTATTGAGGAATGACGATTGAGGATTGAGTATTGCTGATTGAGGATTGAGGATACAGGATTAAGGACTGAGGGTTGAGGATTGAGGATTGACGATTGAGGATTGACGATTGAGGATTGAGGATTGAGGATTGAGGGTTGATTACTTAGGGTTGAGGATTGAGGGTTGAGGAGTCGGGATTGAGGATTGAAGACTGAGGATTGGTGATTGATGATTGAAGATTGTGCACCGAGGATTGAGGACTGAGGGGTGAGGATTGAGTGCTGAGAATTTATGATTGACAATTGAGTTATGAGTGTTGAGGCTTGAGGACTGAGGATTGAGGATCCAGTATTGAGGATTGTGGATTGAGGATTGAGTATTGCGGATTGAGGCCTGAGGATTGAATATTGAGGATTGACGATTGAGGATTGAGGATTAACGATTGAGGATTGTGGATTGAGTATAGAGGATTGAGGATTGAGCGTTGAGGATTGAGTGTTGAGGATTGAAGATTGAGGATTGAGAATTGACGATTGAGGATTGAGGATTGAGGATTGAGGATTGAGGGTTGATTACTGAGGGTTGAGCATTGTGGGTTGAGGATTGAGGTATGAGGATTGACGATTGAGGATTGAGGATTGGGGATTGAGGATTGAGGATTGATGGTTGAGGGTTGAGGAGTGAGGATTGAGGTTTGAGGATTGAGGAATGAAGATTGAGGATTGAGGATTGAGAATTGATGATTGAGGACAGAGGATTGAGGATTGAGGATTGAAGATTGAGGATTGAGTATTGAAGATTGAGGATCGAGAATTGAGGATTGAGGATTGAGGATCGAGGATTGAGGGTTGAGGATTGAGGGTTGAGTATTGAGGATTGAAGGTTGAGGACTGAGGTTTAATGATTGAGGATTGAGGATTGAGGATTGAGGATTGAGGATTGAAGATTGAGGATTGAGTATTGAGGATTGAAGTTTAAGTATTGAGAATTGATGATTGAGGATTGAGGATTGAGGGTTGATTACTGAGGGTTGAGGATTGAGTGTTGAGGATTGAGGATTGACGATTGAGGACTGAGGATTGATGATTGAGGATTGAGGATTGCGGATTGAGGTTTGAGGATTGGAGATTGAGGACTGATGATCGAGGATTGAGGATTGACGATTGAGGGTTGAGTATTGACGATAGAGGATTGAGGATTGAGCGTTGAGGATTGAGTGTTGAGGATTGAAGATTGAGGATCGAGAATTGACCATTGAGGATTGACGATTGAGGACTGACGATTGAAGATTGAGGTCTGAGTTTGAAAACAGAGAATTGAGGATATTCTCTAGAGGATTGAAAATTGAGAATTGAGGATTGAGGATTGACGATTGAGGATTGAGGATTGAGGATTGAGGATTGAGGTCTGACGATTGAAGATTGAGGTCTGAGTTTGAAAACAGAGAATTGAGGATATTCTATAGAGGATTGAAAATTGAGAATTGAGGATTGAGGATTGACGATTGAGGATTAAGGGTTGAGGTTTGAAGGTTGATGTTTGAGGATTGACGATTGAGGATTGAGGATTCGGGATTGAAGATTGAGGATTGATGGTTGAGGATTGAGGATTGACGATTGAGGATTGAAGATTGAGGATTGACGATTGAGAATTGATGATTGAGGATAGAGGATTGAGGATTGAAGATTGAGGATGGGGATTGAGGATTGAAGATTGAGGATTGAGTATTGAAGATTGAGAATTGAGAATTGAGGATTGAGGATTGAGGATCGAGGATTGAGGATTGAGGATTGAGGGTTGAGTATTGAGGATTAAGGACTGAGGGCCGAGGTTTGAAGATTGAAGATTGAGGTTTGGTGATTGTTGATAGAATATTGAGGACTGAGTGTTGAGGATAAAGTATTGAGAATTGATGTTTGGGAACTGAGATTTGATTATTGCAGATGCACATCTGAGTGTTGAGGATAGAGTGTTGAGAATTGATGTTTGGGAACTGAGATTTGGAGATTGAAGGTTGAGGATTGTGTATTGAAGACTGAGAATTAAGGGTTCTCTATTGAGGCCTGAGAATTGATGATTGAGGATTGAGGATTGAGGATTGAGGATTGAGGATTGAGGATTCGGGAGTGAGGATTGAGGATTGATGGTTGAAGATTGAGGATTGAGGATTAAGTGTTGAGGATTGAAGGTTGATGTTTGAGGATTGACGACTGAGGATTGAGAATTCGGGATTGAGGATTGAGGATTGATGGTTGAGGATTGAGGATTGAGGATTGATAATTGATGATTGAGGATAGAGGATTGAGGATTGAGAATCGAGGATTGAGGTTTGATAATTGAGAATTGAGGATTGAGGATTGATGGTTGAGGATTGAGTATTCACGATCTAGGACGGAGGATTGAGGATTGAGGATTGAGGATTGAGAATTGAGGATTGAGGATTGAAGATTGAGGATTGAGGATTGATAATTGATGATTGAGGATAGAGGATTGAGGATTGAGTATCGAGGATTGAGGTTTGAGAATTGAGAATTGAGGATTGAGCGTTGAGGATTGAGGATTGAGGATTGAGGATTGAGGACTGCGGATTGAGGATTGAGAATTGAGGATTGAAGATTGAAGATTGAGTATTGAGGATTGAGAATTGAAGATTGAGGATAGAGGACTGAGGATTGAGGACTGAAGATTGAGGATTGAGTATTGAAGATTGAGGATTGACGATTGAGGTTTGAGGATTGAGGATTGAGGATTGAGGATTGAGGATAGAGGATTGAGGATTGAGGAATGAAGATTGAAGATTTAGGATTGAAGATTGAGGATTGAATATTCAGGACTGAGTATTGAAACGGAGAGTTGAGGATATTCTATTGAGGATTGAGATTTGAGAATTGGCGATTGAGGATTGAGGATTGAGGATTGAGGATTGAGGATTAAAGATTGAGGATTGAGGATTGAGGATTGAGAATTGATGATTCAGGATTGAAGATTGAGCATTGAGGATTGAGAATTGAAGATTGAGGATAGAGGATTGAGGATTGAGGACTGAAGGTTGAGGATTGAGTATTGAAGATTGAGGATTGACGATTGAGGTTTGAGGAGTGAGGGTTGAGGATTGAGGATTGAGGATTGAGGATTGAGGAATGAAGATTGAGGATTGAGGATTGAGAATTGATGATTGAGGACTGAGGATTGAGGATTGAGGATTGAGGATTGAGGATTGAGGATTGAAGATTGAGGAATGAGGATTCAGAATTGATGATTGAGGATAGAGGATTGAGGATCGAGGATTGAAGATTTAGGTTTGAGTATTGAAGATTGAGGATTGAAGATTGAGGATGAGGATTGAGAATCGAGGATTGAGGATCGAAGGTTGAGGATAGAGGATTGCGGTTTGAAGATTGATGACCGCGGGTTGAAGTTCGAGGATTGAGGATTGAGGATTGAAGTTCGAGGATTGAGGATTAAGAATTGAGGATTGTTGAGGATTGAGGATTGAGGATTGAGGACTGCTGATTGAAGATTTAGGATTGAAGATTGAGGATCGAGGATTCAGGATTGAGAATTGAGGATTGAGGATTGAGGATTGAGGATTGAGGATTGAGGGTTGAGGACTGCGGATTGAAGATTTAAGATTGAAGATTGAGGATTGAAGATTCAGGACTCAGTATTGAAACGGAGAGTTGAGGATATTCTATTGAGGATTGAGATTTGAGAATTGACTATTGAGGATTGAGGATTGAGGATTGAGGATTGAGGATTGAGGATTGAGGATTGATGATTGAGGATTGTGGATAGAGGATTGAGGATTGAGGATTGAGGATTGAGGATTGAGGACTGACGATTGAAGATTGAGGTCTGAGTTTGAAAACAGAGAATTGAGGATATTCTATAGAGGATTGCAGATTGAGGATTGAGGATTGAGGATTGAGGATTAAAGGTTGAGGATAGATGTTTGAGGTTTGAGGATTGACGATTGAGGATTGAGGATTGGGGATTGAGGATTGAGGATGGATGGCTGAGGATTGAGGATTGGCGATTGAGGATTGATAATTGAGGATTGAGGATTGAGGATTGACGATAGAGGATTGAGGATTGAGCACTGAGGATTGAGTGTTGAGGATTGAAGATTGAGGAGTGAGAATTGATGACTGAGGATTGGGGATTGAGGATCTAGTGTTGATTACTGAGAGTTGAGGATTGAGGATTGAGGATTGAATACTGAGGGCTGAGTATTGAGGAGTGAGGATTGAAGGTTGAGCATTCAGGATTGAGGATTGAATGTTGAGGATTGAGAATTAAGCATTGAATACTGAGGATTGAGTATTGATGGTTGAGGATTGAGGATTGACGATTGAGGATTGAAGATTGAGGATTGACGATCGAGAATTGATGATTGAGGATAGAGGATTGAGGATTGAAGATTGAGGATGGGGATTGAGGATTGAAGATTGAGGATTGAGTATTGAGGATTGAGAATTGAGAATTGAGGATTGAGGATTGAGGATCGAGGATTGAGGATTGAGGATTGCGGATTGAGTATTGAGGATTAAGGACTGAGGGCCGAGGTTTGAAGATTGAAGATTGAGGTTTGGTGATTGCTGATTGAATATTGAGGACTGAGTGTTGAGGATAGAGTATTGAGAATTGATGTTTGGGAACTGAGATTTGATTATTGCAGATTGACATCTGAGTGTTGAGGATAGAGTGTTGAGAATTGATGTTTGGGAACTGAGAGTTGAAGATTGAAGATTGAGGATTGAGTTTTGAAAACTGAGAATTGAGTATTTTCCCTTGAGGACTGAGAATAGACGATTGAGTATTGAGGATTGAGGATTGAGAATTGAGGACTGAGGATTGAGGATCGAGGATTGAGGATTGAGGATTGAGGGTTGAGTATTGAGGATTGAAGGTTGAGGACTGAGGATTGATGACTGAGGATTGAGGATTGAGGATTGAGGATTGAGGATTGAAGATTGAGGATTGACGATTGAGAATTGATGATTGAGGATAGAGGATTGAGGATTCAGGATTGAAGATTGAGGATTGAGTATTGAAGATGTGGGATTGACGATTGAGGATTGAGGATTGAGGACTGAGGATTGAGGATTGAGGATTGAGGATTGAGGATTGAGGATTGAAGATTGAGGATTGAGGATTGGGAATTGATGGTTGAGGATAGAGGATTGAGGGTTGAGGATTGAAGATTTAGGATTGAGTATTGAAGATTGAGGATTGAAGATTGAGGATCAGGATTGAGGATCGAGGATTGCGGATCGAAGGTTGAGGATAGAGGATTGAGGATTGAGGATTGGGAATTGATGATTGAGGATACAGGATTGAGGATTGAGGATTGAAGATTGAGGATTGAGTATTGAAGATTGAGGATTGAAGATTGAGGATGAGGATTGAGGATCGAGGATTGAGGATCGAAGGTTGAGGATAGAGGATTGCGGTTTGAAGATTGATGACCGAGGGTTGAAGTTCGAGGATTGAGGATTGAGGATTGAGGTTCGAGGATTGAGGATTGAGAACTGAGGATTGTTAAGGATTGAGGATTGAGGATTGAGGACTGCGGATTGAAGATTTAGGATTGAAGATTGAGGATTGAGGATTGAGGATAGAGGATTGAGGATTGAGGATAGAGTATTGAGGATGGAGCATTGAGGATTGAGTGTTGAGGATTGAGAATTGATGATTGAGGATAGAGGATTGAGGATTGAAAATCGAGGATGGAGGATTGAGAATTGAGGATTGAGGATTGAGGATTGAGGATTGAGGATTGAGGATTGAGGATTGATGGTTGAGTATTGAAGATTGACGATTGAGTATTGAGGATTGAAGATTGAGTGTCGTGGACTGAGGATTGAGGATTGAGGGTTGAATATTGAGGATTGAGTACTGACGATTGAAGATTGAGGACTGAGTATTGAAAACTGAGAATTGAGGATATTTTATTGAGGATTGAAAATTGAGGATTGAGGATTGAGGATTGAGGATTAAGGGTTGAGGATTGAAGATTAAGGATTGAGGATTGAGGATTGACGATTGAGGATTGAGGATTCGGGATTGAGGATTGAGTATTGATGGTTGAGGATTGAGGTTTGAGGAATGGGGATTGAGGGTTGAGTATTGAGGAATGAGCATTGAGGATTGAGGGTTGGGTATTGAAGATTGAGAATTGTGTTTTGATGTTTCAAGATTGAGGATTGATGTTGAAGTTTGGGGATTGAGGATTGATAACTGAGGATTGAGGATTTAGGACTGAGGTCTGAAGATTGAGGATTGAGGACTGAGGACTGAGGGTTGAGGATTCAGGATTGGGGATTAAGGGTTGAGGATTGACTGTTGAGGATTGACGATTGACGATTGAGTACTGAGGATTGAGGATAGAGGATAGAGGATTGAGGATTGAGCATTGAGGATTGATAATTGAGGATTGAGGATTAGGGATTCAGGACTGAAGATTGAGGATTGAGGACTGAGGAATGAGGTTTGAGGATTGAGGTTTGAGTATTGAGGATTGAGGATTGCGGATTGAGGATTGATGATTGAGGACTGAGGGTCGAGGTTTGAAGATTGAAGATTGAGGTTTGGGGATTGTTGATTGAATATTGAGGACTGAGAGTTGAGGATAGAGTATTGAGAATTGATGTTTGGGAACTGAGATTTGATGATTGCAGATTGACGTCTGAGTCTTGAGGATAGAGTGTTGAGAATTGATGTTTGGGAGCTGAGGGTTGAAGATTGAAGATTGTGGATTGAGTATTGAAAACTGAGAATTGAGTATTTTCCCTTGAGGACTGAGAACAGACGATTGAGTATTGAGGATTGAGGATTGAGGATAGATGGATGGGTATTGAGGAATGACGATTGAGGATTGAGTATTGCTGATTGAGGATTGAGGATACAGGATTAAGGACTGAGGGTTGAGGATTGAGGATTGACGATTGAGGATTGACGATTGAGGATTGAGGATTGAGGATTGAGGGTTGATTACTGAGGGTTGAGGATTGAGGGTTGAGGAGTCGGGATTGAGGATTGAAGACTGAGGATTGGTGATTGATGATTGAAGATTGTGCACCGAGGATTGAGGACTGAGGGGTGAGGATTGAGTGCTGAGAATTTATGATTGACAATTGAGTTATGAGTGTTGAGGCTTGAGGACTGAGGATTGAGGATCCAGTATTGAGGATTGTGGATTGAGGATTGAGTATTGCGGATTGAGGCCTGAGGATTGAATATTGAGGATTGACGATTGAGGATTGAGGATTAACGATTGAGGATTGTGGATTGAGTATAGAGGATTGAGGATTGAGCGTTGAGGATTGAGTGTTGAGGATTGAAGATTGAGGATTGAGAATTGACGATTGAGGATTGAGGATTGAGGATTGAGGATTGAGGGTTGATTACTGAGGGTTGAGCATTGTGGGTTGAGGATTGAGGTATGAGGATTGACGATTGAGGATTGAGGATTGGGGATTGAGGATTGAGGATTGATGGTTGAGGGTTGAGGAGTGAGGATTGAGGTTTGAGGATTGAGGAATGAAGATTGAGGATTGAGGATTGAGAATTGATGATTGAGGACAGAGGATTGAGGATTGAGGATTGAAGATTGAGGATTGAGTATTGAAGATTGAGGATCGAGAATTGAGGATTGAGGATTGAGGATCGAGGATTGAGGGTTGAGGATTGAGGGTTGAGTATTGAGGATTGAAGGTTGAGGACTGAGGTTTAATGATTGAGGATTGAGGATTGAGGATTGAGGATTGAGGATTGAAGATTGAGGATTGAGTATTGAGGATTGAAGTTTAAGTATTGAGAATTGATGATTGAGGATTGAGGATTGAGGGTTGATTACTGAGGGTTGAGGATTGAGTGTTGAGGATTGAGGATTGACGATTGAGGACTGAGGATTGATGATTGAGGATTGAGGATTGCGGATTGAGGTTTGAGGATTGGAGATTGAGGACTGACGATCGAGGATTGAGGATTGACGATTGAGGGTTGAGTATTGAGGATAGAGGATTGAGGATTGAGCGTTGAGGATTGAGTGTTGAGGATTGAAGATTGAGGATCGAGAATTGACCATTGAGGATTGACGATTGAGGACTGACGATTGAAGATTGAGGTCTGAGTTTGAAAACAGAGAATTGAGGATATTCTCTAGAGGATTGAAAATTGAGAATTGAGGATTGAGGATTGACGATTGAGGATTGAGGATTGAGGATTGAGGATTGAGGTCTGACGATTGAAGATTGAGGTCTGAGTTTGAAAACAGAGAATTGAGGATATTCTATAGAGGATTGAAAATTGAGAATTGAGGATTGAGGATTGACGATTGAGGATTAAGGGTTGAGGTTTGAAGGTTGATGTTTGAGGATTGACGATTGAGGATTGAGGTTTCGGGATTGAAGATTGAGGATTGATGGTTGAGGATTGAGGATTGACGATTGAGGATTGAAGATTGAGGATTGACGATTGAGAATTGATGATTGAGGATAGAGGATTGAGGATTGAAGATTGAGGATGGGGATTGAGGATTGAAGATTGAGGATTGAGTATTGAAGATTGAGAATTGAGAATTGAGGATTGAGGATTGAGGATCGAGGATTGAGGATTGAGGATTGAGGGTTGAGTATTGAGGATTAAGGACTGAGGGCCGAGGTTTGAAGATTGAAGACTGAGGTTTGGTGATTGTTGATAGAATATTGAGGACTGAGTGTTGAGGATAAAGTATTGAGAATTGATGTTTGGGAACTGAGATTTGATTATTGCAGATGCACATCTGAGTGTTGAGGATAGAGTGTTGAGAATTGATGTTTGGGAACTGAGATTTGGAGATTGAAGGTTGAGGATTGTGTATTGAAGACTGAGAATTAAGGGTTCTCTATTGAGGCCTGAGAATTGATGATTGAGGATTGAGGATTGAGGATTGAGGATTGAGGATTGAGGATTCGGGAGTGAGGATTGAGGATTGATGGTTGAGGATTGAGGATTGAGGATTAAGTGTTGAGGATTGAAGGTTGATGTTTGAGGATTGACGACTGAGGATTGAGAATTCGGGATTGAGGATTGAGGATTGATGGTTGAGGATTGAGGATTGAGGATTGATAATTGATGATTGAGGATAGAGGATTGAGGATTGAGAATCGAGGATTGAGGTTTGATAATTGAGAATTGAGGATTGAGGATTGATGGTTGAGGATTGAGTATTCACGATCTAGGACGGAGGTTTGAGGATTGAGGATTGAGGATTGAGAATTGAGGATTGAGGATTGAAGATTGAGGATTGAGGATTGATAATTGATGATTGAGGATAGAGGATTGAGGATTGAGTATCGAGGATTGAGGTTTGAGAATTGAGAATTGAGGATTGAGCGTTGAGGATTGAGGATTGAGGATTGAGGATTGAGGACTGCGGATTGAGGATTGAGAATTGAGGATTGAAGATTGAAGATTGAGTATTGAGGATTGAGAATTGAAGATTGAGGATAGAGGATTGAGGATTGAGGACTGAAGATTGAGGATTGAGTATTGAAGATTGAGGATTGACGATTGAGGTTTGAGGATTGAGGATTGAGGATGGAGGATTGAGGATAGAGGATTGAGGATTGAGGAATGAAGATTGAAGATTTAGGATTGAAGATTGAGGATTGAATATTCAGGACTGAGTATTGAAACGGAGAGTTGAGGATATTCTATTGAGGATTGAGATTTGAGAATTGGCGATTGAGGATTGAGGATTGAGGATTGAGGATTGAGGATTAAAGATTGAGGATTGAGGATTGAGGATTGAGAATTGATGATTCAGGATTGAAGATTGAGCATTGAGGATTGAGAATTGAAGATTGAGGATAGAGGATTGAGGATTGAGGACTGAAGGTTGAGGATTGAGTATTGAAGATTGAGGATTGACGATTGAGGTTTGAGGAGTGAGGGTTGAGGATTGAGGATTGAGGATTGAGGATTGAGGAATGAAGATTGAGGATTGAGGATTGAGAATTGATGATTGAGGACTGAGGATTGAGGATTGAGGATTGAGGATTGAGGATTGAGGATTGAAGATTGAGGAATGAGGATTCAGAATTGATGATTGAGGATAGACGATTGAGGATCGAGGATTGAAGATTTAGGTTTGAGTATTGAAGATTGAGGATTGAAGATTGAGGATGAGGATTGAGGATCGAGGATTGAGGATCGAAGGCTGAGGATAGAGGATTGCGGTTTGAAGATTGATGACCGCGGGTTGAAGTTCGAGGATTGAGGATTGAGGATTGAAGTTCGAGGATTGAGGATTAAGAATTGAGGATTGTTGAGGATTGAGGATTGAGGATTGAGGACTGCTGATTGAAGATTTAGGATTGAAGATTGAGGATCGAGGATTCAGGATTGAGAATTGAGGATTGAGGATTGAGGATTGAGGATTGAGGATTGAGGGTTGAGGACTGCGGATTGAAGATTTAAGATTGAAGATTGAGGATTGAAGATTCAGGACTCAGTATTGAAACGGAGAGTTGAGGATATTCTATTGAGGATTGAGATTTGAGAATTGACTATTGAGGATTGAGGATTGAGGATTGAGGATTGAGGATTGAGGATTGAGGATTGATGATTGAGGATTGTGGATAGAGGATTGAGGATTGAGGATTGAGGATTGAGGATTGAGGACTGACGATTGAAGATTGAGGTCTGAGTTTGAAAACAGAGAATTGAGGATATTCTATAGAGGATTGCAGATTGAGGATTGAGGATTGAGGATTGAGGATTAAAGGTTGAGGATAGATGTTTGAGGTTTGAGGATTGACGATTGAGGATTGAGGATTGGGGATTGAGGATTGAGGATGGATGGCTGAGGATTGAGGATTGGCGATTGAGGATTGATAATTGAGGATTGAGGATTGAGGATTGACGATAGAGGATTGAGGATTGAGCACTGAGGATTGAGTGTTGAGGATTGAAGATTGAGGAGTGAGAATTGATGACTGAGGATTGGGGATTGAGGATCTAGTGTTGATTACTGAGAGTTGAGGATTGAGGGTTGAGGATTGAGGATTGACGATTGAGGATTGAGTGTTGAGCATTGAAGATTGAGGATTGAGAAATGATGACTGAGGACTGAGGATTGAGGATTGAGTGTTGATTACTGAGAGTTGAGGATTGAGTGTTGAGGATTGATGATTGACGATTGAGGATTGAGGATTGAGGATTGAGGATTGAGGATAGAAGATTGAGGATGAATGATTGAGGATTTAGCATTGAGGATTGAGTGTTGAGGATTGAAGATTGAGGATTGAGAATTGATGATTGAGGATTGAGGATTGACAATTGAGGGTTGATAACTGAGGGTTGAGCATTGTGGGTTGAGGATTGAGGATTGAGGATGGACGATTGAGGATTGATGATTGATGATTGAAGATTGAGGATTGAGGATTGAGGATTGATGGTTGAGGATTGAGGATTGACGATTGAGGATTGAGGATTGAAGATTGAGTGTCGTGGACAGAGGATTGAGGATTGAGGGTTGAAGATTGAGGATTGACGACTGACGATTGAAGATTGAGGACTGAGTATTGAAAACTGAGAATTGAGGATATTCTATCGAGGATTGAAAATTGAGGATTGAGGATTGAGGATTGAGGATTAAGGGCTGAGGATTGAAGGTTGATGTATGAGGATTGACGATTGAGGATTGAGGATTGGGGATTGAGGATTGAGGATTGATGGTTAGGGTTGAGGGTTGAAGATTTAGGTTTGAGTATTGAAGATTGAGGGTTGAAGATTGAGGATGAGGATTGAGGATCGAGGATTGAGGATCGAAGGTTGAGGATAGAGGATTGCGGTTTGAAGATTGATGACCGCGGGTTGAAGTTCGAGGATTGAGGATTGAGGATTGAAGTTCGAGGATTGAGGATTGAGAATTGAGGATTGTTGAGGATTGAGGATTGAGGATTGAGGACTGCTGATTGAAGATTTAGGATTGAAGATTCAGGATCGAGGATTCAGGATTGAGAATTGAGGATTGAGGATTGAGGATTGAGGATTGAGGATTGAGGGTTGAGGACTGCGGATTGAAGATTTAAGATTGAAGATTGAGGATTGAAGATTCAGGACTCAGTATTGAAACGGAGAGTTGAGGATATTCTATTGAGGATTGAGATTTGAGAATTGACTATTGAGGATTGACGATTGAGGATTGAGGATTGAGGATTGAGGATTGAGGATTGATGATTGAGGATTGAGGATAGAGGATTGAGGATTGAGGATTGAGGATTGAGGACTGACGAATGAAGATTGAGGTCTGAGTTTGAAAACAGAGAATTGAGGATATTCTATAGAGGATTGCAAATTGAGGATTGAGGATTGAGGATTGAGGATTAAAGGTTGAGGATAGATGGTTGAGGTTTGAGGATTGACGATTGAGGATTGAGGATTGGGGATTGAGGATTGAGGATGGATGGCTGAGGATTGAGGATTGGCGATTGAGGATTGATAATTGAGGATTGAGGATTGAGGATTGACGATAGAGGATTGAGGATTGAGCACTGAGGATTGAGTGTTGAGGATTGAAGATTGAGGATTGAGAATTGATGACTGAGGATTGAGGATTGAGGATCGAGTGTTGATTACTGAGAGTTGAGGATTGAGGGTTGAGGATTGAGGATTGACGATTGAGGATTGAGTGTTGAGGATTGAAGATTGAGGATTGAGAATTGATGACTGAGGATTGAGGATTGAGGATTGAGTGTTGATTACTGAGAGTTGAGGATTGAGTGTTGAGGATTGATGATTGACGATTGAGGATTGAGGATTGAGGATTGAGGATTGAGGATTGAGGATTGAGGATAGAAGATTGAGGATGGATGATTGAGGATTTAGAATTGAGGATTGAGTATTGAGGATTGAAGATTGAGGATTGAGGATTGAGGATAGAGGATTGAGGATTGAGGATTGAGGATTGAGGACTGACGAATGAAGATTGAGGTCTGAGTTTGAAAACAGAGAATTGAGGATATTCTATAGAGGATTGCAAATTGAGGATTGAGGATTGAGGATTGAGGATTAAAGGTTGAGGATAGATGGTTGAGGTTTGAGGATTGACGATTGAGGATTGAGGATTGGGGATTGAGGATTGAGGATGGATGGCTGAGGATTGAGGATTGGCGATTGAGGATTGATAATTGAGGATTGAGGATTGAGGATTGACGATAGAGGATTGAGGATTGAGCACTGAGGATTGAGTGTTGAGGATTGAAGATTGAGGATTGAGAATTGATGACTGAGGATTGAGGATTGAGGATCGAGTGTTGATTACTGAGAGTTGAGGATTGAGGGTTGAGGATTGAGGATTGACGATTGAGGATTGAGTGTTGAGGATTGAAGATTGAGGATTGAGAATTGATGACTGAGGATTGAGGATTGAGGATTGAGTGTTGATTACTGAGTGTTGAGGATTGAGTGTTGAGGATTGATGATTGACGATTGAGGATTGAGGATTGAGGATTGAGGATTGAGGATTGAGGATTGAGGATAGAAGATTGAGGATGGATGATTGAGGATTTAGAATTGAGGATTGAGTATTGAGGATTGAAGATTGAGGATTGAGGATTGAGGATTGAGGATCGAGGATTGAGGATTGAGGATTTAGGGTTGAGTATTGAGGATTGAAGGTTGAGGACTGAGGATTGATGACTGAGGATTGAGGATTGAGGATTGAGGATTGAGGGTTGAGGATTGAGGATTGAAGATTGAGGATTGAGGATTGAGAATTGATGATTGAGGACAGAGGATTGAGGATTGAGGATTGAAGATTGAGGATTGAGGATTGAAGATTGAGGATTGAGGTTTGAGGATTGAGGATTGAGGATCGAGAATTGATGGTTGAGTATTGAGGATTGATCATTGAGGATTGAGGGATGAGTATTGAGAACGTAGGGTTGAGGATTGTGGATTGAGGATTGACGATTGAGGTTTGAGGATTGAGGATTGAGGATTCAGGATTAAGGATTGAGGGTTGAGTATTGAGGATTGAAGTTTGAGGGCTGAGAATTGAGGATTGAGTATTGAAGGTTGAGGACTGAGCATTGAGGATTGAGGATTGAGGATTGACGGTTGAGGATTGAAGACTGACGATTGAGTATTGAGGATTGAAGATTGAGTGTCGTGGACTGAGGATTGAGGTTTGAGGGTTGAAGATTGAGGATTGAGTATTGAGGATTGAAGATTGAGTGTCGTGGACTGAGGGTTGAGGATTGAGAGTTGAGGATTGAGGATTGAGTACTGACGATTGAAGATTGAGGACTGAGTATTGAAAACTGAGAATTGAGGATATTTTATTGAGGATTGAAAATTGAGGATTGAGGATTGAGGATTGAGGATTAAGGGTTGAGGTTTGAAGGTTGATGTTTGAGGATTGACGATTGAGGATTGAGGATTCGGGATTGAGGATTGAGTATTGATGGTTGAGGATTCAGGATTGGCGATTGAGGATTGAGGATTGAGTATTGAGGAATGAAGATTGAGGATAGAGGATTGAGGATTGAGCATTGAGGATTGAGTGTTGAGGATTGAAGATTAAGGATTGAGAATTGTTGATTGAGGATTGAGTATTGAGGGTTGATTACTGAGGGCTGAGGATTGAGGGTTGAGTATTCAGGATTGACGATTCAGTATTGAGGATTGAGGATTGAGGATTGAGGATTGAGGATTGAGGATTGAGGATTGAGGATTGAAGATTGAAGATTGAGGATTGACGATTGAGAATTGATGATTGAGGATAGAGGATTGAGGATTGAAGGATTGAAGATTGAGGATTGAGTATTGAAGATTGAGGATTGACGATTGAGGATTGAGGATTGTGGACTGAGGATTGAGGATTGAGGATTGAGGATTGAGGATTGAAGATTGAGGATTGAGGATTGGGAATTGATGATTGAGGATAGAGGATTGAGGATTGAGGATTGAAGATTGAGGATTGAGGATTGAGAATTGATGATAGAGGATAGAGGATTGAGGACTGAGAATCGAGGATTGAGGATTGAGAATTGAGGATTGAGGATTGAGGATTGAGGATTGAGGATTGAGGGTTGAGTATTGCGGACTGAGCATTGACGATTGAGGGTTGGCTATTGAAGATTGAGAATTGTGTATTGATGTTTCAAGATTGAGGATTGATGTTGAAGTTTGGGGATTGAGGATTGATAACTGAGGATTGAGGATTTAGGACTGAGGACTGAAGATTGAGGATTGAGGACTGAGGACTGAGGGTTGAGGATTGAGGATTGGGGATTAAGGGTTGAGGATTGACGGTTGAGGATTGACGATTGACGATTGAGGACTGAGGATTGGGGATAGAGGATTGAGGATTGAGCATTGAGGATTGATAATTGAGGATTGAGGATTGGGAATTCAGGACTGAACATTGAGGATTGAGGACTGAGGGATGAGGGTTGAGGATTGAGGTTTGAGTATTGAGGATTGAGGATTGCGGATTGAGGAGAGATGATTAAGGATTGAGGGCCGAGATTTGAAGATTGAAGATTGATGTTTGGGAATTGTTGATTGAATATTGAGGACTCAGTGTTGAGGATAGAGTATTGAGAATTGATGTTTGGGAACTGAGATTTGATGATTGCAGATAGACGTCTGAGTGTTGAGGATAGAGTGTTGAGAATTGATGTTCGGGAACTGAGAGTTGAAGATTGAGGATTGAGGATTGAGTATTGAAAACTGAGAATTGAGTATTTTCCCTTGAGGACAGAGAATAGACGATTCAGTATTGAGGATTGAGGTTTGCGGATAGATGGATGAGTATTGAGGATTGAGGACTGAGGGTTGAGGATTGAGGATTAAGTATTGAGGATTGATGATTGAGGTTTGAGGAATGACGATTGAGGATTGAGGATAGAGGATAGAGGGTTGATTACTGAGGGTTGATGATTGAGGGTTGAGGAGTCGGGGTTGAGTATTGAAGACTGAGGATTGATGATTGATGATTGAAGATTGTGCACCGAGGATTGAGAACTGAGGGGTGACGATTGAGTGCTGAGAATTTATGATTGACAATTGAATAATGAGTGTTGAGGCTTGAGGACTGAGGATTGAGGATCGAGTATTGAGGATTGAAGGTTGAGGACTGAGGATTGATGATTGAAGATTGAGGACTGAGTGTTGAGGATAGAGTGTTGAGAATTTGTGTTTGGGAACTGAGATTTGGAGATTGTAGATTGAGGATTGTGTATTTAAAAATGAGAATTAAGGATTTTCTATTGAGGCCTGAGAATTGATGGCTGAGGATTGAGGATTGAGGATTAAGGATTGAGGATTGAGGATTGAGGATTGATGGTTGAGTATTGAAGATTGGCGATTGAGTATTGAGGATTGAATATTGAGTGTCGTGGACTGAGGATTGAGGACTGAGGGTTGAAGATTGAGGATTGAGTACTGACGATTGAAGATCGAGGACTGAGTATTGAAAACTGAGAATTGAGGATATTTTATTGAGGATTGAGAATTGAGCGTTGAGGATTGAGTATCGAAGGCTGAGGATTGAGTTTTTATGTAGAAGATTGAGGTTTGGGAATTGTTGGTGGAGGATTGAGGACTGAGGTTTGAGGATTGAGGATTGGCAATTGAATTTTGGGGTTTGAGGATTGAGGATTGATGATTGAGGATTGAGGATTGAGGGCTGACGATTGAAGGTAGAGGACTGAGTATTGAAAACAGGGTATTGAGGATACTCTATTGAGGATTGAAAATTGAGGATTGAGGTTTGAGTATTGAAGATTAAGGGTTGAGGATTGAAGGTTGAGGTTTGAGGATTGACGATTGAGGAATGAGGATTGAGGATTGAGTATTGAGGATTGAGGATTGAGTATTGAGGATTGAGTGTTGAGGATTGAAGATTGAGGATTGAGAATTGATGACTGAGGATTGAGGATTGAGGATTGAAGATTGAGGATTGAGGATTGAGGATTGAGGATCGAGGATTGAGGATTGAGGATTTAGGGTTGAGTATTGAGGATTGAAGGTTGAGGATTGAGAATTGATGACTGAGGATTGAGGATTGAGGATCGAGTGTTGATTACTGAGAGTTGAGGATTGAGGGTTGAGGATTGAGGATTGACGATTGAGGATTGAGTGTTGAGGATTGAAGATTGAGGATTGAGAATTGATGACTGAGGATTCAGGATTGAGGATTGAGTGTTGATTACTGAGTGTTGAGGATTGAGTGTTGAGGATTGATGATTGACGATTGAGGATTGAGGATTGAGGATTGAGGATTGAGGATTGAGGATTGAGGATAGAAGATTGAGGATGGATGATTGAGGATTTAGAATTGAGGATTGAGTATTGAGGATTGAAGATTGAGGATTGAGGATTGAGGATTGAGGATCGAGGATTGAGGATTGAGGATTTAGGGTTGAGTATTGAGGATTGAAGGTTGAGGACTGAGGATTGATGACTGAGGATTGAGGATTGAGGATTGAGGATTGAGTGTTGAGGATTGAGGATTGAAGATTGAGGATTGAGGATTGAGAATTGATGATTGAGGACAGAGGATTGAGGATTGAGGATTGAAGATTGAGGATTGAGGATTGAAGATTGAGGATTGAGGTTTGAGGATTGAGGATTGAGGATCGAGGATTGATGGTTGAGTATTGAGGATTGATCATTGAGGATTGAGGGATGAGTATTGAGAACGTAGGGTTGAGGATTGTGGATTGAGGATTGACGATTGAGGTTTGAGGATTGAGGATTGAGGATTCAGGATTAAGGATTGAGGGTTGAGTATTGAGGATTGAAGTTTGAGGGCTGAGAATTGAGGATTGAGTATTGAAGGTTGAGGACTGAGCATTGAGGATTGAGGATTGAGGATTGACGGTTGAGGATTGAAGACTGACGATTGAGTATTGAGGATTGAAGATTGAGTGTCGTGGACTGAGGATTGAGGTTTGAGGGTTGAAGATTGAGGATTGAGTATTGAGGATTGAAGATTGAGTGTCGTGGACTGAGGGTTGAGGATTGAGAGTTGAGGATTGAGGATTGAGTACTGACGATTGAAGATTGAGGACTGAGTATTGAAAACTGAGAATTGAGGATATTTTATTGAGGATTGAAAATTGAGGATTGAGGATTGAGGATTGAGGATTAAGGGTTGAGGTTTGAAGGTTGATGTTTGAGGATTGACGATTGAGGATTGAGGATTCGGGATTGAGGATTGAGTATTGATGGTTGAGGATTCAGGATTGGCGATTGAGGATTGAGGATTGAGTATTGAGGAATGAAGATTGAGGATAGAGGATTGAGGATTGAGCATTGAGGATTGAGTGTTGAGGATTGAAGATTAAGGATTGAGAATTGTTGATTGAGGATTGAGTATTGAGGGTTGATTACTGAGGGCTGAGGATTGAGGGTTGAGTATTCAGGATTGACGATTCAGTATTGAGGATTGAGGATTGAGGATTGAGGATTGAGGATTGAGGATTGAGGATTGAGGATTGAAGATTGAAGATTGAGGATTGACGATTGAGAATTGATGATTGAGGATAGAGGATTGAGGATTGAAGGATTGAAGATTGAGGATTGAGTATTGAAGATTGAGGATTGACGATTGAGGATTGAGGATTGTGGACTGAGGATTGAGGATTGAGGATTGAGGATTGAGGATTGAAGATTGAGGATTGAGGATTGGGAATTGATGATTGAGGATAGAGGATTGAGGATTGAGGATTGAAGATTGAGGATTGAGGATTGAGAATTGATGATAGAGGATAGAGGATTGAGGACTGAGAATCGAGGATTGAGGATTGAGAATTGAGGATTGAGGATTGAGGATTGAGGATTGAGGATTGAGGATTGAGGACTGCGGATTGAAGATTTAGGATTGAAGATTGAGGATTGAAGGTTCAGTTCTGAGTATTGAAACTGAGAGTTGATGATATTCTATTGAGGATTGAGATTTGAGAAATGACGATTGAGGATTGAGGATTGAGGATTGAGGATTGAGGATTGAGGATTGAGGATTGAGGATTGAGGATTGAGGATTGAGGGTTGAGTATTGCGGACTGAGCATTGACGATTGAGGGTTGGCTATTGAAGATTGAGAATTGTGTATTGATGTTTCAAGATTGAGGATTGATGTTGAAGTTTGGGGATTGAGGATTGATAACTGAGGATTGAGGATTTAGGACTGAGGACTGAAGATTGAGGATTGAGGACTGAGGACTGAGGGTTGAGGATTGAGGATTGGGGATTAAGGGTTGAGGATTGACGGTTGAGGATTGACGATTGACGATTGAGGACTGAGGATTGGGGATAGAGGATTGAGGATTGAGCATTGAGGATTGATAATTGAGGATTGAGGATTGGGAATTCAGGACTGAACATTGAGGATTGAGGACTGAGGGATGAGGGTTGAGGATTGAGGTTTGAGTATTGAGGATTGAGGATTGCGGATTGAGGAGAGAGGATTAAGGATTGAGGGCCGAGATTTGAAGATTGAAGATTGATGTTTGGGAATTGTTGATTGAATATTGAGGACTCAGTGTTGAGGATAGAGTATTGAGAATTGATGTTTGGGAACTGAGATTTGATGATTGCAGATTGACGTCTGAGTGTTGAGGATAGAGTGTTGAGAATTGATGTTCGGGAACTGAGAGTTGAAGATTGAGGATTGAGGATTGAGTATTGAAAACTGAGAATTGAGTATTTTCCCTTGAGGACAGAGAATAGACGATTCAGTATTGAGGATTGAGGTTTGCGGATAGATGGATGAGTATTGAGGATTGAGGACTGAGGGTTGAGGATTGAGGATTAAGTATTGAGGATTGATGATTGAGGTTTGAGGAATGACGATTG
Source organism: Calliopsis andreniformis (assembly GCF_051401765.1). NCBI lineage: Eukaryota > Metazoa > Arthropoda > Insecta > Hymenoptera > Andrenidae > Calliopsis > Calliopsis andreniformis. Next base: position 45,322 of record NW_027480735.1, on the reverse strand, counting down.
AGGATTGAGGATAGAGGATAGAGGGTTGATTACTGAGGGTTGATGATTGAGGGTTGAGGAGTCGGGGTTGAGTATTGAAGACTGAGGATTGATGATTGATGATTGAAGATTGTGCACCGAGGATTGAGAACTGAGGGGTGACGATTGAGTGCTGAGAATTTATGATTGACAATTGAATAATGAGTGTTGAGGCTTGAGGACTGAGGATTGAGGATCGAGTATTGAGGATTGAAGGTTGAGGACTGAGGATTGATGATTGAAGATTGAGGACTGAGTGTTGAGGATAGAGTGTTGAGAATTTGTGTTTGGGAACTGAGATTTGGAGATTGTAGATTGAGGATTGTGTATTTAAAAATGAGAATTAAGGATTTTCTATTGAGGCCTGAGAATTGATGGCTGAGGATTGAGGATTGAGGATTAAGGATTGAGGATTGAGGATTGAGGATTGATGGTTGAGTATTGAAGATTGGCGATTGAGTATTGAGGATTGAATATTGAGTGTCGTGGACTGAGGATTGAGGACTGAGGGTTGAAGATTGAGGATTGAGTACTGACGATTGAAGATCGAGGACTGAGTATTGAAAACTGAGAATTGAGGATATTTTATTGAGGATTGAGAATTGAGCGTTGAGGATTGAGTATCGAAGGCTGAGGATTGAGTTTTTATGTAGAAGATTGAGGTTTGGGAATTGTTGGTGGAGGATTGAGGACTGAGGTTTGAGGATTGAGGATTGGCAATTGAATTTTGGGGTTTGAGGATTGAGGATTGATGATTGAGGATTGAGGATTGAGGGCTGACGATTGAAGGTAGAGGACTGAGTATTGAAAACAGGGTATTGAGGATACTCTATTGAGGATTGAAAATTGAGGATTGAGGTTTGAGTATTGAAGATTAAGGGTTGAGGATTGAAGGTTGAGGTTTGAGGATTGACGATTGAGGAATGAGGATTGAGGATTGAGTATTGAGGATTGAGGATTGAGTATTGAGGATTGAAGATTGAGGATTGACGATTGAGAATTGATGATTGAGGATAGAGGATTAAGGATTGAGGATTGAAGATTGAGGATAGAGTATTGAAGATTGAGGATTGACGATTGAGGATTGAGGATTGAGGACTGAGGATTGAGGATTGAGGATTGAGGATTGAGGATTGAGGATTGAAGATTGCGGAATGAGGATTCAGACTTGATGATTGAGGATAGAGGATTGAGGATTGAGGACTGAAGATTGAGGATTGAGTATTGAAGATTGAGGATTGAAGATTGAGGATGAGGAATGAGGAACGAGGATTGAGGATCGAAGGTTGAGGATAGCAGATTGCGGTTTGAAGATTGAGGACCGAGGGTTGAAGTTCGAGGATTGAGGATTGAGGATTGAGGTTCGAGGATTGAGGATTGAGAATTGGGGATTGCTGAGGATTGAGGATTGAGGATTGGGGACTGCGGATTGAAGATTTAGGATTGAAGATTGAGGATTGAGGATTGAGGATTGAGGATTGAGGATTGAGGGTTGAGTATTGAGGATTGAGGATTGAGGACTGCGGATTGAAGATTTAGGATTGAAGATTGAGGATTGAGGATTGAGGATTGACGATTGAGGATTGAGGATAGAGGATTGAGGATGGGGCATTGAGGATTGAGTGTAGAGGATTGAAGATGGAGGATTGAGAATTGATGATTGAGTATTGAGGATTGAGGATTGAGGGTCGATTACAGAGATTTGAAGATTGAAGATTGTGGATTGAGTATTGAAAACTGAGAATTGAGGATATTCAACTGAGGATTGAGGATTGAAGGTTGAGGTTTGAGGATTGACGATTGAGGATTGAGGATTGAGGATTGAGTATTGAGGATTCAGGATTGAGTATTGAGGATTGAAGATTGAGGATTGACGATTGAGAATTGATGATTGAGGATAGAGGATTAAGGATTGAGGATTGAAGATTGAGGATAGAGTATTGAAGATTGAGGATTGACGATTGAGGATTGAGGATTGAGGACTGAGGATTGAGGATTGAGGATTGAGGATTGAGGATTGAAGATTGCGGAATGAGGATTCAGAATTGATGATTGAGGATAGAGGATTGAGGATTGAGGACTGAAGATTGAGGATTGAGTATTGAAGATTGAGGATTGAAGATTGAGGATGAGGAATGAGGAACGAGGATTGAGGATCGAAGGTTGAGGATAGCGGATTGCGGTTTGAAGATTGATGACCGAGGGTTGAAGTTCGAGGATTGAGGATTGAGGATTGAGGTTCGAGGATTGAGGATTGAGAATTGGGGATTGCTGAGGATTGAGGATTGAGGATTGGGGACTGCGGATTGAAGATTTAGGATTGAAGATTGAGGATTGAGGATTGAGTATTGAGGATTGAAGATTGAGTATTGACGATTGAGAACTGATGATTGAGGATAGAGGATTAAGGATTGAGGATTGAAGGTTGAGGATAGAGTATTGAAGATTGAGGATTGAAGATTGAGGATCAGGATTGAGGATCGAGGATTGCGGATCGAAGGTTGAGGATAGAGGATTGAGGATTGAGGATTGGGAATTGATGATTGAGGATAGAGGATTGAGGATTGAGGATTGAAGATTGAGGATTGAGTATTGAAGATTGAGGATTGAAGATTGAGGATGAGGATTGAGGATCGAGGATTGAGGATCGAAGGTTGAGGATAGAGGATTGCGGTTTGAAGATTGATGACCGAGGGTTGAAGTTCGAGGATTGAGGATTGAGGATTGAGGTTCGAGGAATGAGGATTGAGAACTGAGGATTGTTAAGGATTGAGGATTGAGGATTGAGGACTGCGGATTGAAGATTTAGGATTGAAGATTGAGGATTGAGGATTGAGGATAGAGGATTGAGGATTGAGGATAGAGTATTGAGGATGGAGCATTGAGGATTGAGTGTTGAGGATTGAGAATTGATGATTGAGGATAGAGGATTGAGGATTGAAAATCGAGGATGGAGGATTGCGAATTGAGGATTGAGGATTGAGGATTGAGGATTGAGGATTGAGGATTGAGGATTGATGGTTGAGTATTGAAGATTGACGATTGAGTATTGAGGATTGAAGATTGAGTGTCGTGGACTGAGGATTGAGGATTGAGGGTTGAATATTGAGGATTGAGTACTGACGATTGAAGATTGAGGACTGAGTATTGAAAACTGAGAATTGAGGATATTTTATTGAGGATTGAAAATTGAGGATTGAGGATTGAGGATTGAGGATTAAGGGTTGAGGATTGAAGATTAAGGATTGAGGATTGAGGATTGACGATTGAGGGTTGAGGATTCGGGATTGAGGATTGAGGATTGATGGTTGAGGATTGAGGTTTGAGGATTGGGGATTGAGGGTTGAGTATTGAGGAATGAGCATTGAGGATTGAGGGTTGGGTATTGAAGATTGGGAATTGTGTTTTGATGTTTCAAGATTGAGGATTGATGTTGAAGTTTGGGGATTGAGGATTGATAACTGAGGATTGAGGATTTAGGACTGAGGTCTGAAGATTGAGGATTGAGGACTGAGGACTGAGGGTTGAGGATTCAGGATTGGGGATTAAGGGTTGAGGATTGACTGTTGAGGATTGACGATTGACGATTGAGTACTGAGGATTGAGGATAGAGGATAGAGGATTGAGGATTGAGCATTGAGGATTGATAATTGAGGATTGAGGATTAGGGATTCAGGACTGAAGATTGAGGATTGAGGACTGAGGAATGAGGTTTGAGGATTGAGGTTTGAGTATTGAGGATTGAGGATTGCGGATTGAGGATTGATGATTGAGGACTGAGGGTCGAGGTTTGAAGATTGAAGATTGAGGTTTGGTGATTGTTGATTGAATATTGAGGACTGAGTGTTGAGGATAGAGTATTGAGAATTGATGTTTGGGAACAGAGATTTGATTATTGCAGATTGACATCTGAGTGTTGAGGATAGAGTGTTGAGAATTGATGTTTTGGAACTGAGAGTTGAAGATTGAAGATTGTGGATTGAGTATTGAAAGCTGAGAATTGTGGATATTCTACTGAGGATTGAGGATTGAGGATTGAGGATTGAGGACTGATGGTTGAGACTGTGGGTTGAGCATTGAGCGTTGAGGATTGAGGATTGAAGATTGAGGATTGAGGATTGATGTAGAAGATTGAGGTTTGAGAATTGTTGGTGGAGGATTGAGGACTGAGGTTTGAGAATTGAGGATTGGCAATTGAATTTTGGGGTTTGAGGAACGAGGACTGAGGATTGAGGATTGAGGTTTGTGTATTGAGTATTGAGGATTGAGGATTGAGTATTGCGGATTGAGGGCTGAGGATTGCATATTGAGAATTGAGGATTGAGTATTGAAGACTGAGGACAGAGTATAGAAAACTGAGAATTGAGGATATTCTATTGAGGATTGAGATTTGAGGATTGAGGATTGAGTACTGAGGATTGAGGGTTGATGACTGAGGATTAAGTATTGAGGATTGATTCTTGAGGTTCGAGGGTTGACGATTGAGGATGGTGGATTGAGGATTGAGGATTGAGGATTAAGTACTGAGGACTGAGGATTGAGGTTTGAGGATTGACGATTGAGGATTGAGGATTGAGGATTGAGGATTGAATACTGAGGGCTGAGTATTGAGGAGTGAGGATTGAAGGTTGAGCATTCAGGATTGAGGATTGAATGTTGAGGATTGAGAATTAAGCATTGAATACTGAGGATTGAGTATTGATGGTTGAGGATTGAGGATTGACGATTGAGGATTGAAGATTGAGGATTGACGATTGAGAATTGTTGATTGAGGATAGAGGATTGAGGATTGAAGATTGAGGATGGGGATTGAGGATTGAAGATTGAGGATTGAGTATTGAGGATTGAGAATTGAGAATTGAGGATTGAGGATTGAGGATCGAGGATTGAGGATTGAGGATTGCGGATTGAGTATTGAGGATTAAGGACTGAGGGCCGAGGTTTGAAGATTGAAGATTGAGGTTTGGTGATTGCTGATTGAATATTGAGGACTGAGTGTTGAGGATAGAGTATTGAGAATTGATGTTTGGGAACTGAGATTTGATTATTGCAGATTGACATCTGAGTGTTGAGGATAGAGTGTTGAGAATTGATGTTTGGGAACTGAGAGTTGAAGATTGAAGATTGAGGATTGAGTTTTGAAAACTGAGAATTGAGTATTTTCCCTTGAGGACTGAGAATAGACGATTGAGTATTGAGGATTGAGGATTGAGAATTGAGGATTGAGGATTGAGGTTCGAGGATTGAGGATTGAGGATTGAGGGTTGAGTATTGAGGATTGAAGGTTGAGGACTGAGGATTGATGACTGAGGATTGAGGATTGAGGATTGAGGATTGAGGATTGAAGATTGAGGATTGACGATTGAGAATTGATGATTGAGGATAGAGGATTGAGGATTCAGGATTGAAGATTGAGGATTGAGTATTGAAGATGTGGGATTGTCGATTGAGGATTGAGGATTGAGGTCTGAGGATTGAGGATTGAGGATTGAGGATTGAGGATTGAGGATTGAAGATTGAGGATTGAGGATTGGGAATTGATGGTTGAGGATAGAGGATTGAGGGTTGAGGATTGAAGATTGAGGATTGAGTATTGAAGATTGAGGATTGAAGATTGAGGATCAGGATTGAGGATCGAGGATTGCGGATCGAAGGTTGAGGATAGAGGATTGAGGATTGAGGATTGGGAATTGATGGTTGAGGATAGAGGATTGAGGATTGAGGATTGAAGATTGAGGATTGAGTATTGAAGATTGAGGATTGAAGATTGAGGATGAGGATTGAGGATCGAGGATTGAGGATCGAAGGTTGAGGATAGAGGATTGCGGTTTGAAGATTGATGACCGAGAGTTGAAGTTCGAGGATTGAGGATTGAGGATTGAGGTTCGAGGATTGAGGATTGAGAACTGAGGATTGTTAAGGATTGAGGATTGAGGATTGAGGACTGCGGATTGAAGATTTAGGATTGAAGATTGAGGATTGAGGATTGAGGATAGAGGATTGAGGATTGAGGATAGAGTATTGAGGATGGAGCATTGAGGATTGAGTGTTGAGGATTGAGAATTGATGATTGAGGATAGAGGATTGAGGATTGAAAATCGAGGATGGAGGATTGCGAATTGAGGATTGAGGATTGAGGATTGAGGATTGAGGATTGAGGATTGAGGATTGATGGTTGAGTATTGAAGATTGACGATTGAGTATTGAGGATTGAAGATTGAGTGTCGTGGACTGAGGATTGAGGATTGAGGGTTGAATATTGAGGATTGAGTACTGACGATTGAAGATTGAGGACTGAGTATTGAAAACTGAGAATTGAGGATATTTTATTGAGGATTGAAAATTGAGGATTGAGGATTGAGGATTGAGGATTAAGGGTTGAGGATTGAAGATTAAGGATTGAGGATTGAGGATTGACGATTGAGGATTGAGGATTCGGGATTGAGGATTGAGGATTGATGGTTGAGGATTGAGGTTTGAGGATTGGGGATTGAGGGTTGAGTATTGAGGAATGAGCATTGAGGATTGAGGGTTGGGTATTGAAGATTGAGAATTGTGTTTTGATGTTTCAAGATTGAGGATTGATGTTGAAGTTTGGGGATTGAGGATTGATAACTGAGGATTGAGGATTTAGGACTGAGGTCTGAAGATTGAGGATTGAGGACTGAGGACTGAGGGTTGAGGATTCAGGATTGGGGATTAAGGGTTGAGGATTGACTGTTGAGGATTGACGATTGACGATTGAGTACTGAGGATTGAGGATAGAGGATAGAGGATTGAGGATTGAGTATTGCGGATTGAGGGCTGAGGATTGAATATTGAGAATTGAGGATTGAGTGTTGAAGACTGAGGACAGAGTATAGAAAACTGAGAATTGAGGATATTCTATTGAGGATTGAGATTTGAGGATTGAGGATTGAGTATTGAGGATTGAGGGTTGATGACTGAGGATTAAGTATTGAGGATTGATTCTTGAGGTTCGAGGGTTGACGATTGAGGATGGTGGATTGAGGATTGAGGATTGAGGATTAAGTACTGAGGATTGAGGATTGAGGTTTGAGGATTGACGATTGAGGATTGATGATTGAGGATTGAGGATTGAATACTGAGGGCTGAGTATTGAGGAGTGAGGATTGAAGGTTGAACATTCAGGATTGAGGATTGAATGTTGAGGATTGAGAATTGAGCATTGAATACTGAGGATTGAGGATTGAGGATTGAGGACTGAGGACTGAGGGTTGAGGATTGATGATTGGGGATTAAGGGTTGAGGATTGACGGTTGAGGATTGACGATAGACGATTGAGGACTGAGGATTGAGGATAGAGGATTGAGGATTCAGGACTGAACATTGAGGATTGAGGAGTGAGGGATGAGGGTTGAGGATTGAGGTTTGAGTATTGAGGATTGTGGATTGCGGATTGAGTATTGAGGATTAAGGACTGAGGGCCGAGGTTTGAAGATTGAAGATTGAGGTTTTGTGATTGTTGATTGAATATTGAGGACTGAGTGTTGAGGATAGAGTATTGAGAATTGATGTTTGGGAACAGAGATTTGATTATTGCAGATTGACATCTGAGTGTTGAGGATAGAGTGTTGAGAATTGATGTTTTGGAACTGAGAGTTGAAGATTGAAGATTGTGGATTGAGTATTGAAAGCTGAGAATTGTGGATATTCTACTGAGGATTGAGGATTGAGGATTGAGGATTGAGGACTGATGGTTGAGACTGTGGGTTGAGCATTGAGCGTTGAGGATTGAGGATTGAAGATTTAGGATTGAAGATTGAGGATCGAGGATTCAGGATTGAGAATTGAGGATTGAGGATTGAGGATTGAGGATTGAGGATTGAGGGTTGAGGACTGCGGATTGAAGATTTAAGATTGAAGATTGAGGATTGAAGATTCAGGACTCAGTATTGAAACGGAGAGTTGAGGATATTCTATTGAGGATTGAGATTTGAGAATTGACTATTGAGGATTGAGGATTGAGGATTGAGGATTGAGGATTGAGGATTGAGGATTGATGATTGAGGATTGTGGATAGAGGATTGAGGATTGAGGATTGAGGATTGAGGACTGACGATTGAAGATTGAGGTCTGAGTTTGAAAACAGAGAATTGAGGATATTCTATAGAGGATTGCAAATTGAGGATTGAGGATTGAGGATTGAGGATTAAAGGTTGAGGATAGATGGTTGAGGTTTGAGGATTGACGATTGAGGATTGAGGATTGGGGATTGAGGATTGAGGATGGATGGCTGAGGATTGAGGATTGGCGATTGAGGATTGATAATTGAGGATTGAGGATTGAGGATTGACGATAGAGAATTGAGGATTGAGCACTGAGGATTGAGTGTTGAGGATTGAAGATTGAGGATTGAGAATTGATGACTGAGGATTGGGGATTGAGGATCGAGTGTTGATTACTGAGAGTTGAGGATTGAGGGTTGAGGATTGAGGATTGACGATTGAGGATTGAGTGTTGAGGATTGAAGATTGAGGATTGAGAATTGATGACTGAGGATTGAGCATTGAGGATTGAGTGTTGATTACTGAGAGTTGAGGATTGAGTGTTGAGGATTGATGATTGACGATTGAGGATTGAGGATTGAGGATTGAGGATTGAGGATTGCGGATTGAGGATTCAGGATTGGAGATTGAGGACTGACGATCGAGGATTGAGGATTGACGATTGAGGGTTGAGTATTGAGGATAGAGGATTGAGGATTGAGCGTTGAGGATTGAGTGTTGAGGATTGAAGATTGAGGATTGAGAATTGACCATTGAGGATTGACGATTGAGGACTGAGGATTGATGATTGAGCATTGAGGATTGATGATTGAGTATTGAGGATTAAGGGTTGAGGATTGAAGGTTGAGGTTTGAGGATTGACGATTGAGGATTGGGGATTGAGGATTGAGGATTGATGGTTGAGGATTGACGATTTATTAGTGAGGATTTAGGATTGAGGATTGAGGATTGAGGATTGAGGAGCAAGGGTTGAGGATTGAAGGTTGAGGTTTGAGGATTGACGATTGAGGGTTGAGGATTAGGGATCGTGCACTGAATATTGAGGATTGAGGATTGTCGTCTGTGGGTTGATCATTGAGGATAGAGGATTGGGGACTGAGGGGTTGAGGATTGAGTATTGAGGATTGAGGATTGAAGATTGAGGATTGAGGATTGAGGGTTGAGGATTGAGGGTTGAGTATTGAGGATTGAAGGTTGAGGACTGAGGGTTGAAGTTTGAGGATTCAGGGTAGAGGATTGAGGATTGAAGATTAAGGATTGAGGATTGAGGATTGAGGATTGAGGATTGAGGATTGAGGATTGAGGACTGACGATTGAAGATTGAGGTCTGAGTTTGAAAACAGAGAATTGAGGATATTCTCTAGAGGATTGAAAATTGAGAATTGAGGATTGAGGATTGACGATTGAGGATTAAGGGTTGAGGTTTGAAGGTTGCTGATTGAGGATTGACGATTGAGGATTGAGGATTCGGGATTGAGGATTGAGGATTGATGGTTGAGGATTGAGGATTGACGATTGAGGATTGAAGATTGAGGATTGACGATTGAGAATTGATGATTGAGGATAGAGGATTGAGGATTGAAGATTGAGGATGGGGATTGAGGATTGAAGATTGAGGATTGAGTATTGAAGATTGAGAATTGAGAATTGAGGATTGAGGATTGAGGATCGAGGATTGAGGATTGAGGATTGAGGGTTGAGTATTGAGGATTAAGGACTGAGGGCCGAGGTTTGAAGATTGAAGATTGAGGTTTGGTGATTGTTGATAGAATATTGAGGACTGAGTGTTAGGGATAAAGTATTGAGAATTGATGTTTGGGAACTGAGATTTGATTATTGCAGATGCACATCTGAGTGTTGAGGATAGAGTGTTGAGAATTGATGTTTGGGAACTGAGATTTGGAGATTGAAGGTTGAGGATTGTGTATTGAAGACTGAGAATTAAGGGTTCTCTATTGAAGCCTGAGAATTGATGATTGAGGATTGAGGATTGAGGATTGAGGATTGAGGATTGAGGATTCGGGAGTGAGGATTGAGGATTGATGGTTGAGGATTGAGGATTGAGGATTAAGTGTTGAGGATTGAAGGTTGATGTTTGAGGATTGACGATTGAGGATTGAGAATTCGGGATTGAGGATTGAGGATTGATGGTTGAGGATTGAGGATTGAGGATTGATAATTGATGATTGAGGATAGAGGATTGAGGATTGAGAATCGAGGATTGAGGTTTGATAATTGAGAATTGAGGATTGAGGATTGATGGTTGAGGATTGAGTATTCACGATCTAGGACGGAGGATTGAGGATTGAGGATTGAGGATTGAGAATTGAGGATTGAGGATTGAAGATTGAGGATTGAGGATTGATAATTGATGATTGAGGATAGAGGATTGAGGATTGAGAATCGAGGATTGAGGTTTGAGAATTGAGAATTGAGGATTGAGCGTTGAGGATTGAGGATTGAGGATTGAGGATTGAGGACTGCGGATTGAGGATTGAGAATTGAGGATTGGAGATTGAAGATTGAGTATTGAGGATTGAGAATTGAAGATTGAGGATAGAGGATTGAGGATTGAGGACTGAAGATTGAGGATTGAGTATTGAAGATTGAGGATTGACGATTGAGGTTTGAGGATTGAGGATTGAGGATTGAGGATTGAGGATAGAGGATTGAGGATTGAGGAATGAAGATTGAAGATTTAGGATTGAAGATTGAGGATTGAATATTCAGGACTGAGTATTGAAACGGAGAGTTGAGGATATTCTATTGAGGATTGAGATTTGAGAATTGGCGATTGAGGATTGAGGATTGAGGATTGAGGATTGAGGATTAAAGATTGAGGATTGAGGATTGAGGATTGAGAATTGATGATTCAGGATTGAAGATTGAGCATTGAGGATTGAGAATTGAAGATTGAGGATAGAGGATTGAGGATTGAGGACTGAAGGTTGAGGATTGAGTATTGAAGATTGAGGATTGACGATTGAGGTTTGAGGATTGAGGGTTGAGGATTGAGGATTGAGGATTGAGGATTGAGGAATGAAGATTGAGGATTGAGGATTGAGAATTGATGATTGAGGACTGAGGATTGAGGATTGAGGATTGAGGATTGAGGATTGAGGATTGAAGATTGAGGAATGAGGATTCAGAATTGATGATTGAGGATAGAGGATTGAGGATCGAGGATTGAAGATTTAGGTTTGAGTATTGAAGATTGAGGATTGAAGATTGAGGATGAGGATTGAGGATCGAGGATTGAGGATCGAAGGTTGAGTATAGAGGATTGCGGTTTGAAGATTGATGACCGCGGGTTGAAGTTCGAGGATTGAGGATTGAGGATTGAGGATTGAGGATTGATAATTGAGGATTGAGGATTGAGGATTGAGTATTGAAGATAGAGGGTTGAGTATTGAGGAATGAGCATTGAGGATTGAGGATTGGGTATTGAAGATTGAGAATTGTGTTTTGATGTTTCAAGATTGAGGATTGATGTTGAAGTTTGGGGATTGAGGATTGATAACTGAGGATTGAGGATTTAGGACTGAGGTCTGAAGATTGAGGATTGAGGACTGAGGACTGAGGGTTGAGGATTCAGGATTGGGGATTAAGGGTTGAGGATTGACTGTTGAGGATTGACGATTGACGATTGAGTATTGAGGATTGAGGATAAAGGATAGAGGATTGAGGATTGAGCATTGAGCATTGAGGATTGATAATTGAGGATTGAGGATTGGGGATTGAGGATTGAGGATTGAGGATTGAGGGTCGAGGTTTGAAGATTGAAGATTGAGGTTTGGGGATTGTTGATTGAATATTGAGGACTGAGAGTTGAGGATAGAGTATTGAGAATTGATGTTTGGGAACTGAGACTTGATGATTGCAGATTGACGTCTGAGTCTTGAGGATAGAGTGTTGAAAATTGATGTTTGGGAACTGAGAGTTGAAGATTGAAGATTGTGGATTGAGTATTGAAAGCTGAGAATTGAGTATTTTCCCTTGCGGACTGAGAACAGACGATTGAGTATTGAGGATTGAGGATTGAGGATAGATGGATGGGTATTGAGGAATGACGATTGAGGATTGAGTATTGCGGATTGAGGATTGAGGATACAGGATTAAGGACTGAGGGTTGAGGATTGAGGATTGACGATTGAGGATTGACGATTGAGGATTGAGGATTGAGGATTGAGGATTGAGGATTGAGGGTTGATTACTGAGGGTTGAGGATTGAGGGTTGAGGTGTCGGGATTGAGGATTGAAGACTGAGGATTGATGATTGATGATTGGAGATTGTGCACCGAGGATTGAGGACTGAGGGGTGAGGATTGAGTGCTGAGAATTTATGATTGATAATTGAGTAATGAGAGTTGACGCTTGAGGACTGAGGATTGAGGATCCAGTATTGAGGATTGTGGATTGAGGATTGAGTATTGCGGATTGAGGGCTGAGGATTGAATATTGAGAATTGAGGATTGAGTGTTGAAGACTGAGGACAGAGTATAGAAAACTGAGAATTGAGGATATTCTATTGAGGATTGAGATTTGAGGATTGAGGATTGAGTATTGAGGATTGAGGGTTGATGACTGAGGATTAAGTATTGAGGATTGATTCTTGAGGTTCGAGGGTTGACGATTGAGGATGGTGGATTGAGGTTTGAGGATTGAGGATTAAGTACTGAGGATTGAGCATTGAGGTTTGAGGATTGACGATTGAGGATTGATGATTGAGGATTGAGGATTGAATACTGAGGGCTGAGTATTGAGGAGTGAGGATTGAAGGTTGAAAATTCAGGATTGAGGATTGAATGTTGAGGATTGAGAATTGAGCATTGAATACTGAGGATTGAGGATTGAGGATTGAGGACTGAGGACTGAGGGTTGAGGATTGATGATTGGGGATTAAGGGTTGAGGATTGACGGTTGAGGATTGACGATAGACGATTGAGGACTGAGGATTGAGGATAGAGGATTGAGGATTCAGGACTGAACATTGAGGATTGAGGAGTGAGGGATGAGGGTTGAGGATTGAGGTTTGAGTATTGAGGATTGTGGATTGCGGATTGAGTATTGAGGATTAAGGACTGAGGGCCGTGGTTTGAAGATTGAAGATTGAGGTTTGGTGATTGTTGATTGAATATTGAGGACTGAGTGTTGAGGATAGAGTATTGAGAATTGATGTTTGGGAACTGAGATTTGATTATTGCAGATTGACATCTGAGTGTTGAGGATAGAGTGTTGAGAATTGATGTTTTGGAACTGAGAGTTGAAGATTGAAGATTGTGGATTGAGTATTGAAAGCTGAGAATTGTGGATATTCTACTGAGGATTGAGGATTGAGGATTGAGGATTGAGGACTGATGGTTGAGACTGTGGGTTGAGCATTGAGCGTTGAGGATTGAGGATTGAAGATTGAGGATTGAGGATTGATGTAGAAGATTGAGGTTTGAGAATTGTTGGTGGAGGATTGAGGACTGAGGTTTGAGAATTGAGGATTGGCAATTGAATTTTGGGGTTTGAGGAACGAGGACTGAGGACTGAGGATTGAGGTTTGAGTATTGAGTATTGAGGATTGAGGATTGAGTATTGCGGATTGAGGGCTGAGGATTGAATATTGAGAATTGAGGATTGAGTATTGAAGACTGAGGACAGAGTATAGAAAACTGAGAATTGAGGATATTCTATTGAGGATTGAGATTTGAGGATTGAGGATTGAGTATTGAGGATTGAGGGTTGATGACTGAGGATTAAGTATTGAGGATTGATTCTTGAGGTTCGAGGGTTGACGATTGAGGATGGTGGATTGAGGATTGAGGATTGAGGATTAAGTACTGAGGATTGAGGATTGAGGTTTGAGGATTGACGATTGAGGATTGAGGATTGAGGATTGAGGATTGAATACTGAGGGCTGAGTATTGAGGAGTGAGGATTGAAGGTTGAGCATTCAGGATTGAGGATTGAATGTTGAGGATTGAGAATTAAGCATTGAATACTGAGGATTGAGTATTGATGGTTGAGGATTGAGGATTGACGATTGAGGATTGAAGATTGAGGATTGACGATTGAGAATTGATGATTGAGGATAGAGGATTGAGGATTGAAGATTGAGGATGGGGATTGAGGATTGAAGATTGAGGATTGAGTATTGAGGATTGAGAATTGAGAATTGAGGATTGAGGATTGAGGATCGAGGATTGAGGATTGAGGATTGCGGATTGAGTATTGAGGATTAAGGACTGAGGGCCGAGGTTTGAAGATTGAAGATTGAGGTTTGGTGATTGCTGATTGAATATTGAGGACTGAGTGTTGAGGATAGAGTATTGAGAATTGATGTTTGGGAACTGAGATTTGATTATTGCAGATTGACATCTGAGTGTTGAGGATAGAGTGTTGAGAATTGATGTTTGGGAACTGAGAGTTGAAGATTGAAGATTGAGGATTGAGTTTTGAAAACTGAGAATTGAGTATTTTCCCTTGAGGACTGAGAATAGACGATTGAGTATTGAGGATTGAGGATTGAGAATTGAGGACTGAGGATTGAGGATCAAGGATTGAGGATTGAGGATTGAGGGTTGAGTATTGAGGATTGAAGGTTGAGGACTGAGGATTGATGACTGAGGATTGAGGATTGAGGATTGAGGATTGAGGATTGAAGATTGAGGATTGACGATTGAGAATTGATGATTGAGGATAGAGGATTGAGGATTCAGGATTGAAGATTGAGGATTGAGTATTGAAGATGTGGGATTGACGATTGAGGATTGAGGATTGAGGACTGAGGATTGAGGATTGAGGATTGAGGATTGAGGATTGAGGATTGAAGATTGAGGATTGAGGATTGGGAATTGATGGTTGAGGATAGAGGATTGAGGGTTGAGGATTGAAGATTTAGGATTGAGTATTGAAGATTGAGGATTGAAGATTGAGGATCAGGATTGAGGATCGAGGATTGCGGATCGAAGGTTGAGGATAGAGGATTGAGGATTGAGGATTGGGAATTGATGATTGAGGATAGAGGATTGAGGATTGAGGATTGAAGATTGAGGATTGAGTATTGAAGATTGAGGATTGAAGATTGAGGATGAGGATTGAGGATCGAGGATTGAGGATCGAAGGTTGAGGATAGAGGATTGCGGTTTGAAGATTGATGACCGAGGGTTGAAGTTCGAGGATTGAGGATTGAGGATTGAGGTTCGAGGATTGAGGATTGAGAACTGAGGATTGTTAAGGATTGAGGATTGAGGATTGAGGACTGCGGATTGAAGATTTAGGATTGAAGATTGAGGATTGAGGATTGAGGATAGAGGATTGAGGATTGAGGATAGAGTATTGAGGATGGAGCATTGAGGATTGAGTGTTGAGGATTGAGAATTGATGATTGAGGATAGAGGATTGAGGATTGAAAATCGAGGATGGAGGATTGAGAATTGAGGATTGAGGATTGAGGATTGAGGATTGAGGATTGAGGATTGAGGATTGATGGTTGAGTATTGAAGATTGACGATTGAGTATTGAGGATTGAAGATTGAGTGTCGTGGACTGAGGATTGAGGATTGAGGGTTGAATATTGAGGATTGAGTACTGACGATTGAAGATTGAGGACTGAGTATTGAAAACTGAGAATTGAGGATATTTTATTGAGGATTGAAAATTGAGGATTGAGGATTGAGGATTGAGGATTAAGGGTTGAGGATTGAAGATTAAGGATTGAGGATTGAGGATTGACGATTGAGGATTGAGGATTCGGGATTGAGGATTGAGTATTGATGGTTGAGGATTGAGGTTTGAGGAATGGGGATTGAGGGTTGAGTATTGAGGAATGAGCATTGAGGATTGAGGGTTGGGTATTGAAGATTGAGAATTGTGTTTTGATGTTTCAAGATTGAGGATTGATGTTGAAGTTTGGGGATTGAGGATTGATAACTGAGGATTGAGGATTTAGGACTGAGGTCTGAAGATTGAGGATTGAGGACTGAGGACTGAGGGTTGAGGATTCAGGATTGGGGATTAAGGGTTGAGGATTGACTGTTGAGGATTGACGATTGACGATTGAGTACTGAGGATTGAGGATAGAGGATAGAGGATTGAGGATTGAGCATTGAGGATTGATAATTGAGGATTGAGGATTAGGGATTCAGGACTGAAGATTGAGGATTGAGGACTGAGGAATGAGGTTTGAGGATTGAGGTTTGAGTATTGAGGATTGAGGATTGCGGATTGAGGATTGATGATTGAGGACTGAGGGTCGAGGTTTGAAGATTGAAGATTGAGGTTTGGGGATTGTTGATTGAATATTGAGGACTGAGAGTTGAGGATAGAGTATTGAGAATTGATGTTTGGGAACTGAGATTTGATGATTGCAGATTGACGTCTGAGTCTTGAGGATAGAGTGTTGAGAATTGATGTTTGGGAGCTGAGGGTTGAAGATTGAAGATTGTGGATTGAGTATTGAAAACTGAGAATTGAGTATTTTCCCTTGAGGACTGAGAACAGACGATTGAGTATTGAGGATTGAGGATTGAGGATAGATGGATGGGTATTGAGGAATGACGATTGAGGATTGAGTATTGCTGATTGAGGATTGAGGATACAGGATTAAGGACTGAGGGTTGAGGATTGAGGATTGACGATTGAGGATTGACGATTGAGGATTGAGGATTGAGGATTGAGGGTTGATTACTGAGGGTTGAGGATTGAGGGTTGAGGAGTCGGGATTGAGGATTGAAGACTGAGGATTGGTGATTGATGATTGAAGATTGTGCACCGAGGATTGAGGACTGAGGGGTGAGGATTGAGTGCTGAGAATTTATGATTGACAATTGAGTTATGAGTGTTGAGGCTTGAGGACTGAGGATTGAGGATCCAGTATTGAGGATTGTGGATTGAGGATTGAGTATTGCGGATTGAGGCCTGAGGATTGAATATTGAGGATTGACGATTGAGGATTGAGGATTAACGATTGAGGATTGTGGATTGAGTATAGAGGATTGAGGATTGAGCGTTGAGGATTGAGTGTTGAGGATTGAAGATTGAGGATTGAGAATTGACGATTGAGGATTGAGGATTGAGGATTGAGGATTGAGGGTTGATTACTGAGGGTTGAGCATTGTGGGTTGAGGATTGAGGTATGAGGATTGACGATTGAGGATTGAGGATTGGGGATTGAGGATTGAGGATTGATGGTTGAGGGTTGAGGAGTGAGGATTGAGGTTTGAGGATTGAGGAATGAAGATTGAGGATTGAGGATTGAGAATTGATGATTGAGGACAGAGGATTGAGGATTGAGGATTGAAGATTGAGGATTGAGTATTGAAGATTGAGGATCGAGAATTGAGGATTGAGGATTGAGGATCGAGGATTGAGGGTTGAGGATTGAGGGTTGAGTATTGAGGATTGAAGGTTGAGGACTGAGGTTTAATGATTGAGGATTGAGGATTGAGGATTGAGGATTGAGGATTGAAGATTGAGGATTGAGTATTGAGGATTGAAGTTTAAGTATTGAGAATTGATGATTGAGGATTGAGGATTGAGGGTTGATTACTGAGGGTTGAGGATTGAGTGTTGAGGATTGAGGATTGACGATTGAGGACTGAGGATTGATGATTGAGGATTGAGGATTGCGGATTGAGGTTTGAGGATTGGAGATTGAGGACTGATGATCGAGGATTGAGGATTGACGATTGAGGGTTGAGTATTGACGATAGAGGATTGAGGATTGAGCGTTGAGGATTGAGTGTTGAGGATTGAAGATTGAGGATCGAGAATTGACCATTGAGGATTGACGATTGAGGACTGACGATTGAAGATTGAGGTCTGAGTTTGAAAACAGAGAATTGAGGATATTCTCTAGAGGATTGAAAATTGAGAATTGAGGATTGAGGATTGACGATTGAGGATTGAGGATTGAGGATTGAGGATTGAGGTCTGACGATTGAAGATTGAGGTCTGAGTTTGAAAACAGAGAATTGAGGATATTCTATAGAGGATTGAAAATTGAGAATTGAGGATTGAGGATTGACGATTGAGGATTAAGGGTTGAGGTTTGAAGGTTGATGTTTGAGGATTGACGATTGAGGATTGAGGATTCGGGATTGAAGATTGAGGATTGATGGTTGAGGATTGAGGATTGACGATTGAGGATTGAAGATTGAGGATTGACGATTGAGAATTGATGATTGAGGATAGAGGATTGAGGATTGAAGATTGAGGATGGGGATTGAGGATTGAAGATTGAGGATTGAGTATTGAAGATTGAGAATTGAGAATTGAGGATTGAGGATTGAGGATCGAGGATTGAGGATTGAGGATTGAGGGTTGAGTATTGAGGATTAAGGACTGAGGGCCGAGGTTTGAAGATTGAAGATTGAGGTTTGGTGATTGTTGATAGAATATTGAGGACTGAGTGTTGAGGATAAAGTATTGAGAATTGATGTTTGGGAACTGAGATTTGATTATTGCAGATGCACATCTGAGTGTTGAGGATAGAGTGTTGAGAATTGATGTTTGGGAACTGAGATTTGGAGATTGAAGGTTGAGGATTGTGTATTGAAGACTGAGAATTAAGGGTTCTCTATTGAGGCCTGAGAATTGATGATTGAGGATTGAGGATTGAGGATTGAGGATTGAGGATTGAGGATTCGGGAGTGAGGATTGAGGATTGATGGTTGAAGATTGAGGATTGAGGATTAAGTGTTGAGGATTGAAGGTTGATGTTTGAGGATTGACGACTGAGGATTGAGAATTCGGGATTGAGGATTGAGGATTGATGGTTGAGGATTGAGGATTGAGGATTGATAATTGATGATTGAGGATAGAGGATTGAGGATTGAGAATCGAGGATTGAGGTTTGATAATTGAGAATTGAGGATTGAGGATTGATGGTTGAGGATTGAGTATTCACGATCTAGGACGGAGGATTGAGGATTGAGGATTGAGGATTGAGAATTGAGGATTGAGGATTGAAGATTGAGGATTGAGGATTGATAATTGATGATTGAGGATAGAGGATTGAGGATTGAGTATCGAGGATTGAGGTTTGAGAATTGAGAATTGAGGATTGAGCGTTGAGGATTGAGGATTGAGGATTGAGGATTGAGGACTGCGGATTGAGGATTGAGAATTGAGGATTGAAGATTGAAGATTGAGTATTGAGGATTGAGAATTGAAGATTGAGGATAGAGGACTGAGGATTGAGGACTGAAGATTGAGGATTGAGTATTGAAGATTGAGGATTGACGATTGAGGTTTGAGGATTGAGGATTGAGGATTGAGGATTGAGGATAGAGGATTGAGGATTGAGGAATGAAGATTGAAGATTTAGGATTGAAGATTGAGGATTGAATATTCAGGACTGAGTATTGAAACGGAGAGTTGAGGATATTCTATTGAGGATTGAGATTTGAGAATTGGCGATTGAGGATTGAGGATTGAGGATTGAGGATTGAGGATTAAAGATTGAGGATTGAGGATTGAGGATTGAGAATTGATGATTCAGGATTGAAGATTGAGCATTGAGGATTGAGAATTGAAGATTGAGGATAGAGGATTGAGGATTGAGGACTGAAGGTTGAGGATTGAGTATTGAAGATTGAGGATTGACGATTGAGGTTTGAGGAGTGAGGGTTGAGGATTGAGGATTGAGGATTGAGGATTGAGGAATGAAGATTGAGGATTGAGGATTGAGAATTGATGATTGAGGACTGAGGATTGAGGATTGAGGATTGAGGATTGAGGATTGAGGATTGAAGATTGAGGAATGAGGATTCAGAATTGATGATTGAGGATAGAGGATTGAGGATCGAGGATTGAAGATTTAGGTTTGAGTATTGAAGATTGAGGATTGAAGATTGAGGATGAGGATTGAGAATCGAGGATTGAGGATCGAAGGTTGAGGATAGAGGATTGCGGTTTGAAGATTGATGACCGCGGGTTGAAGTTCGAGGATTGAGGATTGAGGATTGAAGTTCGAGGATTGAGGATTAAGAATTGAGGATTGTTGAGGATTGAGGATTGAGGATTGAGGACTGCTGATTGAAGATTTAGGATTGAAGATTGAGGATCGAGGATTCAGGATTGAGAATTGAGGATTGAGGATTGAGGATTGAGGATTGAGGATTGAGGGTTGAGGACTGCGGATTGAAGATTTAAGATTGAAGATTGAGGATTGAAGATTCAGGACTCAGTATTGAAACGGAGAGTGGAGGATATTCTATTGAGGATTGAGATTTGAGAATTGACTATTGAGGATTGAGGATTGAGGATTGAGGATTGAGGATTGAGGATTGAGGATTGATGATTGAGGATTGTGGATAGAGGATTGAGGATTGAGGATTGAGGATTGAGGATTGAGGACTGACGATTGAAGATTGAGGTCTGAGTTTGAAAACAGAGAATTGAGGATATTCTATAGAGGATTGCAGATTGAGGATTGAGGATTGAGGATTGAGGATTAAAGGTTGAGGATAGATGTTTGAGGTTTGAGGATTGACGATTGAGGATTGAGGATTGGGGATTGAGGATTGAGGATGGATGGCTGAGGATTGAGGATTGGCGATTGAGGATTGATAATTGAGGATTGAGGATTGAGGATTGACGATAGAGGATTGAGGATTGAGCACTGAGGATTGAGTGTTGAGGATTGAAGATTGAGGAGTGAGAATTGATGACTGAGGATTGGGGATTGAGGATCTAGTGTTGATTACTGAGAGTTGAGGATTGAGGATTGAGGATTGAATACTGAGGGCTGAGTATTGAGGAGTGAGGATTGAAGGTTGAGCATTCAGGATTGAGGATTGAATGTTGAGGATTGAGAATTAAGCATTGAATACTGAGGATTGAGTATTGATGGTTGAGGATTGAGGATTGACGATTGAGGATTGAAGATTGAGGATTGACGATTGAGAATTGATGATTGAGGATAGAGGATTGAGGATTGAAGATTGAGGATGGGGATTGAGGATTGAAGATTGAGGATTGAGTATTGAGGATTGAGAATTGAGAATTGAGGATTGAGGATTGAGGATCGAGGATTGAGGATTGAGGATTGCGGATTGAGTATTGAGGATTAAGGACTGAGGGCCGAGGTTTGAAGATTGAAGATTGAGGTTTGGTGATTGCTGATTGAATATTGAGGACTGAGTGTTGAGGATAGAGTATTGAGAATTGATGTTTGGGAACTGAGATTTGATTATTGCAGATTGACATCTGAGTGTTGAGGATAGAGTGTTGAGAATTGATGTTTGGGAACTGAGAGTTGAAGATTGAAGATTGAGGATTGAGTTTTGAAAACTGAGAATTGAGTATTTTCCCTTGAGGACTGAGAATAGACGATTGAGTATTGAGGATTGAGGATTGAGAATTGAGGACTGAGGATTGAGGATCGAGGATTGAGGATTGAGGATTGAGGGTTGAGTATTGAGGATTGAAGGTTGAGGACTGAGGATTGATGACTGAGGATTGAGGATTGAGGATTGAGGATTGAGGATTGAAGATTGAGGATTGACGATTGAGAATTGATGATTGAGGATAGAGGATTGAGGATTCAGGATTGAAGATTGAGGATTGAGTATTGAAGATGTGGGATTGACGATTGAGGATTGAGGATTGAGGACTGAGGATTGAGGATTGAGGATTGAGGATTGAGGATTGAGGATTGAAGATTGAGGATTGAGGATTGGGAATTGATGGTTGAGGATAGAGGATTGAGGGTTGAGGATTGAAGATTTAGGATTGAGTATTGAAGATTGAGGATTGAAGATTGAGGATCAGGATTGAGGATCGAGGATTGCGGATCGAAGGTTGAGGATAGAGGATTGAGGATTGAGGATTGGGAATTGATGATTGAGGATACAGGATTGAGGATTGAGGATTGAAGATTGAGGATTGAGTATTGAAGATTGAGGATTGAAGATTGAGGATGAGGATTGAGGATCGAGGATTGAGGATCGAAGGTTGAGGATAGAGGATTGCGGTTTGAAGATTGATGACCGAGGGTTGAAGTTCGAGGATTGAGGATTGAGGATTGAGGTTCGAGGATTGAGGATTGAGAACTGAGGATTGTTAAGGATTGAGGATTGAGGATTGAGGACTGCGGATTGAAGATTTAGGATTGAAGATTGAGGATTGAGGATTGAGGATAGAGGATTGAGGATTGAGGATAGAGTATTGAGGATGGAGCATTGAGGATTGAGTGTTGAGGATTGAGAATTGATGATTGAGGATAGAGGATTGAGGATTGAAAATCGAGGATGGAGGATTGAGAATTGAGGATTGAGGATTGAGGATTGAGGATTGAGGATTGAGGATTGAGGATTGATGGTTGAGTATTGAAGATTGACGATTGAGTATTGAGGATTGAAGATTGAGTGTCGTGGACTGAGGATTGAGGATTGAGGGTTGAATATTGAGGATTGAGTACTGACGATTGAAGATTGAGGACTGAGTATTGAAAACTGAGAATTGAGGATATTTTATTGAGGATTGAAAATTGAGGATTGAGGATTGAGGATTGAGGATTAAGGGTTGAGGATTGAAGATTAAGGATTGAGGATTGAGGATTGACGATTGAGGATTGAGGATTCGGGATTGAGGATTGAGTATTGATGGTTGAGGATTGAGGTTTGAGGAATGGGGATTGAGGGTTGAGTATTGAGGAATGAGCATTGAGGATTGAGGGTTGGGTATTGAAGATTGAGAATTGTGTTTTGATGTTTCAAGATTGAGGATTGATGTTGAAGTTTGGGGATTGAGGATTGATAACTGAGGATTGAGGATTTAGGACTGAGGTCTGAAGATTGAGGATTGAGGACTGAGGACTGAGGGTTGAGGATTCAGGATTGGGGATTAAGGGTTGAGGATTGACTGTTGAGGATTGACGATTGACGATTGAGTACTGAGGATTGAGGATAGAGGATAGAGGATTGAGGATTGAGCATTGAGGATTGATAATTGAGGATTGAGGATTAGGGATTCAGGACTGAAGATTGAGGATTGAGGACTGAGGAATGAGGTTTGAGGATTGAGGTTTGAGTATTGAGGATTGAGGATTGCGGATTGAGGATTGATGATTGAGGACTGAGGGTCGAGGTTTGAAGATTGAAGATTGAGGTTTGGGGATTGTTGATTGAATATTGAGGACTGAGAGTTGAGGATAGAGTATTGAGAATTGATGTTTGGGAACTGAGATTTGATGATTGCAGATTGACGTCTGAGTCTTGAGGATAGAGTGTTGAGAATTGATGTTTGGGAGCTGAGGGTTGAAGATTGAAGATTGTGGATTGAGTATTGAAAACTGAGAATTGAGTATTTTCCCTTGAGGACTGAGAACAGACGATTGAGTATTGAGGATTGAGGATTGAGGATAGATGGATGGGTATTGAGGAATGACGATTGAGGATTGAGTATTGCTGATTGAGGATTGAGGATACAGGATTAAGGACTGAGGGTTGAGGATTGAGGATTGACGATTGAGGATTGACGATTGAGGATTGAGGATTGAGGATTGAGGGTTGATTACTGAGGGTTGAGGATTGAGGGTTGAGGAGTCGGGATTGAGGATTGAAGACTGAGGATTGGTGATTGATGATTGAAGATTGTGCACCGAGGATTGAGGACTGAGGGGTGAGGATTGAGTGCTGAGAATTTATGATTGACAATTGAGTTATGAGTGTTGAGGCTTGAGGACTGAGGATTGAGGATCCAGTATTGAGGATTGTGGATTGAGGATTGAGTATTGCGGATTGAGGCCTGAGGATTGAATATTGAGGATTGACGATTGAGGATTGAGGATTAACGATTGAGGATTGTGGATTGAGTATAGAGGATTGAGGATTGAGCGTTGAGGATTGAGTGTTGAGGATTGAAGATTGAGGATTGAGAATTGACGATTGAGGATTGAGGATTGAGGATTGAGGATTGAGGGTTGATTACTGAGGGTTGAGCATTGTGGGTTGAGGATTGAGGTATGAGGATTGACGATTGAGGATTGAGGATTGGGGATTGAGGATTGAGGATTGATGGTTGAGGGTTGAGGAGTGAGGATTGAGGTTTGAGGATTGAGGAATGAAGATTGAGGATTGAGGATTGAGAATTGATGATTGAGGACAGAGGATTGAGGATTGAGGATTGAAGATTGAGGATTGAGTATTGAAGATTGAGGATCGAGAATTGAGGATTGAGGATTGAGGATCGAGGATTGAGGGTTGAGGATTGAGGGTTGAGTATTGAGGATTGAAGGTTGAGGACTGAGGTTTAATGATTGAGGATTGAGGATTGAGGATTGAGGATTGAGGATTGAAGATTGAGGATTGAGTATTGAGGATTGAAGTTTAAGTATTGAGAATTGATGATTGAGGATTGAGGATTGAGGGTTGATTACTGAGGGTTGAGGATTGAGTGTTGAGGATTGAGGATTGACGATTGAGGACTGAGGATTGATGATTGAGGATTGAGGATTGCGGATTGAGGTTTGAGGATTGGAGATTGAGGACTGACGATCGAGGATTGAGGATTGACGATTGAGGGTTGAGTATTGAGGATAGAGGATTGAGGATTGAGCGTTGAGGATTGAGTGTTGAGGATTGAAGATTGAGGATCGAGAATTGACCATTGAGGATTGACGATTGAGGACTGACGATTGAAGATTGAGGTCTGAGTTTGAAAACAGAGAATTGAGGATATTCTCTAGAGGATTGAAAATTGAGAATTGAGGATTGAGGATTGACGATTGAGGATTGAGGATTGAGGATTGAGGATTGAGGTCTGACGATTGAAGATTGAGGTCTGAGTTTGAAAACAGAGAATTGAGGATATTCTATAGAGGATTGAAAATTGAGAATTGAGGATTGAGGATTGACGATTGAGGATTAAGGGTTGAGGTTTGAAGGTTGATGTTTGAGGATTGACGATTGAGGATTGAGGTTTCGGGATTGAAGATTGAGGATTGATGGTTGAGGATTGAGGATTGACGATTGAGGATTGAAGATTGAGGATTGACGATTGAGAATTGATGATTGAGGATAGAGGATTGAGGATTGAAGATTGAGGATGGGGATTGAGGATTGAAGATTGAGGATTGAGTATTGAAGATTGAGAATTGAGAATTGAGGATTGAGGATTGAGGATCGAGGATTGAGGATTGAGGATTGAGGGTTGAGTATTGAGGATTAAGGACTGAGGGCCGAGGTTTGAAGATTGAAGACTGAGGTTTGGTGATTGTTGATAGAATATTGAGGACTGAGTGTTGAGGATAAAGTATTGAGAATTGATGTTTGGGAACTGAGATTTGATTATTGCAGATGCACATCTGAGTGTTGAGGATAGAGTGTTGAGAATTGATGTTTGGGAACTGAGATTTGGAGATTGAAGGTTGAGGATTGTGTATTGAAGACTGAGAATTAAGGGTTCTCTATTGAGGCCTGAGAATTGATGATTGAGGATTGAGGATTGAGGATTGAGGATTGAGGATTGAGGATTCGGGAGTGAGGATTGAGGATTGATGGTTGAGGATTGAGGATTGAGGATTAAGTGTTGAGGATTGAAGGTTGATGTTTGAGGATTGACGACTGAGGATTGAGAATTCGGGATTGAGGATTGAGGATTGATGGTTGAGGATTGAGGATTGAGGATTGATAATTGATGATTGAGGATAGAGGATTGAGGATTGAGAATCGAGGATTGAGGTTTGATAATTGAGAATTGAGGATTGAGGATTGATGGTTGAGGATTGAGTATTCACGATCTAGGACGGAGGTTTGAGGATTGAGGATTGAGGATTGAGAATTGAGGATTGAGGATTGAAGATTGAGGATTGAGGATTGATAATTGATGATTGAGGATAGAGGATTGAGGATTGAGTATCGAGGATTGAGGTTTGAGAATTGAGAATTGAGGATTGAGCGTTGAGGATTGAGGATTGAGGATTGAGGATTGAGGACTGCGGATTGAGGATTGAGAATTGAGGATTGAAGATTGAAGATTGAGTATTGAGGATTGAGAATTGAAGATTGAGGATAGAGGATTGAGGATTGAGGACTGAAGATTGAGGATTGAGTATTGAAGATTGAGGATTGACGATTGAGGTTTGAGGATTGAGGATTGAGGATGGAGGATTGAGGATAGAGGATTGAGGATTGAGGAATGAAGATTGAAGATTTAGGATTGAAGATTGAGGATTGAATATTCAGGACTGAGTATTGAAACGGAGAGTTGAGGATATTCTATTGAGGATTGAGATTTGAGAATTGGCGATTGAGGATTGAGGATTGAGGATTGAGGATTGAGGATTAAAGATTGAGGATTGAGGATTGAGGATTGAGAATTGATGATTCAGGATTGAAGATTGAGCATTGAGGATTGAGAATTGAAGATTGAGGATAGAGGATTGAGGATTGAGGACTGAAGGTTGAGGATTGAGTATTGAAGATTGAGGATTGACGATTGAGGTTTGAGGAGTGAGGGTTGTGGATTGAGGATTGAGGATTGAGGATTGAGGAATGAAGATTGAGGATTGAGGATTGAGAATTGATGATTGAGGACTGAGGATTGAGGATTGAGGATTGAGGATTGAGGATTGAGGATTGAAGATTGAGGAATGAGGATTCAGAATTGATGATTGAGGATAGACGATTGAGGATCGAGGATTGAAGATTTAGGTTTGAGTATTGAAGATTGAGGATTGAAGATTGAGGATGAGGATTGAGGATCGAGGATTGAGGATCGAAGGCTGAGGATAGAGGATTGCGGTTTGAAGATTGATGACCGCGGGTTGAAGTTCGAGGATTGAGGATTGAGGATTGAAGTTCGAGGATTGAGGATTAAGAATTGAGGATTGTTGAGGATTGAGGATTGAGGATTGAGGACTGCTGATTGAAGATTTAGGATTGAAGATTGAGGATCGAGGATTCAGGATTGAGAATTGAGGATTGAGGATTGAGGATTGAGGATTGAGGATTGAGGGTTGAGGACTGCGGATTGAAGATTTAAGATTGAAGATTGAGGATTGAAGATTCAGGACTCAGTATTGAAACGGAGAGTTGAGGATATTCTATTGAGGATTGAGATTTGAGAATTGACTATTGAGGATTGAGGATTGAGGATTGAGGATTGAGGATTGAGGATTGAGGATTGATGATTGAGGATTGTGGATAGAGGATTGAGGATTGAGGATTGAGGATTGAGGATTGAGGACTGACGATTGAAGATTGAGGTCTGAGTTTGAAAACAGAGAATTGAGGATATTCTATAGAGGATTGCAGATTGAGGATTGAGGATTGAGGATTGAGGATTAAAGGTTGAGGATAGATGTTTGAGGTTTGAGGATTGACGATTGAGGATTGAGGATTGGGGATTGAGGATTGAGGATGGATGGCTGAGGATTGAGGATTGGCGATTGAGGATTGATAATTGAGGATTGAGGATTGAGGATTGACGATAGAGGATTGAGGATTGAGCACTGAGGATTGAGTGTTGAGGATTGAAGATTGAGGAGTGAGAATTGATGACTGAGGATTGGGGATTGAGGATCTAGTGTTGATTACTGAGAGTTGAGGATTGAGGGTTGAGGATTGAGGATTGACGATTGAGGATTGAGTGTTGAGCATTGAAGATTGAGGATTGAGAAATGATGACTGAGGACTGAGGATTGAGGATTGAGTGTTGATTACTGAGAGTTGAGGATTGAGTGTTGAGGATTGATGATTGACGATTGAGGATTGAGGATTGAGGATTGAGGATTGAGGATAGAAGATTGAGGATGAATGATTGAGGATTTAGCATTGAGGATTGAGTGTTGAGGATTGAAGATTGAGGATTGAGAATTGATGATTGAGGATTGAGGATTGACAATTGAGGGTTGATAACTGAGGGTTGAGCATTGTGGGTTGAGGATTGAGGATTGAGGATGGACGATTGAGGATTGATGATTGATGATTGAAGATTGAGGATTGAGGATTGAGGATTGATGGTTGAGGATTGAGGATTGACGATTGAGGATTGAGGATTGAAGATTGAGTGTCGTGGACAGAGGATTGAGGATTGAGGGTTGAAGATTGAGGATTGACGACTGACGATTGAAGATTGAGGACTGAGTATTGAAAACTGAGAATTGAGGATATTCTATCGAGGATTGAAAATTGAGGATTGAGGATTGAGGATTGAGGATTAAGGGCTGAGGATTGAAGGTTGATGTATGAGGATTGACGATTGAGGATTGAGGATTGGGGATTGAGGATTGAGGATTGATGGTTAGGGTTGAGGGTTGAAGATTTAGGTTTGAGTATTGAAGATTGAGGGTTGAAGATTGAGGATGAGGATTGAGGATCGAGGATTGAGGATCGAAGGTTGAGGATAGAGGATTGCGGTTTGAAGATTGATGACCGCGGGTTGAAGTTCGAGGATTGAGGATTGAGGATTGAAGTTCGAGGATTGAGGATTGAGAATTGAGGATTGTTGAGGATTGAGGATTGAGGATTGAGGACTGCTGATTGAAGATTTAGGATTGAAGATTCAGGATCGAGGATTCAGGATTGAGAATTGAGGATTGAGGATTGAGGATTGAGGATTGAGGATTGAGGGTTGAGGACTGCGGATTGAAGATTTAAGATTGAAGATTGAGGATTGAAGATTCAGGACTCAGTATTGAAACGGAGAGTTGAGGATATTCTATTGAGGATTGAGATTTGAGAATTGACTATTGAGGATTGACGATTGAGGATTGAGGATTGAGGATTGAGGATTGAGGATTGATGATTGAGGATTGAGGATAGAGGATTGAGGATTGAGTATTGAGGATTGAGGACTGACGAATGAAGATTGAGGTCTGAGTTTGAAAACAGAGAATTGAGGATATTCTATAGAGGATTGCAAATTGAGGATTGAGGATTGAGGATTGAGGATTATAGGTTGAGGATAGATGGTTGAGGTTTGAGGATTGACGATTGAGGATTGAGGATTGGGGATTGAGGATTGAGGATGGATGGCTGAGGATTGAGGATTGGCGATTGAGGATTGATAATTGAGGATTGAGGATTGAGGATTGACGATAGAGGATTGAGGATTGAGCACTGAGGATTGAGTGTTGAGGATTGAAGATTGAGGATTGAGAATTGATGACTGAGGATTGAGGATTGAGGATCGAGTGTTGATTACTGAGAGTTGAGGATTGAGGGTTGAGGATTGAGGATTGACGATTGAGGATTGAGTGTTGAGGATTGAAGATTGAGGATTGAGAATTGATGACTGAGGATTGAGGATTGAGGATTGAGTGTTGATTACTGAGAGTTGAGGATTGAGTGTTGAGGATTGATGATTGACGATTGAGGATTGAGGATTGAGGATTGAGGATTGAGGATTGAGGATTGAGGATAGAAGATTGAGGATGGATGATTGAGGATTTAGAATTGAGGATTGAGTATTGAGGATTGAAGATTGAGGATTGAGGATTGAGGATAGAGGATTGAGGATTGAGGATTGAGGATTGAGGACTGACGAATGAAGATTGAGGTCTGAGTTTGAAAACAGAGAATTGAGGATATTCTATAGAGGATTGCAAATTGAGGATTGAGGATTGAGGATTGAGGATTAAAGGTTGAGGATAGATGGTTGAGGTTTGAGGATTGACGATTGAGGATTGAGGATTGGGGATTGAGGATTGAGGATGGATGGCTGAGGATTGAGGATTGGCGATTGAGGATTGATAATTGAGGATTGAGGATTGAGGATTGACGATAGAGGATTGAGGATTGAGCACTGAGGATTGAGTGTTGAGGATTGAAGATTGAGGATTGAGAATTGATGACTGAGGATTGAGGATTGAGGATCGAGTGTTGATTACTGAGAGTTGAGGATTGAGGGTTGAGGATTGAGGATTGACGATTGAGGATTGAGTGTTGAGGATTGAAGATTGAGGATTGAGAATTGATGACTGAGGATTGAGGATTGAGGATTGAGTGTTGATTACTGAGTGTTGAGGATTGAGTGTTGAGGATTGATGATTGACGATTGAGGATTGAGGATTGAGGATTGAGGATTGAGGATTGAGGATTGAGGATAGAAGATTGAGGATGGATGATTGAGGATTTAGAATTGAGGATTGAGTATTGAGGATTGAAGATTGAGGATTGAGGATTGAGGATTGAGGATCGAGGATTGAGGATTGAGGATTTAGGGTTGAGTATTGAGGATTGAAGGTTGAGGACTGAGGATTGATGACTGAGGATTGAGGATTGAGGATTGAGGATTGAGGGTTGAGGATTGAGGATTGAAGATTGAGGATTGAGGATTGAGAATTGATGATTGAGGACAGAGGATTGAGGATTGAGGATTGAAGATTGAGGATTGAGGATTGAAGATTGAGGATTGAGGTTTGAGGATTGAGGATTGAGGATCGAGAATTGATGGTTGAGTATTGAGGATTGATCATTGAGGATTGAGGGATGAGTATTGAGAACGTAGGGTTGAGGATTGTGGATTGAGGATTGACGATTGAGGTTTGAGGATTGAGGATTGAGGATTCAGGATTAAGGATTGAGGGTTGAGTATTGAGGATTGAAGTTTGAGGGCTGAGAATTGAGGATTGAGTATTGAAGGTTGAGGACTGAGCATTGAGGATTGAGGATTGAGGATTGACGGTTGAGGATTGAAGACTGACGATTGAGTATTGAGGATTGAAGATTGAGTGTCGTGGACTGAGGATTGAGGTTTGAGGGTTGAAGATTGAGGATTGAGTATTGAGGATTGAAGATTGAGTGTCGTGGACTGAGGGTTGAGGATTGAGAGTTGAGGATTGAGGATTGAGTACTGACGATTGAAGATTGAGGACTGAGTATTGAAAACTGAGAATTGAGGATATTTTATTGAGGATTGAAAATTGAGGATTGAGGATTGAGGATTGAGGATTAAGGGTTGAGGTTTGAAGGTTGATGTTTGAGGATTGACGATTGAGGATTGAGGATTCGGGATTGAGGATTGAGTATTGATGGTTGAGGATTCAGGATTGGCGATTGAGGATTGAGGATTGAGTATTGAGGAATGAAGATTGAGGATAGAGGATTGAGGATTGAGCATTGAGGATTGAGTGTTGAGGATTGAAGATTAAGGATTGAGAATTGTTGATTGAGGATTGAGTATTGAGGGTTGATTACTGAGGGCTGAGGATTGAGGGTTGAGTATTCAGGATTGACGATTCAGTATTGAGGATTGAGGATTGAGGATTGAGGATTGAGGATTGAGGATTGAGGATTGAGGATTGAAGATTGAAGATTGAGGATTGACGATTGAGAATTGATGATTGAGGATAGAGGATTGAGGATTGAAGGATTGAAGATTGAGGATTGAGTATTGAAGATTGAGGATTGACGATTGAGGATTGAGGATTGTGGACTGAGGATTGAGGATTGAGGATTGAGGATTGAGGATTGAAGATTGAGGATTGAGGATTGGGAATTGATGATTGAGGATAGAGGATTGAGGATTGAGGATTGAAGATTGAGGATTGAGGATTGAGAATTGATGATAGAGGATAGAGGATTGAGGACTGAGAATCGAGGATTGAGGATTGAGAATTGAGGATTGAGGATTGAGGATTGAGGATTGAGGATTGAGGGTTGAGTATTGCGGACTGAGCATTGACGATTGAGGGTTGGCTATTGAAGATTGAGAATTGTGTATTGATGTTTCAAGATTGAGGATTGATGTTGAAGTTTGGGGATTGAGGATTGATAACTGAGGATTGAGGATTTAGGACTGAGGACTGAAGATTGAGGATTGAGGACTGAGGACTGAGGGTTGAGGATTGAGGATTGGGGATTAAGGGTTGAGGATTGACGGTTGAGGATTGACGATTGACGATTGAGGACTGAGGATTGGGGATAGAGGATTGAGGATTGAGCATTGAGGATTGATAATTGAGGATTGAGGATTGGGAATTCAGGACTGAACATTGAGGATTGAGGACTGAGGGATGAGGGTTGAGGATTGAGGTTTGAGTATTGAGGATTGAGGATTGCGGATTGAGGAGAGATGATTAAGGATTGAGGGCCGAGATTTGAAGATTGAAGATTGATGTTTGGGAATTGTTGATTGAATATTGAGGACTCAGTGTTGAGGATAGAGTATTGAGAATTGATGTTTGGGAACTGAGATTTGATGATTGCAGATAGACGTCTGAGTGTTGAGGATAGAGTGTTGAGAATTGATGTTCGGGAACTGAGAGTTGAAGATTGAGGATTGAGGATTGAGTATTGAAAACTGAGAATTGAGTATTTTCCCTTGAGGACAGAGAATAGACGATTCAGTATTGAGGATTGAGGTTTGCGGATAGATGGATGAGTATTGAGGATTGAGGACTGAGGGTTGAGGATTGAGGATTAAGTATTGAGGATTGATGATTGAGGTTTGAGGAATGACGATTGAGGATTGAGGATAGAGGATAGAGGGTTGATTACTGAGGGTTGATGATTGAGGGTTGAGGAGTCGGGGTTGAGTATTGAAGACTGAGGATTGATGATTGATGATTGAAGATTGTGCACCGAGGATTGAGAACTGAGGGGTGACGATTGAGTGCTGAGAATTTATGATTGACAATTGAATAATGAGTGTTGAGGCTTGAGGACTGAGGATTGAGGATCGAGTATTGAGGATTGAAGGTTGAGGACTGAGGATTGATGATTGAAGATTGAGGACTGAGTGTTGAGGATAGAGTGTTGAGAATTTGTGTTTGGGAACTGAGATTTGGAGATTGTAGATTGAGGATTGTGTATTTAAAAATGAGAATTAAGGATTTTCTATTGAGGCCTGAGAATTGATGGCTGAGGATTGAGGATTGAGGATTAAGGATTGAGGATTGAGGATTGAGGATTGATGGTTGAGTATTGAAGATTGGCGATTGAGTATTGAGGATTGAATATTGAGTGTCGTGGACTGAGGATTGAGGACTGAGGGTTGAAGATTGAGGATTGAGTACTGACGATTGAAGATCGAGGACTGAGTATTGAAAACTGAGAATTGAGGATATTTTATTGAGGATTGAGAATTGAGCGTTGAGGATTGAGTATCGAAGGCTGAGGATTGAGTTTTTATGTAGAAGATTGAGGTTTGGGAATTGTTGGTGGAGGATTGAGGACTGAGGTTTGAGGATTGAGGATTGGCAATTGAATTTTGGGGTTTGAGGATTGAGGATTGATGATTGAGGATTGAGGATTGAGGGCTGACGATTGAAGGTAGAGGACTGAGTATTGAAAACAGGGTATTGAGGATACTCTATTGAGGATTGAAAATTGAGGATTGAGGTTTGAGTATTGAAGATTAAGGGTTGAGGATTGAAGGTTGAGGTTTGAGGATTGACGATTGAGGAATGAGGATTGAGGATTGAGTATTGAGGATTGAGGATTGAGTATTGAGGATTGAGTGTTGAGGATTGAAGATTGAGGATTGAGAATTGATGACTGAGGATTGAGGATTGAGGATTGAAGATTGAGGATTGAGGATTGAGGATTGAGGATCGAGGATTGAGGATTGAGGATTTAGGGTTGAGTATTGAGGATTGAAGGTTGAGGATTGAGAATTGATGACTGAGGATTGAGGATTGAGGATCGAGTGTTGATTACTGAGAGTTGAGGATTGAGGGTTGAGGATTGAGGATTGACGATTGAGGATTGAGTGTTGAGGATTGAAGATTGAGGATTGAGAATTGATGACTGAGGATTGAGGATTGAGGATTGAGTGTTGATTACTGAGTGTTGAGGATTGAGTGTTGAGGATTGATGATTGACGATTGAGGATTGAGGATTGAGGATTGAGGATTGAGGATTGAGGATTGAGGATAGAAGATTGAGGATGGATGATTGAGGATTTAGAATTGAGGATTGAGTATTGAGGATTGAAGATTGAGGATTGAGGATTGAGGATTGAGGATCGAGGATTGAGGATTGAGGATTTAGGGTTGAGTATTGAGGATTGAAGGTTGAGGACTGAGGATTGATGACTGAGGATTGAGGATTGAGGATTGAGGATTGAGTGTTGAGGATTGAGGATTGAAGATTGAGGATTGAGGATTGAGAATTGATGATTGAGGACAGAGGATTGAGGATTGAGGATTGAAGATTGAGGATTGAGGATTGAAGATTGAGGATTGAGGTTTGAGGATTGAGGATTGAGGATCGAGGATTGATGGTTGAGTATTGAGGATTGATCATTGAGGATTGAGGGATGAGTATTGAGAACGTAGGGTTGAGGATTGTGGATTGAGGATTGACGATTGAGGTTTGAGGATTGAGGATTGAGGATTCAGGATTAAGGATTGAGGGTTGAGTATTGAGGATTGAAGTTTGAGGGCTGAGAATTGAGGATTGAGTATTGAAGGTTGAGGACTGAGCATTGAGGATTGAGGATTGAGGATTGACGGTTGAGGATTGAAGACTGACGATTGAGTATTGAGGATTGAAGATTGAGTGTCGTGGACTGAGGATTGAGGTTTGAGGGTTGAAGATTGAGGATTGAGTATTGAGGATTGAAGATTGAGTGTCGTGGACTGAGGGTTGAGGATTGAGAGTTGAGGATTGAGGATTGAGTACTGACGATTGAAGATTGAGGACTGAGTATTGAAAACTGAGAATTGAGGATATTTTATTGAGGATTGAAAATTGAGGATTGAGGATTGAGGATTGAGGATTAAGGGTTGAGGTTTGAAGGTTGATGTTTGAGGATTGACGATTGAGGATTGAGGATTCGGGATTGAGGATTGAGTATTGATGGTTGAGGATTCAGGATTGGCGATTGAGGATTGAGGATTGAGTATTGAGGAATGAAGATTGAGGATAGAGGATTGAGGATTGAGCATTGAGGATTGAGTGTTGAGGATTGAAGATTAAGGATTGAGAATTGTTGATTGAGGATTGAGTATTGAGGGTTGATTACTGAGGGCTGAGGATTGAGGGTTGAGTATTCAGGATTGACGATTCAGTATTGAGGATTGAGGATTGAGGATTGAGGATTGAGGATTGAGGATTGAGGATTGAGGATTGAAGATTGAAGATTGAGGATTGACGATTGAGAATTGATGATTGAGGATAGAGGATTGAGGATTGAAGGATTGAAGATTGAGGATTGAGTATTGAAGATTGAGGATTGACGATTGAGGATTGAGGATTGTGGACTGAGGATTGAGGATTGAGGATTGAGGATTGAGGATTGAAGATTGAGGATTGAGGATTGGGAATTGATGATTGAGGATAGAGGATTGAGGATTGAGGATTGAAGATTGAGGATTGAGGATTGAGAATTGATGATAGAGGATAGAGGATTGAGGACTGAGAATCGAGGATTGAGGATTGAGAATTGAGGATTGAGGATTGAGGATTGAGGATTGAGGATTGAGGATTGAGGACTGCGGATTGAAGATTTAGGATTGAAGATTGAGGATTGAAGGTTCAGTTCTGAGTATTGAAACTGAGAGTTGATGATATTCTATTGAGGATTGAGATTTGAGAAATGACGATTGAGGATTGAGGATTGAGGATTGAGGATTGAGGATTGAGGATTGAGGATTGAGGATTGAGGATTGAGGATTGAGGGTTGAGTATTGCGGACTGAGCATTGACGATTGAGGGTTGGCTATTGAAGATTGAGAATTGTGTATTGATGTTTCAAGATTGAGGATTGATGTTGAAGTTTGGGGATTGAGGATTGATAACTGAGGATTGAGGATTTAGGACTGAGGACTGAAGATTGAGGATTGAGGACTGAGGACTGAGGGTTGAGGATTGAGGATTGGGGATTAAGGGTTGAGGATTGACGGTTGAGGATTGACGATTGACGATTGAGGACTGAGGATTGGGGATAGAGGATTGAGGATTGAGCATTGAGGATTGATAATTGAGGATTGAGGATTGGGAATTCAGGACTGAACATTGAGGATTGAGGACTGAGGGATGAGTGTTGAGGATTGAGGTTTGAGTATTGAGGATTGAGGATTGCGGATTGAGGAGAGAGGATTAAGGATTGAGGGCCGAGATTTGAAGATTGAAGATTGATGTTTGGGAATTGTTGATTGAATATTGAGGACTCAGTGTTGAGGATAGAGTATTGAGAATTGATGTTTGGGAACTGAGATTTGATGATTGCAGATTGACGTCTGAGTGTTGAGGATAGAGTGTTGAGAATTGATGTTCGGGAACTGAGAGTTGAAGATTGAGGATTGAGGATTGAGTATTGAAAACTGAGAATTGAGTATTTTCCCTTGAGGACAGAGAATAGACGATTCAGTATTGAGGATTGAGGTTTGCGGATAGATGGATGAGTATTGAGGATTGAGGACTGAGGGTTGAGGATTGAGGATTAAGTATTGAGGATTGATGATTGAGGTTTGAGGAATGACGATTGAGGATTGAGGATAGAGGATAGAGGGTTGATTACTGAGGGTTGATGATTGAGGGTTGAGGAGTCGGGGTTGAGTATTGAAGACTGAGGATTGATGATTGATGATTGAAGATTGTGCACCGAGGATTGAGAACTGAGGGGTGACGATTGAGTGCTGAGAATTTATGATTGACAATTGAATAATGAGTGTTGAGGCTTGAGGACTGAGGATTGAGGATCGAGTATTGAGGATTGAAGGTTGAGGACTGAGGATTGATGATTGAAGATTGAGGACTGAGTGTTGAGGATAGAGTGTTGAGAATTTGTGTTTGGGAACTGAGATTTGGAGATTGTAGATTGAGGATTGTGTATTTAAAAATGAGAATTAAGGATTTTCTATTGAGGCCTGAGAATTGATGGCTGAGGATTGAGGATTGAGGATTAAGGATTGAGGATTGAGGATTGAGGATTGATGGTTGAGTATTGAAGATTGGCGATTGAGTATTGAGGATTGAATATTGAGTGTCGTGGACTGAGGATTGAGGACTGAGGGTTGAAGATTGAGGATTGAGTACTGACGATTGAAGATCGAGGACTGAGTATTGAAAACTGAGAATTGAGGATATTTTATTGAGGATTGAGAATTGAGCGTTGAGGATTGAGTATCGAAGGCTGAGGATTGAGTTTTTATGTAGAAGATTGAGGTTTGGGAATTGTTGGTGGAGGATTGAGGACTGAGGTTTGAGGATTGAGGATTGGCAATTGAATTTTGGGGTTTGAGGATTGAGGATTGATGATTGAGGATTGAGGATTGAGGGCTGACGATTGAAGGTAGAGGACTGAGTATTGAAAACAGGGTATTGAGGATACTCTATTGAGGATTGAAAATTGAGGATTGAGGTTTGAGTATTGAAGATTAAGGGTTGAGGATTGAAGGTTGAGGTTTGAGGATTGACGATTGAGGAATGAGGATTGAGGATTGAGTATTGAGGATTGAGGATTGAGTATTGAGGATTGAAGATTGAGGATTGACGATTGAGAATTGATGATTGAGGATAGAGGATTAAGGATTGAGGATTGAAGATTGAGGATAGAGTATTGAAGATTGAGGATTGACGATTGAGGATTGAGGATTGAGGACTGAGGATTGAGGATTGAGGATTGAGGATTGAGGATTGAAGATTGCGGAATGAGGATTCAGAATTGATGATTGAGGATAGAGGATTGAGGATTGAGGACTGAAGATTGAGGATTGAGTATTGAAGATTGAGGATTGAAGATTGAGGATGAGGAATGAGGAACGAGGATTGAGGATCGAAGGTTGAGGATAGCGGATTGCGG
The DNA here is from genome assembly GCF_051401765.1 of Calliopsis andreniformis. Classification (NCBI taxonomy): domain Eukaryota; kingdom Metazoa; phylum Arthropoda; class Insecta; order Hymenoptera; family Andrenidae; genus Calliopsis; species Calliopsis andreniformis. The sequence goes on along the minus strand of NW_027480735.1, from coordinate 7,586 downwards.
TTTGAAGATTGATGACCGAGGGTTGAAGTTCGAGGATTGAGGATTGAGGATTGAGGTTCGAGGATTGAGGATTGAGAATTGGGGATTGCTGAGGATTGAGGATTGAGGATTGGGGACTGCGGATTGAAGATTTAGGATTGAAGATTGAGGATTGAGGATTGAGTATTGAGGATTGAAGATTGAGTATTGACGATTGAGAACTGATGATTGAGGATAGAGGATTAAGGATTGAGGATTGAAGGTTGAGGATAGAGTATTGAAGATTGAGGATTGAAGATTGAGGATCAGGATTGAGGATCGAGGATTGCGGATCGAAGGTTGAGGATAGAGGATTGAGGATTGAGGATTGGGAATTGATGATTGAGGATAGAGGATTGAGGATTGAGGATTGAAGATTGAGGATTGAGTATTGAAGATTGAGGATTGAAGATTGAGGATGAGGATTGAGGATCGAGGATTGAGGATCGAAGGTTGAGGATAGAGGATTGCGGTTTGAAGATTGATGACCGAGGGTTGAAGTTCGAGGATTGAGGATTGAGGATTGAGGTTCGAGGAATGAGGATTGAGAACTGAGGATTGTTAAGGATTGAGGATTGAGGATTGAGGACTGCGGATTGAAGATTTAGGATTGAAGATTGAGGATTGAGGATTGAGGATAGAGGATTGAGGATTGAGGATAGAGTATTGAGGATGGAGCATTGAGGATTGAGTGTTGAGGATTGAGAATTGATGATTGAGGATAGAGGATTGAGGATTGAAAATCGAGGATGGAGGATTGCGAATTGAGGATTGAGGATTGAGGATTGAGGATTGAGGATTGAGGATTGAGGATTGATGGTTGAGTATTGAAGATTGACGATTGAGTATTGAGGATTGAAGATTGAGTGTCGTGGACTGAGGATTGAGGATTGAGGGTTGAATATTGAGGATTGAGTACTGACGATTGAAGATTGAGGACTGAGTATTGAAAACTGAGAATTGAGGATATTTTATTGAGGATTGAAAATTGAGGATTGAGGATTGAGGATTGAGGATTAAGGGTTGAGGATTGAAGATTAAGGATTGAGGATTGAGGATTGACGATTGAGGGTTGAGGATTCGGGATTGAGGATTGAGGATTGATGGTTGAGGATTGAGGTTTGAGGATTGGGGATTGAGGGTTGAGTATTGAGGAATGAGCATTGAGGATTGAGGGTTGGGTATTGAAGATTGGGAATTGTGTTTTGATGTTTCAAGATTGAGGATTGATGTTGAAGTTTGGGGATTGAGGATTGATAACTGAGGATTGAGGATTTAGGACTGAGGTCTGAAGATTGAGGATTGAGGACTGAGGACTGAGGGTTGAGGATTCAGGATTGGGGATTAAGGGTTGAGGATTGACTGTTGAGGATTGACGATTGACGATTGAGTACTGAGGATTGAGGATAGAGGATAGAGGATTGAGGATTGAGCATTGAGGATTGATAATTGAGGATTGAGGATTAGGGATTCAGGACTGAAGATTGAGGATTGAGGACTGAGGAATGAGGTTTGAGGATTGAGGTTTGAGTATTGAGGATTGAGGATTGCGGATTGAGGATTGATGATTGAGGACTGAGGGTCGAGGTTTGAAGATTGAAGATTGAGGTTTGGTGATTGTTGATTGAATATTGAGGACTGAGTGTTGAGGATAGAGTATTGAGAATTGATGTTTGGGAACAGAGATTTGATTATTGCAGATTGACATCTGAGTGTTGAGGATAGAGTGTTGAGAATTGATGTTTTGGAACTGAGAGTTGAAGATTGAAGATTGTGGATTGAGTATTGAAAGCTGAGAATTGTGGATATTCTACTGAGGATTGAGGATTGAGGATTGAGGATTGAGGACTGATGGTTGAGACTGTGGGTTGAGCATTGAGCGTTGAGGATTGAGGATTGAAGATTGAGGATTGAGGATTGATGTAGAAGATTGAGGTTTGAGAATTGTTGGTGGAGGATTGAGGACTGAGGTTTGAGAATTGAGGATTGGCAATTGAATTTTGGGGTTTGAGGAACGAGGACTGAGGATTGAGGATTGAGGTTTGTGTATTGAGTATTGAGGATTGAGGATTGAGTATTGCGGATTGAGGGCTGAGGATTGCATATTGAGAATTGAGGATTGAGTATTGAAGACTGAGGACAGAGTATAGAAAACTGAGAATTGAGGATATTCTATTGAGGATTGAGATTTGAGGATTGAGGATTGAGTACTGAGGATTGAGGGTTGATGACTGAGGATTAAGTATTGAGGATTGATTCTTGAGGTTCGAGGGTTGACGATTGAGGATGGTGGATTGAGGATTGAGGATTGAGGATTAAGTACTGAGGACTGAGGATTGAGGTTTGAGGATTGACGATTGAGGATTGAGGATTGAGGATTGAGGATTGAATACTGAGGGCTGAGTATTGAGGAGTGAGGATTGAAGGTTGAGCATTCAGGATTGAGGATTGAATGTTGAGGATTGAGAATTAAGCATTGAATACTGAGGATTGAGTATTGATGCTTGAGGATTGAGGATTGACGATTGAGGATTGAAGATTGAGGATTGACGATTGAGAATTGTTGATTGAGGATAGAGGATTGAGGATTGAAGATTGAGGATGGGGATTGAGGATTGAAGATTGAGGATTGAGTATTGAGGATTGAGAATTGAGAATTGAGGATTGAGGATTGAGGATCGAGGATTGAGGATTGAGGATTGCGGATTGAGTATTGAGGATTAAGGACTGAGGGCCGAGGTTTGAAGATTGAAGATTGAGGTTTGGTGATTGCTGATTGAATATTGAGGACTGAGTGTTGAGGATAGAGTATTGAGAATTGATGTTTGGGAACTGAGATTTGATTATTGCAGATTGACATCTGAGTGTTGAGGATAGAGTGTTGAGAATTGATGTTTGGGAACTGAGAGTTGAAGATTGAAGATTGAGGATTGAGTTTTGAAAACTGAGAATTGAGTATTTTCCCTTGAGGACTGAGAATAGACGATTGAGTATTGAGGATTGAGGATTGAGAATTGAGGATTGAGGATTGAGGTTCGAGGATTGAGGATTGAGGATTGAGGGTTGAGTATTGAGGATTGAAGGTTGAGGACTGAGGATTGATGACTGAGGATTGAGGATTGAGGATTGAGGATTGAGGATTGAAGATTGAGGATTGACGATTGAGAATTGATGATTGAGGATAGAGGATTGAGGATTCAGGATTGAAGATTGAGGATTGAGTATTGAAGATGTGGGATTGTCGATTGAGGATTGAGGATTGAGGTCTGAGGATTGAGGATTGAGGATTGAGGATTGAGGATTGAGGATTGAAGATTGAGGATTGAGGATTGGGAATTGATGGTTGAGGATAGAGGATTGAGGGTTGAGGATTGAAGATTGAGGATTGAGTATTGAAGATTGAGGATTGAAGATTGAGGATCAGGATTGAGGATCGAGGATTGCGGATCGAAGGTTGAGGATAGAGGATTGAGGATTGAGGATTGGGAATTGATGGTTGAGGATAGAGGATTGAGGATTGAGGATTGAAGATTGAGGATTGAGTATTGAAGATTGAGGATTGAAGATTGAGGATGAGGATTGAGGATCGAGGATTGAGGATCGAAGGTTGAGGATAGAGGATTGCGGTTTGAAGATTGATGACCGAGAGTTGAAGTTCGAGGATTGAGGATTGAGGATTGAGGTTCGAGGATTGAGGATTGAGAACTGAGGATTGTTAAGGATTGAGGATTGAGGATTGAGGACTGCGGATTGAAGATTTAGGATTGAAGATTGAGGATTGAGGATTGAGGATAGAGGATTGAGGATTGAGGATAGAGTATTGAGGATGGAGCATTGAGGATTGAGTGTTGAGGATTGAGAATTGATGATTGAGGATAGAGGATTGAGGATTGAAAATCGAGGATGGAGGATTGCGAATTGAGGATTGAGGATTGAGGATTGAGGATTGAGGATTGAGGATTGAGGATTGATGGTTGAGTATTGAAGATTGACGATTGAGTATTGAGGATTGAAGATTGAGTGTCGTGGACTGAGGATTGAGGATTGAGGGTTGAATATTGAGGATTGAGTACTGACGATTGAAGATTGAGGACTGAGTATTGAAAACTGAGAATTGAGGATATTTTATTGAGGATTGAAAATTGAGGATTGAGGATTGAGGATTGAGGATTAAGGGTTGAGGATTGAAGATTAAGGATTGAGGATTGAGGATTGACGATTGAGGATTGAGGATTCGGGATTGAGGATTGAGGATTGATGGTTGAGGATTGAGGTTTGAGGATTGGGGATTGAGGGTTGAGTATTGAGGAATGAGCATTGAGGATTGAGGGTTGGGTATTGAAGATTGAGAATTGTGTTTTGATGTTTCAAGATTGAGGATTGATGTTGAAGTTTGGGGATTGAGGATTGATAACTGAGGATTGAGGATTTAGGACTGAGGTCTGAAGATTGAGGATTGAGGACTGAGGACTGAGGGTTGAGGATTCAGGATTGGGGATTAAGGGTTGAGGATTGACTGTTGAGGATTGACGATTGACGATTGAGTACTGAGGATTGAGGATAGAGGATAGAGGATTGAGGATTGAGTATTGCGGATTGAGGGCTGAGGATTGAATATTGAGAATTGAGGATTGAGTGTTGAAGACTGAGGACAGAGTATAGAAAACTGAGAATTGAGGATATTCTAAAGAGGATTGAGATTTGAGGATTGAGGATTGAGTATTGAGGATTGAGGGTTGATGACTGAGGATTAAGTATTGAGGATTGATTCTTGAGGTTCGAGGGTTGACGATTGAGGATGGTGGATTGAGGATTGAGGATTGAGGATTAAGTACTGAGGATTGAGGATTGAGGTTTGAGGATTGACGATTGAGGATTGATGATTGAGGATTGAGGATTGAATACTGAGGGCTGAGTATTGAGGAGTGAGGATTGAAGGTTGAACATTCAGGATTGAGGATTGAATGTTGAGGATTGAGAATTGAGCATTGAATACTGAGGATTGAGGATTGAGGATTGAGGACTGAGGACTGAGGGTTGAGGATTGATGATTGGGGATTAAGGGTTGAGGATTGACGGTTGAGGATTGACGATAGACGATTGAGGACTGAGGATTGAGGATAGAGGATTGAGGATTCAGGACTGAACATTGAGGATTGAGGAGTGAGGGATGAGGGTTGAGGATTGAGGTTTGAGTATTGAGGATTGTGGATTGCGGATTGAGTATTGAGGATTAAGGACTGAGGGCCGAGGTTTGAAGATTGAAGATTGAGGTTTTGTGATTGTTGATTGAATATTGAGGACTGAGTGTTGAGGATAGAGTATTGAGAATTGATGTTTGGGAACAGAGATTTGATTATTGCAGATTGACATCTGAGTGTTGAGGATAGAGTGTTGAGAATTGATGTTTTGGAACTGAGAGTTGAAGATTGAAGATTGTGGATTGAGTATTGAAAGCTGAGAATTGTGGATATTCTACTGAGGATTGAGGATTGAGGATTGAGGATTGAGGACTGATGGTTGAGACTGTGGGTTGAGCATTGAGCGTTGAGGATTGAGGATTGAAGATTTAGGATTGAAGATTGAGGATCGAGGATTCAGGATTGAGAATTGAGGATTGAGGATTGAGGATTGAGGATTGAGGATTGAGGGTTGAGGACTGCGGATTGAAGATTTAAGATTGAAGATTGAGGATTGAAGATTCAGGACTCAGTATTGAAACGGAGAGTTGAGGATATTCTATTGAGGATTGAGATTTGAGAATTGACTATTGAGGATTGAGGATTGAGGATTGAGGATTGAGGATTGAGGATTGAGGATTGATGATTGAGGATTGTGGATAGAGGATTGAGGATTGAGGATTGAGGATTGAGGACTGACGATTGAAGATTGAGGTCTGAGTTTGAAAACAGAGAATTGAGGATATTCTATAGAGGATTGCAAATTGAGGATTGAGGATTGAGGATTGAGGATTAAAGGTTGAGGATAGATGGTTGAGGTTTGAGGATTGACGATTGAGGATTGAGGATTGGGGATTGAGGATTGAGGATGGATGGCTGAGGATTGAGGATTGGCGATTGAGGATTGATAATTGAGGATTGAGGATTGAGGATTGACGATAGAGAATTGAGGATTGAGCACTGAGGATTGAGTGTTGAGGATTGAAGATTGAGGATTGAGAATTGATGACTGAGGATTGGGGATTGAGGATCGAGTGTTGATTACTGAGAGTTGAGGATTGAGGGTTGAGGATTGAGGATTGACGATTGAGGATTGAGTGTTGAGGATTGAAGATTGAGGATTGAGAATTGATGACTGAGGATTGAGCATTGAGGATTGAGTGTTGATTACTGAGAGTTGAGGATTGAGTGTTGAGGATTGATGATTGACGATTGAGGATTGAGGATTGAGGATTGAGGATTGAGGATTGCGGATTGAGGATTCAGGATTGGAGATTGAGGACTGACGATCGAGGATTGAGGATTGACGATTGAGGGTTGAGTATTGAGGATAGAGGATTGAGGATTGAGCGTTGAGGATTGAGTGTTGAGGATTGAAGATTGAGGATTGAGAATTGACCATTGAGGATTGACGATTGAGGACTGAGGATTGATGATTGAGCATTGAGGATTGATGATTGAGTATTGAGGATTAAGGGTTGAGGATTGAAGGTTGAGGTTTGAGGATTGACGATTGAGGATTGGGGATTGAGGATTGAGGATTGATGGTTGAGGATTGACGATTTATTAGTGAGGATTTAGGATTGAGGATTGAGGATTGAGGATTGAGGAGCAAGGGTTGAGGATTGAAGGTTGAGGTTTGAGGATTGACGATTGAGGGTTGAGGATTAGGGATCGTGCACTGAATATTGAGGATTGAGGATTGTCGTCTGTGGGTTGATCATTGAGGATAGAGGATTGGGGACTGAGGGGTTGAGGATTGAGTATTGAGGATTGAGGATTGAAGATTGAGGATTGAGGATTGAGGGTTGAGGATTGAGGGTTGAGTATTGAGGATTGAAGGTTGAGGACTGAGGGTTGAAGTTTGAGGATTCAGGGTAGAGGATTGAGGATTGAAGATTAAGGATTGAGGATTGAGGATTGAGGATTGAGGATTGAGGATTGAGGATTGAGGACTGACGATTGAAGATTGAGGTCTGAGTTTGAAAACAGAGAATTGAGGATATTCTCTAGAGGATTGAAAATTGAGAATTGAGGATTGAGGATTGACGATTGAGGATTAAGGGTTGAGGTTTGAAGGTTGCTGATTGAGGATTGACGATTGAGGATTGAGGATTCGGGATTGAGGATTGAGGATTGATGGTTGAGGATTGAGGATTGACGATTGAGGATTGAAGATTGAGGATTGACGATTGAGAATTGATGATTGAGGATAGAGGATTGAGGATTGAAGATTGAGGATGGGGATTGAGGATTGAAGATTGAGGATTGAGTATTGAAGATTGAGAATTGAGAATTGAGGATTGAGGATTGAGGATCGAGGATTGAGGATTGAGGATTGAGGGTTGAGTATTGAGGATTAAGGACTGAGGGCCGAGGTTTGAAGAT